>NC_073693.1:153240894-153552620 GCF_029784155.1 Uranotaenia lowii | reverse complement strand
TTGTATGGCAAGCAGAAATGCCGGAGTATCGAGTCTTGTGCATGCTGGTAGGTTTAGACACGCTGGAAACCCGAAGAAAATCGATCAACGCACTGTTTCTAAAGGATTTAATCACTGGAAGATATTATTTGCCGTATTTATTTTCTCTTAACTATATCTCCATACGAAGGCCGCAGCAGTTTACGAAGCGTAAGGCCGTTTCAACTAGCTAATCTAGGGTTGCCATCCATCCCTTTTTTGTTGAATGTCCCGCTGTCCCGCTTTTTCCTCAAAATGTCCCGCTTTTTTTATGAAAGTTTTTTACAAAGTTTACTGACTTACACTGGAAAACATCGTACTTTACCCTCAATTTTAATTCATTGCATTGGTTTAACATAAAAAATCTTACGAATACGTCTTTTTCTCACAATATGCAATACAACTCATAAGTTTTTCGAATACTTCGAACAAGCGACAATTTTTCAAAAATGACATAAGGCAATACTAAATAACTCTTAAGTTGAAATAAAATTCTTATTCAGTTTAGCGTTTTTGGAGCTCGTTCAACCAATGCAATGTTAATAAATTTTGCATAACGAAAATATTGTTTAAGATGCTTTCAAATTATCCAAATGATAGATCTGAATTTTTCGACAGAATCTTAGTTAAATGTCCTTTTATCATAAAACACCTTTTTCGACCCAGTTGTCGAAGTATAAAATGATGGGAATTTTCTTGAGCTTTCAAATTTAAAATATATTTTTTTTATTCAACAAAGGTTTTAACGCGATGTAAAATCCGCCGTTTCCGTGTAGCACTTGAAATATTTCTCTCATATGACATGTTAATTTGCGAAAACCGTGAAAAATAATCATGTTTTTTGCAAATGTAAGGAAAACAAAGCAAAATCAATCCGCTTTAAAAAAAACCTTAGTGTACTTTTGCTGGTACGTGTAAGTTTGGCGATACAATTAAGTTTTTTTTCAAAGTTTTTTAAATGTGTCGCTTTTTTCGGCTGTGTCCCGCTTTTTTGTCGTTAAATGTCCCGCTTTTTTCTAAAAGTATCTGGCAAGCCTAAGCTAATCGGATCCAAATTAAGCCAGAAACTAACCAATGTATCGAATGATGTCATTTAAAAACGCAAACGTCCATATCATTCAACAAATCATATATGGTTATAACCAGAGAACAAATTAAAAGTATTGTACAGTGTTTTTTTACAAATGAAAAAAAAGTGTAGTTATTAAGTGTTATTTATATTATATTGTCGCTGAATCCCCAAACCGGAGTTTTCGTCAACATCAGCGACGGCGACATCACTGGCGACATCACTGACGACATTCCATGTTGACCAAACATCTGTCAAACATCTTCCGAGTGTCGGAACCAAACAAAAGAACGGGTTGCCAATCGCCGAGGTGTTTGAAGAATTTTTCATCGTCGCTGTTTGGTAAGGTTGCCAATCACCAGCGCAAAAACTTCGGATTTCAACTTCATTGACAATAGAATAAGAAAAAGCGCGGAAGCCTAGGATTTAAACAATAAAGAAACGTACTGCGCGCTCTAGTCGAAAATTCGTATAGGATTACCTTATCTTGGATCCCATCTCATTGTCTATTTTAAGGCAATGAGAATGCGGACTCATTGGTTAAGGTGGGCGCGTGGTTAAGGTGAACTTTTTTAGAGTATAATGACTTACAATTAGATGTACCGAATATTCGGTCAGCTGAATAGCGCCCAAAACCTGGCTGAATGGCCTGATTCAGCCGAATATTCAGCCTGATGCAGATGAATATTTCCAAAATCTTGTTCCTCACTTTCAAAAACAAATAAAAACTCCTTTTTCTTATTCAAGAACCAACAAAAACATTATTTAACACTGATAGGTTCTTGATACGTGAGGAAGTCATATGTCAAAAGAAGCAGGGGTCTAATAATCATCCTTGTTAAAATTGCTCACATAAACCTTAATGAGTTACAAACAAGCAAAAAAAAAAATCGAAATAATTAAAGGCCAGTCAGAAACCGTATCTTCAACTAGCAAACATTGTTTAAAAAAATTTCAAAAGTAAGTGTTAATGAGTATCCATCCCGAAACCACTTATGAAGAATTTGGGAAAAATAATAATTTACCAAGCTTACGGCTTTATCTTCCCTTTTAATGCCCACTCCATTGACTCACTTCCAAGGGAAAACTCCGAAAGGAATATTTTTTTTAATAAACTATGCAAATTCTTGACCAATCAAGTTTCTCACCACCATCATCTGCGGAAATTAGTCCTGGGTCCTTTCTTCTCGAAGGCTTCGAGAAGATCTAATTATTATCTTTCCAGCATAACTTTGCAACATCTTGCGTTTTTTTCTATCTTTCAAACTAATATGAGGTATAGCATAGAAATCATAAGCCATGGTTGTTGGTTCAGTGGAAATTAATTAAACGAAAGGTCGAATCGGCCATATTAAAAATTTTATCTTTACAGTTTTTGGACACAAGCAGGGTATCACTCAGATACAATTCCCTTCTGCCAAAGTATTGACACCCCATGAATATTTATAGATGTTTGACACATTTGACTGGTGAAATTGGAAACGAAGGAAATCGACACAAAAAAAGGAAAAACTTATCCATAGCTCCGAGGTTTTTTGGATGAACGATTTTTCCCTTCCCTTAATCTGAATTTGTGCATTGCTCAAAGCAGGGAGAAGAATGGGGGGCGGTTCACATTTTTTCACATTAATGAAAATTTATACAATTTCTTTGTCTTTCTTTTATGAGTTTTGAAACAGAGGGAGGATTTCTTGACTCCGATCTGTGAAGCAATACGTGATTTGCATAGACGAAGCTTTCTATACGAGGATGGTGGAATTACTATGAAAGGCACGATTCGTGCTAACCATTTTGTATAACTTTCACGTTTGTTGGAATTGAATGCTCTTTCTGCACAGGCTGCCGGCTCGTTTGGGCGAATGAATTGAGCCTCAATTATTTCAATAGTTCAAAGCTTTATATTATATTCAAACGAGAGGCGAGACAAAAATCCAAATAGGTTCAATATTAAAGTAATCTCGCGTTTCATTAAGCTTAGCTGATTTTCAAACCTAATGACACGATTGTTAAAACATAAACTTGTAAGTTACACACGATTTTAATAACTACCTATATAGGTCGGACTCGATTCTACATTGATTCGATTATCCGGTGTCTCGATTATCCGTGTATTTTGACTTGATTATCCTCTTAAATTTAATTTGAGTGATTCTTTAAATGTTCAAAATAAACAAGAGATATTCCCCCTTATTCGATAGTCCCCCGTGAGGTGACGATAGTCGAGTCATCCGATTCCAGTAGTCGCTTTAGGTGAGAAAAGTCTTTTAGAATGAAATTTTAAAGTTCCTATCCTAATCTAGTAGTCAGCTGGGCATGAACCTTTGTCACATCGGATAGATACCTTTTTTACGTTTTTTTACACTACAAGATTTATACATAAAGTGTATCAAGTGTATAATTGTGGACAACAATCTCGGGACTATAACGACTATCAATGATTTAATTGGTCTAATGTTTGCACAAAAGTAAACAAATTTACCCCCTTTGTTCGAATTTCCTAAAAAACGGCGCATACGGTCGATGGCTGGCGATGATATGGATTATCCGGGAATAATTTGAACATTCACTTTTTATCTCTTGTTTTGACCTTATGGTGCCCGCTTTTGGACCGAAATAAAATAGGTATCTCCTTGCTCGCGCTAATATCGAACATGAGCTCGCGTGGCACGACATGTGCCTGAGCAAGCATAAAGAACATTCAATTTCAAGTGGTATCACAGCAGCAGCGTTTTCCGCCCTCGACGACGACGGATGTTTTCTTTTTTCCCCGCTCAGTTCCGGTTGATGTTTGACTCATAGCACAGCCCGGCCGTGTGGGATACGCTGATGTTCATCATCCCGGTGAATCGTGACTTGGTGAAGGTTTTTTTTGCCTGATTCCGATAGAACTGTACTGGGAGAAAAGCGAAATCCATTGTCATGTCACAATCCTGTGCCCGCCAGTCAGGACAATCCTTGCACCACAGGTATAATACCTTCTAATCCTCGAGACAAGACTGTCGGGATGTGTGCATGAGCATTCTGTTGGGGACCCACTGCTGAGCGGGTGGAAGGAACGCTGCTCCTACATGAACAACGCTTTATAGATTGTCTACATCCGTAAAGCTTCAGCTCAGCATCATTCTCGGTGATGGTGGGGATTCTAGGATTTGACGGGGATTTTACAAGCACTGATGAAATGCAAGGCAAAGGCAGGAAGATTCCTACGATGTTACCTAAGATATTTAAAGGCCTTATTGCGAAAGCTTTACTCTCAGGGTAGGTATCGAGAAAAATACCGATGAGTTGTAGATATTCAAAATGATAGTTGGGCGAATAATGGTGAAATTTTGATAATTTAAATGTTAAATTAATCAAAATTAAAATGTAACTGAAAATAAAACAGCCATGTTTGAGTTCTATGAAAATAGATTAGCCAAAAAACAGATCCGAACCTTTAAGGAATCCTGATTTTCATTTGTTATTTTCCTGTTCAACATAATACTTGTAACATTTGCAATGTATGGCGGCCAAGCCAACCATGTAATAAATACCGCAAATGATACTGGGACAAAGAAAGGAGTTAAGGGGGGAGTTACCTGCCAAACGCTGCAAATGGAACATTTCAATACCTTTTTTTCAAAAACTTCAAGTTTTGGTCATAAGGTCAATAAATATTAAACGTCAAAATTTACAAGGTGGCAACGTGAATCGAACTCGAGTCTTCTGATTACCTCTCCGACACCTTACCAATTGGTTAAATCGTCAGATGTAAACTAGTCAAGCTGCAGCTCTATAATCCAGTTGACTTCATTCAGTTCAATTCGTTAAAGTCAAATAATAAATGCGCTTTGAAAATGGATTATAGTTAAAAATCGAAAATTTGATGATGGTGAAACTTGAGGCACATGTTGCATTGCGTACAGTATAGATTAAGATGATTTAACGATCATAAGAGCTTATTTTTCGGTGCTCAAAAATTATAATATTTTGGTCACTTTAGAATCTATGCAGTATTAAATAATCTTGTAACTTCACATGTTTTAACCTGCAAATAATTGGAACAAATTATTTCTACTAAATTTACATGACTTATTACGTAATGTAAATTCCAGAGAAGAAAAAAGCCATTGCGAATTTGTTATGGGCATGAACAATCAAACCGTACCTGCTCATTTTCCATTTTAGTTTTTGAATCATTATTTTATCAACTTCTCGCCATCAGCCTTATAACAAAGCATGATAATGATTAAAAAGATATTCTTAGGTATAAATGTTTATGTTTACTGTTTACTTACCGATTAGCGCACAGTGGTCCGAAAGGGCTAAAAGTGGAACTTTTTTCCAAACGCCTCTGTCTTTCATATTATTTCTTAAGTGTCTTCAGAACATTTGCTCCTTTAAATATTCTTCATAACTTGAAAGCATCAGAAATTTGTCAAAGCCAACTATGAAAAAAATTAAAATTCTAACCTTTTTGTTTCAATAGATAGAGCTTTATTTTATAAGTTGTAAAATACGTAAAAATATGAAACTTTGTTGGAAACAATCAAAACATCAAAACTCTATGTCTTTTCAGAGCAGAATTATAAAGGTTTATTTAAAAAGTTATTTAAAAGTATGTTTTTAAACGTAACTATAGTACAGAGAACTGACGTACAAGCTAGCCCATGAAACTTGTGTAAAATATCTAACGATCGTTTTGAACCATTTTTTGTTTTTTGGCTGGGCCACCAGATGTCTCCAAAAACACCAGAGAGAACTGTCAAAACCAAACTGAGAAAAAAAAACAAAATTTTGGTCAGTTTTGAACAAGTCGTATGAACTGTTTGGCATGTTTCAAGAAAATCGCTGTTAAAGTTTCGTAACACTTTCGAAACGTTGCATAGTGGAATAATATCTTAAAGGTTATTCGCTATTTTTATCAAGCTATAAGTATTAAATTTGTAACAATGGGATGCAACAAACTTACTTGAAAATAACCCGTTTTGAGATGTCTTGAACCAGTTCTGATGAGTAAGATAACCGTTCGAGAAGTGCAAAAACTTATTCCAAAACTGTTAGTTATTTTGCCTGCATCAGAAGTGCAAAAATAAAGGAAGTGAAATTCTGTCCAGTGGAAAGTAACTCTTATGGCACTTATCTAGCGATAAATTGAACCCGTCTATTTTAGAGCGGCCTTAGTTTAACAATTAATTAGTTCCTTTACGATTACGCCTTTTCGAAAAACGAGCACTTGAAAACTTGATCTCTAACTTTTTAACGGCGCAATAGATGGCACTGTTTCAAGTAAATCTTTAACGTATTTTTTGGATGTCAGCATTTGAAATTTTACACACTTTTTTGAGGATTTTTTGTTCGAGCTTGTACGTCTGTTCTCTGTGACTTTAGTTAGATGAGGATTTACATGAATGAAATGTTATACAAATTTTTTGGGGCATTCAAATCACACGTTTTGCACAATATTCTACGACTTTTCTTAGCCAACTTATTGCAACTTTAAGTTTTATTTTTTCTCAACTTCACGAGCGTTTATTGCACAAACGATTCTGCTGTAATGAAACTTGTCATTTGTTTGTATGAATATTGAACAATTCAAAACGATTCACTTGTAAAAAAATCTATGAACCTGAATTTTTGTTTGAATTACCAAGTTTATAATTAGTTTAGAATAAATTGTAAAAAAGTTTGATTGTGCAGAAATTTTCGTAACAACGAATTGAAAATATTGTTGAGCTTTTAATGCAATATTTTATTTTAACTATTTTTTACGAAAAAGTAATATGTTTTTTAATTATTTTGCGGCTTTATCGGTGAGGGTTAAAGAGTTAAAATGAAAGACGGATAGAAGATCAGAAGAAAATTCTACGGTGGTGAAAAAGCGAAGAGCATTTGGAATTGAAGCTTGACTTTCTATCCGTCTTTCATTTCAACTCTTCAACCCTCACCGATAAAGCTGCAAAATAATTTCAAAAAACAAAATCACGGTGATTTCTCTTCTTAAAATAAAATAGCTGGTGGACAATTTAAAAAAAAATCACATTTTTTAAAAAGTATTTAATAAAAGTCATGTAGGGGAGATGAGGGCATAATGGCCACCTTAAGGAAAACGGTTATTTAACCATAGAAAATAGCTATAATATGGAGGTTACATTATTGTTTCGTGTTCAGACACTTGAAAAGCCTATACTCTAACGGGCTGAAACGTGAAAAACTAGATGAAAACGTTAAAAAATGCATTTTAAAAAATTTGCCAAAAGCTGAAAACCAGCCACTGTGGAGGCATAATGAGAACCCCCCCCCCTCCCCCCCGCCCCCCTGAGGCAGTATGAGCACCATTAATCAGGGCAAGATGTGCGTTTTCTGCCGGGGAAGCTAGCAGCGAATTCAATTCGATGAAGTCAGGTGAGTCGTAAATTCATCAAACAAAGCAATAACAAAATAATCTAGGTCTGTTTGTAGAATACAAATAATTCACGCACGCTCATACATTATGTGCTTTGTTCGGAGGATGATGCTACTAGCTGTATAATGTAACAATAAAAAAATCGATCATGAATAGTAAATGGAAAAAAATCACCACGAACAGAAATCTAACTCTAGTTTTTTGATTACCTCACCTCTCCGACACCTTACCAATAGGCTAAATCGTCGGATGAAAACTAGTCAAGGTGTGGCGCTATAAATCAATTTTAATTCGCTGCTAGTTTCTACGGCAGAAAATGCTCATTATGCCTCGATAATATGGTGCTCTATATGCCCCTAATCAACAAATGTAAGTAAAAACGTGTTTTAAAATTGATAAAAGTGAAAAATCAAAAATTTTATGATGGTAAAAATTGAGAAACAATGTGTACCTCATGTTGCAGTGCGTACATTATAGATCAAGGTGATTTTAAGATCATAAGAGCTTATTTCGTGATGCTCAAAAATTATAATATTATCGTTACTTGAGAACATAGCCGTTTTTTTAAATATCTCTGTAAAGATGATAAGGATATTCCTGTTTTTGTGAAAAATTAATGCTATAGGAAGTACGAAACAAATCCTCATGAAAATTTATTTAAGAAAATACGTACTTTCGTAGAAAAGTGAAGTGCTCATTATGCCCTGGGTGCTCGTTATGCCCTCATCTCCCCTAATGAAAGCTCACGCGAGAATTTAAAAAACGTTCTTATCATTGCCTCTATCCTTCTATTTTCTATCCCTCTATCTATCTCTATCTCCAATTTGTCTCACGAAATCTATTCTCAAAATTATTATGATTTCAGATAACACACAAAAGTTAAAAAATATCTCAATTTTCCAATTTGTACTGTGGCGTCAAATCGTCGTTTAAAAGTGTCACCTCATAAAAATTGCTACATCGAAATTCACACCAGAAAATCGGGCCCAGCCTCGGAACATCCCGAAGCAAACCAAGGCGATTGTAAAATTGGGAATCGGGCCAATATTTGTCACACGAGAAAAACGTACAATCTTTTATTTACAACTGTTTACATTGGAAACTACGGTCAATATTTATTTTTCTTACGGTACTTGACTGTTTGCTCACTTTTGTCGTTTGCGCTTTTGTGAGTGACGATGATTTTCGGTCGAGGTATACGGGTAACAACGGAAAAGGAATCCGGAATCAGTCGGTCGGTGAATAATCCGACCGCCACGCCACGCCGCTTGCAAGGCTACGAGGTTTTCCCCCTCGAGCCATTGAGCATCGTTCATCCATTTCGGCAAGCAAACGGTGAATCTGCGGTGATAAAATAGGTCGACTTGTTTGCTTACGATTCTGAGCTAACCGAAATTGCTGTGCTTGGTCCGATCTTGATGAGCTGCAGCACTGATAGGGTTACGGGTACACAGTATGGAATCAACTGAAAAAGATAGAACATAAGGATGTTGTGTATTTGCATGAACAATGTTCGAATGCTCAAAAATCCTTGATGTTATGGAAAGATTTTTAAAGAAATTCAAGACCCCTCCTTAAAAGCTTTTCTAGAAAGGGAAATGGAAACTTCTTTATAGTTGAAGACACATTTCGTCATAACTCTTCTTCTTCTTCTTTTACCAACATAGCCAAAACATGTAAGCATCCTGGAAAATGAAAGACTTGCGTCCATTATTTTTCTTATCAACGTAGTCTCTGTTACATGCAGAGCAGACATTTTTCAAGCATCATAGTTGACATGATTGCTGATTTTCCTTCATCGCCACGTTTCAAATCTCATTTGACTAGTCAAGCTTCAAGGGACTGGAAAAGCTTGACTATCGTCATGGATTTCTGTTCACGTGACGGATGTTATTTTTCAAACGACGGTCGTCAAGCAAGTTGACGGCGTCGGTTCAAAGCATTTTATGTATGATACGAAAAATTTTGTGTATTTGGATTGCATGTTGGGCGATTTGCCAGTGTCAAAAACAATTAAAATTCGGATTAAAAAAATACCACCAATTGCGGAATTACAATATTGTAAAGGAATTTTTATATAGATAATTATGAAAGGCAATTTTTTGCGCATAGTCGATATTGTCCTTCTAGTCCCTAGCGAATTCTTTTCGGTCGTGACAGTTGATGTTACGTTCGAAAATGTCCTTGCCCGAACTATCCTGGACAGATCTCCAAAAACGGAAACGATGATCGTTGTTTTCAGATTTTTTTTTCAACCACAACCATAACGAAACTTTTGTTTTTCGGCGTCGTCTTAAGATGTTTTTTGGTTTATCTAAACATTATTCCGTCACAGTCAAAAAGACGACGACGGGCTGAAGGCGACTATGATTATTCCGACGCTTCATTTGACTGAAGGTTGAGGCGAGATTGTTTGCTTGGTTACTCATTTGAAGGCGTCTGTTATGAATGTGACTGCTTTAACTTTTTCACAGTCCAGTTTCATGACTGATGACGATGAATTTTGTATGCTCTGGTTACATGTAAAAATGCATTGCATAGATTACTACGGCCAGGCCAACCATGTGGTAAAAACCTACGGCAAAAGATACCGGAACAAGGGAAGAAATAAAGCGTGGAGTTCCCTACCAAACGCTTCATATGTACTATAACTTTATATTAAAATTCATACAATAACTACCTACCTAAGGGTCCGGCGCCGATTGACCGATACATAGGGCTTGATAAAAGATCTCCACTGCTGGCGATCCGGAGCCAGCGTCTTCACTTGCTGCCAGCCAAGGTTCTCGTCAACTGTGCGGATTTCAGCGGTTTAGACTTCGCCGCCACGAGCTTTTGGGCCTGCCTCTTCTACGATGCCCTTCTGGATTCCAGTCAAGCGCCTCTCTGCAAATCTCGTTTTCATCTCTTCGCAGCGTGTGCCCAATCCATCTCCACTCACGTTCCCGAATCTCGATGTCCGGCGCCTTTTGATGACACCGGCGATGAAGTTCAACGTTTGAGATCCAGTTGCCAGGCCACAAAGCGCGGATGATTTTCCGCAGGCAGCGATTCACTCAAACTTGCAGTTTTCGCGTCGTCACCGCATATGTGCACCAAGTTTCACACCGTTTGACCGATTTGACGTTTGAGTTGAAGATTCGGATCTTGGTTCGTAGAGAGATCTGGCATGAGCGCCAGATGTTTCGGAGACTCGCAAACGCAAATCGGGCTTTTCTGATCCGGGTTTCGATGTCCGTCTTGGTACCACCATCAGGCGTAATCTGGCTACCAAGATACTGGAAGCACTCTACTGTCTCAACCTGTTGTCCAGCTACCACGAAATTGGAACCGTTACTGTGTTGATTTTCATCGACTTAGTCTTTCCGACATTGATTTTGAGACCTGCTGCCTTGGAGCTTTCGGTGAGGTCGTCGGGTTTGCTCTGCATGTCTTGTTGTGTTTGGGCGTCTGCCAGGTCAAGGTCGTTCAGTTGCTTCATGGTTGAAGGATTCCACGGCAATCCTCGGTTTGATCTACAGTCAATCGATCCAGTCAAGATCTCATCCATTACGCTGAGAAAAAGCAGCGGTGACAAAATACATCCTTGTCTCACTCCAGCAGTTACCGGGATTGATTCGGAAAAGATATCGTCGTGCAAGACCTTGCACGAAAATGCCTCGTACTGTGCTTCGATGAGATGGACTAGTTTCTCTGGGACCCCTAGTCGTCTAAGAGCAGCCCAGATGTTTTCGTGGTTCAGTCGGTCAAATGCTTTTTCGAAATCAACGAACACCAGCAGAAGAGAGTCCTGGAATTCGTTGATTTGTTCCAGTATGATTCGTAGCGTTGTGATGTGGTCCACACATGATCGTCCGGATCGGAATCCAGCTTGTTGCCGTCGGAGTGTAGCGTCGATTTTCTCCTGGATTCTGTTCAGGATCACTTTGCAGAGTACTTTGAGGGTTGTACAGATCAAAGTTATGCCACGCCAGTTACCGCACTCTGTCAGGTCTCCTTTCTTCGGGACCTTTACGAGGATACCCTGCATCCAGTCGGCCGAGAATGTTGCAGTATCCCAAATGTCAGCGAAAAGACGGTGCAACATTTGTGCTGACTAGGCAGGGTCGGCTTTGAGCATTTCAGCAGGAATGCAATCGATTCCAGGCGCTTTGTTGGATTTCATGTCCTTGATTGCCGCTTCTATTTCAGCCAGCGAGGGCGCTTCCGAGTTGTTGTTGTTGATTTATTTGTATCGTGGCGTAAAGGTTAACCTTTTTTAAAATTGACACTATCGGGGTAACTTAGTACACATGGTTATTACATTTTATCATCCTAGCACTTTAACTTTTAAACTACTCTTATTTAATCCGAATACAAATTAAATTAATTACGGTTCCAAAACTCTAGGCAGCCCCTCTTAAAAATTGCTTCCTGTATCGTTCGTTTTAATGTGGAAGGTAGCGAATTCCAGTGAACCACACCTCGCACGAAGAATGATTTTGAATAGGTTGATGAGTAATTCGTTGGGATGATCAGATTTTGCAATCGTTGCCCTCGAGATGACAGTAGCTTGCTGGAAAGTGTTGGCGGGTTTCCTGATGTAATAAGCTTGCGTATAAATAAACAGGAGCGATGAGCGTACAGGTTTCCCAATGGACAGTAGACTGTGTCGATTTGGGGTCATTATTGAATTTCTCAAACCCTGGGGTCTACAAAGCTTCGTCTTGGTCCAAAACTCATCCATGATTTTTTGCAGAATTTTTAAGTAACGTTTACATGAGTAAATTTGAACTTTTAGGTTTGTATGGAAAAATTGAATATTTTGTACTGAAAAATCAACATAATTTTTGTTACTTCTGTGGAATCGAGCCAGCTGACAGTTTTTGTGCCAATTTATAAAATTCCTAAAGGAAATTTTCCGCTGAACAACTTTGCTGAAGACCACAGCTCCGTATCTAATTAGGTAAAAAAGTTATTAGCTGTTTAACAGAGGTATGTCTTTTCACATTGATAAAATAAATTCAATAGACATCACTGCTGGAGCCTCGCGAAGTATTGCATGAAAAGTGGCCATGCAATACCTCGCTAGGCACCCTGCAGGTATGTCAATTTAATTTATAGTTTATCAATGCGAAAGACATACCTCTGTTAAACAGCTTATAACTTTTTTGCCTAATAAGATACAAATATACGGTCTTTGACAAAGTTGTTTAGCGGAAAATTTCCTTTAGGAATTTTATAAATTGGCACAAAAACTGCCAGCTGGCTCGATTCCACAGAAGAAATAAAAATTATGTTGATTTTTCAGTACAAAATAAAGCATGGATCACTACAAATCTGGACGCACTATTTATTTTACCATAGTGCTCCTAGTTGTCGTATCTGGAATGTTTTGGCAGCACTTTATAGAGGAATGTTTCTTCTACCAGTGCTGAAAATTTCATTACGATTCGTTTTGTTTCAAAAAAGTTACACGTGATGGAAGCCGCGAGATGAAAATAAATTTTGAACACCCACGTCAAAACCCCGACGTGGTCGGGTTCAAAAATCACGAAATCGTTAAAAATGGCCAAATCAACCATGTGTAGCGTTCTCAAACGTTTCCGTGAGATGCGTACTATAGATCGGCAGGTTCATACCAAGCGTTATAGTAGACCTAAGGATCAGAAACTGCATTTGAAGGTGTTGAGAACGATCAAGGAAAACACAGGGTAGTCGGACTATGACATTGCCAAGAAATTCAACGCCGACCGGTGCACCGTCAGCAGAATTCGTCTACGCGAAGGAATACGATCCTATTGGACTAGTAAGCAACCAAACCGGACATTGAAGCAGAATTTAGTAGCCAAAGGACGTGCCCGCAAGTTATACAAGAAGATTCCAACGAAGTTTGACGGATGCATCCTCATGGATGACTAAACGTACGTGAAGATGGATTTTGGGCAGCTTTCTGGCCAAAAATTATGTAAAGCCACTGCAGTGGTGCACTGCACTGGTCATGGTGATGTCCCCGGCAACTTCAAATTCGTTTTTGCTGATAAGTGTGCAAGAAAGTGTTTGATCTGGCAAGGTATTTGCAGCTGCGGACGAAAAATTCCGGTTTTTGTGAAAACAAGACCATGGACTCCGAAAATTTCCAAGAAGGAATGCCTGAAAAACTGAAAAACTTTTTTTTCGTACATTAGATCTCACAAAGGACTAGTTAAGTTTTCGCCAGATTTGGCAAGCTGCCACTACAGCTAGGAGGTTCTACAGTGGTATTGGGCCAACGGGTGGATTTTGTCGAAAAGGACATCAACCCACCCAACTGCCCTCAATTTCGCTCTATCGAAAAATTTTGGGCAATTGTCAAGCAGAAGATGAAGAAGAATGGTAGGACGACTCGGGAAGCAACAGAGATGAAGAGATTGTGGAATAAAATGGCCGCTGAGGTCAGCGAATAGGGTGTTCAAACTATAATGAGTGATACTCTACCAAAAGTTCGAAAATTCATCAAAACAACATCGGAATAATTTTTTTATTATTTTTCCTTAATAGTGCTATAAAAACCGTACATTTCAAGTTCAAAACATTTTTATTTCGTTTACATAGCTCCGAGACAGACCCGTTTTAATGCGTCCAGATTTGTAGTGATCCATGCTTTATTCAATTTTCCCATACAAACCTAAAAGTTCAAATTTACTCATGTAAACGTTACTTAAAAATTCTGCAAAAAATCATGGATGAGTTTTGGACCAAGACGAAGCTTTTTAGACCCCAGGGTTTGAGAAATTCAAAAATGACCCCAAATCGACACAGTTCATTTGTATTTTTATTAAAACAAAATAAGAAAATGATAACAGAAAAAAAAACGAGAACAAAAAAACTCACCATGCGCAACATTTTTATTACAGTGCACAGTGGGGATTTTTGATCAAAAAAGGGTACCTATTTCTGTGATGATCGCCTAAACTGTTCTAAATTTTGGAAAACTATCATTTCTTATGCAAAAAACACGAGGAATCGAATGGTCTACACCGCTTTCTGATAAAATGACTCTTAACGTCTCATTTTGCCCGATTCCCCCTATTTTTTTGGGTGCAAAGTTATAATTCCGATTGTAGCCATCTACCTTGCAACAAAAAGTCATACAAACCATACTTATTTATATAAAAATGTCAGCTGAATCGATTGGTGTACTCCACTTTTTGTTTTTACTACGACAAGTGGCTCATTTTGCCTCTTTTCCCCTAAATTTAAGATTTTTTTCAAAGAAATGCAGTCAAACAAAGTGTAATCTAACAGTTTTTCATCATGAATGATCATTTTTGGTAGATTTATTCATATTCTTACTAATCGCGTCACTTTTTTGTACTAGAATGAATATAAATGGCTAAATATCCCCAACCTCCCCTAGCTATTTTTAAATTTATGCATAAATTTCACTGTAACAATCGAGCGATTCACATACCAAATGCAAAAACCAAGTGATTTAGTGTAAAATTGCTCGCTGAATCGAGTGGTGTACACCGCTTAGTGCTCAGCTTACGAGAATGGCCGCAATCACCTCGATTTCCCCTAAAATCGAGCGATATGTGGAAAAAAATTATTATAACAGTTGGCAATGCATCATAAAATGCACAAAAATGATTGAAACAAGTGTAGAACTTATTGCTGAATCGAATGATGTACAACGCTCAGCGTTCAGTTGACGAGAAGAGCCTTAATCACCCCGATTTCCCCTAAATTCATTGAATTTCTTTGAAAAATATATTGTTACAAACGAGAATTTAATTTAACAGATACAAAAAACATTGAATCGGGTGTAAAACTTATTGCTGAATCAAATGATGTACACCGCTATTGAGAAGTTGACGAGAAGAGTCACAACCACCCCAATTTCCCCTAAATTCATATAATTTCTTCGAGAAAAAATTGTAACAAACGAGTGAATTTGAGTATTACTGTCGAATCGATGAGAAGAGCCTCATCATGTTTAAACCAATATCAATTATCAATTCAACAAAATATTTTTTGAATTTAGGGGAAAAGGGGGTGATCCAGGCTTTTTTCTTCATCTTAACGTTCAGCAGTGTACATCTTTCTGTTCAACAATTAGTTTTTCACATGGTTCAGTTATTTCTGTGCACTTTTTTTTACAATTAGTTTATTTGAAACGGCTCGTACCGTAGGTTTTAAAGAGCCAATGTCTGATTTGGGTAATTACATTTCATAGTTTTAGATAGATTTAGATATAGTGAAAAAATAAGGTAGTAGTTATAAACGGAGATCAATAGCTTTGAGAAAGACGTAAATTTCGAGCATGTAATCAATGTCTATCGCAGCTAATACATCTCTCACTGGGGTGTTGGGTGGTTTTCCTCGGGCCCGAAGGGAGTCTATTAAATTCGCCCTAGCGACGAGGTGGTCCTCACACGACCAAACAATATGCCCGATGTCATGGTAACCTTGACCACAACCACACAAATTGCTGCCAGCACGATTAAAACGATAGAGTAACGCGTTTAAGGAACAATGATTGGACATGAGACGGGAAAATACTCGAATAAAATCCCGACTCAAGTCCAACCTATTGAACCATGGTTTGAGGCTTACCTTTGGGGTAATCGAGTGGAGTGATTTGATGTTTTTGTACCTTTTTCGATGCTTTCTCATTTGTTACTACTATTTATTGGTTCATATTGTATGAGTTTATGAATGAATTTAAGATAAATTGGAGAAAATAAGACTTTTCTTGTCAACTCAGTGCTAAGCGGTGTTCTTCATTCGATTCAGCGATAAGTTATCCACCTGATTCAATGTTTTTCTCATATGTTCATTCTTATTTAATTTTTTGGCATTTCGGCGAGTTGTGAAAATTCAAGGTAGAATATTTAGAAAGAACATGAAAGTATTATAGGTGGAAAGATCAAAGCTAGAGCGCTTTGGGTAGAAGAAATTGAATAGTTGGTGAAAATGTGAGCAGGGCTTTTGTTTTGTGAACAGCTTTTGAACTACTTGCGTGATTCTTTGTCGCGCGCCGTTTCAATGTTGATAGGAAGCGATGAAGAAACCCATCGCATTCCTACCCACATTGAAACACGGACGGGTCGAACACATGAGATTGTGTCCGACCGGGCAAAAAATCACCCAAGCAGCGCTCACATGTGCTGTTCTATTGCTAAGCCAATTCTATCGATGCGTGCTACTTTTTTAGGTACATCGGATGGTTGCTACTTTTTGTTTCGCATATTATCCATCCGATGCCTTACTTTTTTGCCAAATGCATCGTTCATTCGCATTTTCGTTTGATACAATGTTTTTTCCAAGAAACTGTATAAATTTAGGGGAAATTGGGGTGGTTGTGAGTCTTCTCGTCAACTTCACGCTTAGTGGTGTACATCATTTGATTCAGCAATAAGTTTTACACCCGATTCAATGTTTTTTGTATCTGTTAGATTAAATTCTCGTTTGTAACAATATATTTTTCAAAGAAATTCAATGAATTTAGGGGAAATCGGGGTGATTAAGGCTCTTCTCGTCAACTGAACGCTGAGCGGTGTACATCATTCGATTCAGCAACAAGTTCTACACTTGTTTCAATCATTTTTGTGCATTTCATGATGCATTGCCAACTGTTATAATAATTTTTTTCCACATATCGCTCGATTTTAGGGGAAATCGGGGTGATTGCGGCCATTCTCGTAAGCTGAGCACTAAGCGGTGTACACCACTCGATTCAGCGAGCAATTTTACACTAAATCACTTGATTTTTGGATTTGGTATGTGAATCGCTCGATTGTTACAATGAAATTTATGCATAAATTTAAAAAAGCTAGGGGAGGTTGGGGATATTTAGCCATTTATATTCATTCTAGTACAAAAAAGTGACGCGATTAGCTAGAATATGAATAAATCTACCAAAAATGATCATTCAGTATGAAAAATTGTTGGATTACATTTTGTTTGACTGCATTTCTTTGAAAAAAATTTAAATTTAAGGGAAAAGAGGAAAAATGAGCCACTTGTCGTAGTAAAAACAAAAAATGGAGTGCACCAATCGATTCAGCTGACATTTTTACATAAATAAGTATGGTTTGTATGACTTTTTTGTTGCAAGGTAGATGGCAACAATCGGAATTATAACTTTACACCCAAAAAAATAGGGGGAATCGGGCAAAATGAGACGTTAAGAGTCATTTTATCAGAAAGCGGTGTAGACCATTCGATTCCTCGTGTTTTTTTACATAAAGAATGGTTGTTTTTTCATACAAGGCGTTCTTGCCTGAATTGGACACCTTTTTTGGCTCGAAAATCCCCACTGTGCAGTGGTTTAACAATGAAAATCATCGGATTTTCTTGATTTTACTATGTAAAAATGGAAGATGCTACAACAATGAACTTCATATTTTTGGGCTTTTCAATGTATGGAAAATCGCCATTTTTTCATGGTCACGCTGCATAACAATACCCCTTTTTCATGGTTATTTACGCCAAAACGATAATTTTTATGGTCGTAAACTATGAATTCCAATGTGTATTCACGGTACCGTGGACGATTATAATTATGATGTAAACCATACAATTTATGGTCTGTGAATATGGAATTCATGGTTTTTTCACGGTACAATCTTAAAGACACCCCCTCATCAGTGTTGCAAGCTCATTATTTTGAAAGGGATCGAATTGCGCATTTGATTACTGTTGTTTCTTTATATTCAATTATAAGATGATAACAAGATTACATTATACAAATTCAAAAATTTAATGAGTGCTGAGGTATACAATTGTTGTACATATTGAACGGATTGCTTCAAAAGAGCTATATGTATTTTTGTTTAGATTATAGGAAACAAGAAATCATTATAAGAGCTATCAACGTTTCTTCTTAGAATTTATTAACTATATATGGTAGCCCTAAGTATTCGAACGATACCGCCATGTATTTCATTCAGTTGCCCCAGAAAGTATTGAGCAGTGACAGGAGAAAAAAAAACCATCAGCATCACAAAATCGTCACACGGAGTGAGATGTCCTTTGGATGTTTATTTATGCTCGGCTTTGAGAGATGAAACTACACACGGGCGCTCAGCTTAGCCCAGCTCATAAAAATGAAATCCAGATGAATCGGAGCAAAAACAAATATAGCCAAGTTGTTTTCATGCCTTGCGATTTGTTGTCTTTTTGACTGCATTGATGGGTCTGTGGTTGTAGTGCTGGGCCTGACTGAAGGCTGGAACGCGTGCGAACCGGAGGAATCCCTTCGGGGCGCATGGGTATCATTGCGCTGTGATATACAGTTTTTTTTTTGTTGTTTCTTCAAATAGTGCCCTTTTCGCACGTGTAGGAAGGGTATTTTCGATCAAGCCAAGCCCTTAGGCACAACCAATCATATTATAAGCTGAGATTTCTGGTTGATATTTGAACTTATCTGTGATGGAACGTCTAGGTTCACTAAGGTATCCGAAATTGGCAAATTTATGTAAATCCTTGGAAATCTTAAACATTTCCTTCCATTGAAAATAACTTTTTCAAGGGTATACGCGGGTTATCGGAATTTAAAGAAAAAGTTTGTTTGTTTATTTGTTTCTTCATTATAAAATCACCTAATAAAGGTGTCTTAATGATCTACTTCGAATAAGTTGTACATAAATGAATTAAATTTGTAGTTGACCACTTAAGTCAGATTCAATATGACATCTAAAATTATATGGAATCGAAGATAGATTCAGTGATGACTCTTTTAAATCTCGTTCTTGTCGTTCCGAAAACATTGTCGAACATTGAGAAATTGTTACTCTTCAGATCCCGAAAATTCATCCTATGTGATGCGTAGAGTAGAAATAAAAATTTAAAATTTCGCATGGCACGAGGGAAAATCACACATGGTTCTAACAGTATCTCATTTCGACGTTCCAAGAAGACTGCCCTCGAAGAGCAAAACCAATAGAACTCGTATCACGAAGTATCCAAATTGCGGTTTCAAGTGTTTCCAAAAACAAAAGCATTCATGCATGTCAGAATTTTTGGCAACCATCTCGAAATTTTCATTTGGCTCTAGCCAGCTAGACACGTATGGGTCGCCGGGCTAATGTTTCGATGCAACTTTCAAGTCAATTACTCATCTCACGTTTCCCAGAACATCGAGCCCAGCCCGGATCTCCGGGACGACTTCACATGCATATACATATCTAGGGGGTTTTGTATATTTGTTGACAGGCAGGCATGAAGGCTAGAATCGTTTTTCACTTTCCAACCTCATATGCAAAATCCGTTAGGCGAACGTCGGAAATTGGCCTCTAAATTGCGGTTTCAGTTTGATGAGTACTGGGAAAAACCTTTCGCTACCTTTTTGCGTTTCCGAAAGTAATTTATTTACGCCCCCCGATTTCAGCGCTTTTATGAATGAGCTTCGTAAATATATCCAAGCATAGGCAACCGAAAATCCTTGGCAATTGTCTCACGATTGAGCCATGAACTGCAGTTTTATGCGGTCTATTTGAATAAAATTAACATTAATCCTGATATTAAAACATCAACCGCTAGATGACTTGAATCCGGTCGGTTGAGATTAATCCCGCCCATTTGAAAGGAAGCTCAAGAAATCCCACTGGAGCGTGGCGCGGGATAGTCAATACGGGAGCCTATAAATATTTAATAAGTTGGGAAAAACGTGACACCGAGCATATTCACCCGCACACGCCCGACACCAATAAAAGGGGAGTGGGAAAATTGTCGTCGATGGGTGGCGGACGAAGCATTGAATGAATGTAGGGAGAGAATCCAGCCCACCAGAGCCGTTAAGAAAGTTAATCGTTGAAGGATTAGAAGCTGCGGTTTGAAGTCGCGTGCATGTCATCGCTAGGCGTTTGTCGGTGTCAAATCTGTTTTCATGACAGGTTTTCGTATTTTGCTTAAAGTAGACAACTTTCATTCAGTAGAATTCTTATCACTTTTGAATATTTGAGAAAGTAATAAAATCATTATTTAGCGTTAAACAAAGGTTTACATCAAATTGAATTGAATTCAGCATTGGGGGAAACTGGGAAAATTTTTATCAGATTATTTTTCTTCGAAATGATGCATAATGATGGAAAATTAACATATAAGTTCAGACTTTAAATCAATCTATCTACCACTTCATAGTAGTTGGCCCGAGCTGAACAAAAATTCGATATGTGATGATAAAGCCTTTAAAAAAAATCTATCCGCTCATTTTCAGCATCTTTCTATCCATCTTTAAAATTTCATAATCTTAAGAAGTCCCAACTAAAAAGGACATCACTTTTCACCGATAAGGCCGATAAATTAAGTTACAAAGATAGATTTATAATTTTTTAGTATTATTTCAAATGTAAAAATAAAGCAAAAACTCAAAAAAAATACGAGATGATAATGCTAAAAAACATTAATAGAACGCCAGCAACATCACGCTCAAACTAAAACTCAATAGAAGCATCAATGTCGTGTTCATTCTACATCACTCCTCTTAAAAAAATTCCAACCAATCACGGCTCAGTAAAAAAAAAGCTCAATGGAAACAAAAACCATGCCCATTATCGTTATCGGTTGTCATTATTGGTCATTCGATACGGCACACTCTGAGCATCGTAAAATCGGTAAGGCCGAAATCACTGTCTGCCAGCAGCTTGTGATCGAAACAATTCGTAAAAATGCGTGACCAAATTTTAGTCTCATCTAATAAAACGATTACACTTTAGGAGGACTTGGTTGGCATTTGAGCGCCACTCAGCGTAACGATTATGACGTGGTTGACGGCAAGGAATCAACAGAGGAACATTTGTGATATTATTGAAATAAAGAAAATGGTCATTGATGGCAAAGCTTTTTTCTCTCCTATTTATTCATTTCATGCTATTTATGACTAGTTTATATGCACATCCACATTTGAAACACTGTAACAATAATGCTAGTTTATTTGGTTTTCAATTACGTATTTACATTTTAGGCAAATTAATGCAGTCGTCGAAGTTTTCATTTTTCCACAACCATATCTGACTTTATTTAGGTGGATGATTTTCAATAATGACAAAAAAAACATTTCATATATTAAATTGGAAAAACAAAATCACAGCAGCAATCAATTGAAACGATCACGAGACTTTGGCTTTAGTGAATGATGAAAGCACAGGAAATAACTACTTATGCACAATATCTAATTTTTCCAATCACTGATCGAAAACGATTTGCAAACCTACAAATAGTAAGTAGGCAGCGAGTTATCGAAATCGATTTGCATAACTATTCCCCAAACTTTTCCGCCTGCCCTTGGTATGAAATGTAACAATCAATCGATTATCATTTTGTTGTTCGCTTCAACGGCGTGGACCACAAATCGATTTTCGATGGATGGGTTCGGTATGGATTTATTTTACTTGAATGTGCAAAACGCTACATATGAGATGATAATGAAAACAAAGAATCATGTTTCCATACAGTCAAGATACACACAAAATAATTATTTATGCAACATATTGTAAATATTTAATTCTTTCAGCACGAGTCGTTAAGTTATCGCAACGAATTTTTACAACCTGTATCGAAAAATATTACTTTCGGCACTGTTTTCCTGTAAAAAAAAACAAGGCTTTTCAAAACAAAACTAGGTAACGAAAAACAAACATTTTAGTACGGAGTATCAAAAATGACTTTTTTGGGTGTAACAAATGAGTAATAAAAACTATAATCGTTTCAATATCTTTCTATGTGCACAAAAGTAAGGAACGTTGAATGTTTTCTCATTTCTCATCAGGAGTATAGCTCTCTAGACTAGGATAGATCGATCTTTGGGAGAACGATCTTTTCAACACAGATTTTTAATTTTTTGGACCGATTCCTTGGCCTTAAAAAATAGACATATGATATAATAGACTGGTTGGCTTGAGGGTTGATAACAGAATGAGTTTATTAAGAACTATGTAAGTCAATGGTTACTATTCCAACATCCCCCCTCAACCGTGACTATTATATCCCAAGTGCTTGTCTTCCGGTTTCGAAAGTGGCCAATGGTAGAGATTTGGTCAACAGGTCCGCCGTTTGATGTTTGGATCCAATATGTTCCAGCTAGAGAGACTTGTCAGCAACTTTCTCGCGCACAAAATGATGTCGGATGTCTATATGTTTACTTCGCTGTGAATATCCAACTTCATTTTCGGCAAGGTATATGCACTGACCATACTGACTGGACACTCGATTTCGATTTTTGGATAATTTTTCCAGAAAAAAAAACAAAAAAATCATATTTTCAACAGTACGCAATGTCGATTCCAGAGTGCGCATCGATCGATTTGAAGAAATGCTATCCCAGTTAGGAAATGCCACCCAACTTTAAAAAAAAACACGCAATTTCTACGATAAAATCGGGCTAAACAGGACCATTTTTCCTACAGGGCATTTTTTGTCAAATTTTTCAGGTTCGCCACCTGCCGTCGGTATTGCGAACCTGCAAAAGCTAACAACAAAAAATTAGACAGAAAATGGTTGAATTTTTGTTCTAAGAGTCAAGTCAGTGTGGTCAGTGGTATATGGTACTCTTGTTATCGCAGTAGATTGTCACCGGGTCTGAATCTCCAAACAGCTCTTTCCGCATTCCCTTCCACCAGATCGCCTCCTGTGTAGCAGCAGAAACCGCCATGTATTCCGCTTCGGTCGTTGACAACGCCACCGTGGTTTTTCTACAGCTCCATGTTATCGGTCCGCCGGATTGAAGGAAAACGAATCCGGTGATAGATCGTCTTGAATCAGGATCGTTTGCCCAGTCTGCATCACTGTAGCCTAAGATCCTTCGATCAGCTTTCTTCGAATAGATCAGTTTCTTTCGTGTGCTTCAGGTACCTCAGGATACGTTTTGCAGCCGTCCAATGTGCTTTCCCTGGATTACTACTAAAGTGACTAACAGCATTCGTAGCATAAGCGATGTCGGGTCGAGTACCTTGTACCAAAAACCAAAGACCTCATACTAGTTCCCGGAAAGGTACGTTGCTCATGGCGTTCCGCTCTTCTTCGGTTTGTGGGCACATCTCCTTTGTGAGCTTCTGGTTGAAATCGGCAGGGGTAGTCGCAGTATTACAATCAACAACACCGAACCGATTAAGAAGATCATCTATGTAATGCTCTTGATCTAGCATCACCTCGTCCGTGGTTCTGGTGACTCGAAATCCTAGGACCTTGGTCGCCAGACCCAAATCTTTCATCTGGAATTTGCTTTCCAGAGTCCTTTTCAATTCATCCACTCGTTGTTCGAAAATATTAACAAGTCGTCCACATACACGGCTACAATCAAAATCGATTTATTTTCTATTTTGAAGTAAACGCAAGTGTCGTATCTGGACCGCTTCAGACCAGCTTAGGATCAACTTCTGCTGAGGCCTCTTCATCGTGAACGGAAACACCTTCATGCAGGAAAATAACGTCGCGGCTCACTATCACGTTTCTTTTCTTTGGATGGTAAACGCGATACGCCTTGGAATTTTCGCTGTATCCCATGAAGAGACACTTCTCCGATTTTGGGTCCCACTTCTTCCTTTTTTCGTCTGGAACTCGTACCATAACCTCCGAACCGAATACTCGAAGGTGGGCCAAATCCGGTTTCCTGCCAGTGAACTTTTCTTCGGGTGTTACCTTCAATTCCGACATCGGCGAACGATTGATGATGTAGGAAGCCGTAGCCACAGCTTCCGCCCAAAATCGTTTTTTCAATTTGGCGTCACACAGCATGCTCCGAGCTCGTTCGACAATCGTTCTGTTCATCCGCTCGGCTAACCTGTTCTGCTGGGGAGTGTAAGAAACACTGGTTTCATGACGGATACCTGCTTGACGAAGAAACTCTTCCATGTTGCTATTGAAGTATTCTCTGCCATTGTCGGATCTGAGACACTTGATAGTCTCACCAGTTTGGTTTTCAGCATACGATTTAAAGTCTTTGAAAGCACCAAAAACTTACTTTTCGTTTTCAAAAAATAGATGAAAACCTTTCTGCTAGCGTCATCCACAAACGTAAGAAAATATCGGCATCC
Source organism: Uranotaenia lowii (assembly GCF_029784155.1). Lineage (NCBI taxonomy): Eukaryota > Metazoa > Arthropoda > Insecta > Diptera > Culicidae > Uranotaenia > Uranotaenia lowii. The sequence continues at coordinate 153,528,151 of NC_073693.1, read as the reverse complement.
TCCGATCGATTTCGTCTCCATGGGGCCACACAAATCCGTATGAATCAATTCCAACACACAGTTTGCTCTTCCACCCTTCGATTTGAATGATTTTCGACTGTGTTTTCCTTCGATACATGGAACACACTTCAGTTGGGTGCAACTGTTGTAATTGATTCATGTTGCCATTCCGGTTAAACGCTGCATGTTACCAACGGACAAATTACCTAACCGTCGGTGCCATAGTTCGAAATTATTCCGGGCTTGAACCAAATTCGCCGACTCGGTGCGTACTTTCAACTTGTACAGACCGCCAGTTTTCTTTCCGATTGCAACGACCTCCTTTTCTGGACTCAATACTTTGCAGGGTTGATCGCCAACTCTGGAACACACAAAACATTGCTGATGGACAGTTCACATTTCTTACCATCGCAATCGGCGTCTAATTTGACAGATCCTTTCGCCACAACAGGTACAACGTAATTGTTCGCCACGTTGATACTGCCAGACATACTAGTGGTTTCTTGCATAACGTTCCTATTCCGGCAAAGATGAGTGGTGGCTCCAGAATCAAATATCCACTCTTCCGGTCTCGTACACGCCTCCACTGTGTTGTACGCAGCGAAGAATGCTGCATGTCCGCTTTGCTTTCCGTCTCGCCCCGATTTCGTGGATCTTTTCCTCTCACCTTGCTGCTTGAATTCGGACGCATAATGGCCCAATTTATTGCAACGGTAACATTTTATCGACGATTTCTCACCGCCCTGCGTCTGCGCTTTCGGGTTTGAATAAAATGCTTCTTCACGTGAGAGAGATTGTGAATCACACACCTTCACATCTTGAAGAATCTTGGCTTTAACAATGTCCGCTGTCAGCTTGATGCCAGATGATTCCAGTCCAAGAATCATAGGTTCGTAGCGTTTTGGTAATCCCTTCATCAGCAAACTTGCGAGCCACGTGTCGTTGACTTTGGAACCAACCTCGATCAATTGATGACTTGTGGTAAAAAGCTCGTTGACATATTCCTGCGTCGATTTGCATATCACCTCTTTTTCACGCTCCGCGCCAACCAATCGGATTGCCGTTAACTTTCGCAAAAGTCCGATTTTTCTGGTTGAGCCATCGTCCTTGTACGGTCTTGGAAGATTGTCCCATGCTTCCTTCGCCATCTTCGCATCTCTGACCAATCCGTAGATACTCGGGTCGATGCTCAGACATATCGTGGCCAATGCTTGCTCGGAAACCTCGTCGCTCACCGCCGGATCTTCATCGTTTCTCGCTTTCACTGCGCACCAGGTCCGTCCCTTAATAAGGACCGTCTTGGTCGCGAAAGCCCAAGAACTGTAGTTCTCTGAACCTCGTAGAATTTCCCGTATGGAAAGAGCCACAGAACTGCTTCTGGTCTTGATGTTTCTCGAATTTTCCATTTTCTTGAGAAAATTTTTCAACTTGTTTATTTTGCTAAGCAACCAATGATAACAGAATAAGTTTATTAAGAACGATGTAAGTCAATGGTTACTATTCCAACAACATAATTGCTCGATTTTTCATGGGTTTACCTTTCCACGCACTGAAAAAAAATCTCATACAGCGTCAATCATGACTATCCATGAGTTTCCAGAAAAAAATTGACGCTTCTATCGGTCAAACTTGTTGTTGTGGCGAAAACCGTGATGCTACTCCGTTTTGATTGTTTTGAAACGTTCGCGTTCAAAGAACGATAGTCCGCCGCGTCGAAAACTGACAGCTTACGGCCATTAGTGGATACCGGATACTTCAGGTTTGGCACCTTAAACGTCTTGAAGCTCTAGGATAACACTCAGAGTATCGAAAGAAGGCGTTTCGGGACGGCCGATGGCCCTGGACGACAAGCAGCTCTAAAGGATGCTGAAGAGGAAGACCGAGGGAAACCTGGATACAATGCTGCTGGCGCATTAATTTACATATTTGAATTACAAAATAAAATAGAAGCTAAACACTATTAGAACAAGTTCACTCACTCGTGTTGGGAAAAAATGGTAAACATTTTGACACTGGTCTTGTAGCACATTTTGAAAACTTTACCATGGAAAAACATTTTCAAGACCTGCGGCTTTAAAGTTATTTTACAAAACGTGTTCTATTTTCGCATGCTGTCATGCAAAAGTAGCTATATTTCTACCACAGACGGCTGAAATAGAAATAGTGGTGTAAAAACACATTTTTGCAAAAAATTTCACCATTTTTTGCCGACACGAGTAACTTGCTCTTAAAGAAAAATTACTATTTAATTCCTTGAACGAAATTAACCACTTTTAAAATGTTTTGTTATTTTTGAACATATGAATATTAAGCTTAAAAATGGTTGGGTCTCACCAATTGATGTCATAGTTTTTGTAATTCTTCTTCTTCTTATTTTATTTGATGCTATTGTAAGACAACCAGTTGTTTCAGATAAAACAATTTAAGCAAACTTGAAAACATGCTCAATTTCTTGCTTTGAGTTCTTCTATAAACATATTTAAAATTATTTAAATATCTGTTGGCAATGTAAAAAAAATATTGACACTCTTGAAAATACACGATAATTTCAATTTAAAAAAACTATTGAATTAATTTGACAGAACTTTTAAAAAATATGAAGTAATAATTCTAAGCTTTGGATTTGGATGATAAGGTTGTCCACAATGAAATTCCCACGCTATGAAATTGCTCTAACTTTTTAACCATTGGGTAGAATTTAATGAAAATTTGGGTGGATTTAGTTCATAGTGCATTGTTTACATCGTGCAAGTTTTGAATCCTGTGATCAAAACTCGCGGAAATGGAGTTGAAAGAACAGCTCGTGCGTGATGAAATGTTGCGTATTCATCACGAGAACAAGGATCTCTCGCATCGTTCCATCGCTAAAACGTTGGGAATCGCGAATTCCACAGTGCCGCGAGTGATTAAGCAGTTCGAGGAACGATTGACCACCGATCGGAAGTCCAGAAGTGAAGGAAAAAGTATTCCGTACAACACCAAAAATCACATCCGCATAGTTGGGGCCTTCAACCGAAACCCGAACGCTTCTGTTCTGGATGTGCACCTAAGCCCAAGTTATGTCCAGAAGGCCAAAACTAAGGCTGGGCTTAGAACGTTCAAGGTACAAAAGGCCCTTAATCGCGACGAGAAGCAGAACAAGTCCGCAAAAACCCGTGCCAGGAAATTATACCTCAACATGCTGACGAAAGTTAAATGCTACATCATGGACGACGAAACATATGTGAAGGCCGACTTCAAACAGATCCCCGGCAACCTATTTTTCACGGCCAAGGATAAGTTCAACGTTCCGGAGCATGTCCGCCCTCAGAAGATGTCCGATTTCGCGAATAAATTCCTGGTTTGGCAAGCCATCTGCACGTGCGGGAAGCGGAGCGCACCTTTCGTGACCCAAGAACACGATGAACGGACAGGTGTACATGAAATAGTACCTCCAGAAGCGGCTGCTTCCTCTCCTGAAGGCCCACAACGTACTAACAATCTTCTGGCCGGATTTGGCCTCATGCCACTACACAGCAAAAATTATTTCCTGTAAGATTACGCAAATGTCCTGTAACAAAAAGGAGCAGGACATTTACCGTAATTTAACAGGTCGAAAAACAAATTACGTGACATTTCATTTTAAGTGTACAACTTTTTTACAGGACATTTGCTGTAATATTAAATGAATCTTCGTTAACTTTTAAGGAAAACAATTTAAAATGTCAGGTTTGGTTAATTACAGGTTGTTTTATTTTAATGGTTGCAGTTTCAGTGAAACGTAATAGTCAAAAAAATTATCTGTGCTACTCCAAGGACGTGCGGACAGTAAGCTCAATTTCGTGCCAAAAACGTTCAACCCTTCCAACACTACGGAGCTCCGCCCCATCGAGAAGTACTCGGCGGTTATGAAGCAGCACTTTCTTAAACGACCTAAGGTAGTGAAGACAGTTGAGGCTCGTATGGGTTTACATGCAAAAAACGGTTGATTCACAGGTTGTGCAGAATCTTTTTGCCGGGGTTGAGGCCAAAATGCTGGCATTTGTGTATGGACTGTAAATAAAATACAAGTAAAATGATAAAATGAATTTTAATAGTTATTTTTCAATCCCTGAAATTTGATGGCAATCGGATGAAAACTCGAATTTTGAGAATCAATTTTGTGTGTGGCAATTTTATCGTGGACACTCTTTAAAGTTCAGATCTACTTAGCAGAAAACCTATGATTACGGATTCCACTTCTAAACTTTACCACAAGTTCACATCCTTGTCGGAAATTTTAGATTTACTTGTGTCTTGCAGATCCGTCCACAATTTTCAAACCCGCAAGTACGAAAATATTGATTCATCACTATTTTTTAATGCTTTTGTATCTAGACATTAAATTCTCAAAAAAATTGAGTTTGAAAATTTTGCGTCAGATTTTGACAATGATTACTTTGATCCATTCGTATTATACCACTTCAAAATCAACTGTTTTAAATAAAAGTGGTAGGGTAGAAGCACTAGTTATTGAACAGGTACCAGATATTGAACACTAGTAAAACATTAACTGATTAAAACAATAATATACAGTAGAAAAATGAATCAAAATTCATTGTGCTACTGTTGAAGCATATTATACCTATGTTCAAATTTTTATCAAGAATCTCGGACTCTTAAAGCCACAGTCACTGAAACTTGAATATGTGTTCAAATTTTGGCTTGGTTTTTCGACTGGATGAAGAAAACAGCCTATTTTTTATTGGGGGAAAAATTGGATAAAAGACTAAAAACGTCTAAGATAATGATATGAGTGTTTTAAAGTAAGTCTTTTTGAATGATTTCTGGAAGATTGGCAGCCTTTATTATCGTTATTTTCTTAAAATTTGACAAATTAAAGTGTTCAATCATTGGATCACAGAAAACGCCAATGTTTCAATTATTGAACGTTCAATCTTGCAGTACTCGTTTCGTAAAGAAATGCATGTACCAGTTATTGAACAAACATCGGTTGGTGTTTGGAAATGTAAACAAACTGTTTCTTGGTTGCTAGCTCAACCAAAATCGCCCCTGCAAGGCATACTATCAAGCGAAATACCCCTGAATACATGCAATGATATTCAATATTTACGTGTTCAATAATTAGAACATTGCCTGTTCAATATTTGATTCATTGTGTTTAATCATTGGGACAAAAGTAATTTTCAATAAAAAGGCTTAAATAATAATTTTAGAAAATATTTCAACGAAAAAAATATATCGATTCGAAGCAGAGAAATAAACTTAAGCTACGCTATCAAAATTTTATCAGAAAAACCTTTCGTTATTATTTATTGGCCACAAATGTGTTGAATCCCAAAGATGGTGTTCAATATATAGTGTTCTTACCCTATATAAATTGATACAGAAATGATACAGTTTGGAATCTTGGAGCTAAGTTTAACAGCCGCAAATAAGTAACCCATGGAGTCGCCCTGACGCATAAAAACGTGCTACAGTTAAATTGTCTTTAAATTTGAATTTTCAAACTTATCTATCATCAACTACGCAAACATAAAATCTTTAAAAAATAATCTCATTCAGGAAGCAGCGTGATTGGGGTGAACGATTTCAAATCTCGACTTGCTGTCAATATGTTTCGGTAAGCATAAATCGAAGCGCATTTCCGACTGTAAAATCACATGTTTTGCAAATGAATTTGATTGATTTACGGTTAGTGCTGCTGATGGGGTGGGGGATGATGATGATGGTGATGAAGCGGATGATGAAGGTGAAGCTGCTGATGCTGCTGGAGTGGATGTAAAGGATGTTGGCCGTGATTTGATTGCTGATGTGCTGGCGGTGGGATGGGGCCAATCGAAGTTCCGGTCCCGTTCGGAGACCCGCCCGACGGATGATGAAGCACTACACCACTTGGCAATGCATGATGCGAAGGCGGCGGATGATGTTGGAGATGGTGCTGCTGCTGCTGTTGCTGGCTGTGGACGTGGTGTGGCAGATTGGCCGCACCACCGGCCGACTGAGGAGGAGGAGGCGGTTGCTGTTCCGGTGTTCCGCCGGCGCCTGTTTGATGACCATCTGCGTTGCTATTGAAGTATGAGTTTTGCATGGAATAGAGCCGATCGATCGGATTCAGCAAGGGCGCGTGGGGTGCAGCATTCATCGAAAGGCTCGCAGTTGTCAGTTGTTGCAGTGAAGGGTACTCCATGCCCATCATCGTGCTGAGCGAAACATTCTCGCTTTTCACAATGTTCGATGGATCTGCAAACAGAAATCGGAAATATCAATCAGTAAACAAATTGATGATAGAAGTTTACTCTGCGTTTCAATATAACCACTATTTAAATAATTCCCAGATGTGCACTATTTAAGAAAAAATAATGCGTGTCAAGGAAGTCAAAAAGTAATAAAACACTACTTTGAGCGATGTCAGTGAATTACGGTGTTAGTACCGGATTAACCGCCCGCTTTCAGCAACAGCATGTGTACCAACAAAACAAACTCATATCCTACATAAAAGTACAAACGATTTTATCTAGCCAGTTTGTGTTTTTGAGCCGCAAACTCAGCCCGACCAACAGAGATCAGAGTCGGATAGCTACACACTTTTTTGCCAACCGTACGTGCTGCAGATTTATCCAACAGGATGCTCAACGGGAGGGACAGCCATGTGAGACGAGCCCTCCAGTTAAGGGACAGGGGATAGGTGTTTGATAAAAAACATAAATATTTATGAGCGATTTGTCACAACGAACAGAAAACATCCGGATGAAACCTACGAACATTCCCGAACCCGCAAAGCAGTGCGGCGGTGCTTGCTAAAACAATATGTTGGGACAAAGCCCGGTGGATATCCTTTATTGGCGAAAGTTTTTTCATTCTCGCCTGTTCACAATGTTTATGTTTTATGTTGTTTGTATGCATTCCAACGATGAGCCTCGTTCGTATAAAAAAGCTGCACATTGTCGTTGCAAATTGTTAGGATTAACATGTGAACAATGTACCGATGCCCTTTGGCATTGTGATTAAACGGTCTCATTACACCGTTTTACAAATAAACTTGTTCGGTAATCAGTATGTTATTTGTTATGATCATGCTGCCCATTCTTTTAAAAATGGAGCTTTTAAGTTGCTCCAGATAAAACCAAAGTAAAAACACCGTGCGAGACCCAATAGCTTAGCTTGTTTGACTACTCACATCCACCTTTAATCATTGAATTCAAAAATTCTTTCGTATGAATTTACCAATGCAATTTTTAAATTAGAATATTTTTAAAAATGCTTTCGTTATTTGGAAAATATTATTATGGAAATATGTAAATACATTTCGAATTCCACGATCGCAGGCGTGGCTCAGTAGAACGAGTTCCACATTGCCAATGGTTGCTATATTGGTTGCTACTCCGTGAGTGACAGAGGCCATCAGTTTTGTTCGACGTCAAATGAATGGAGCCTGGGAATAGCAGCACATTCACAATACTCAAACTTAATGCTCTCTCTTTTACCATCAATAACGGCGCCGGCCACATCCTAGATTGGAAGAGGTAGAAAGGGATGAAAAATCAATCTTGTGCTTAAGGAACGAGGTCACCTTTGTATCCTAGCAAAACAATTTTTGTATTGAGGTTTGGGTTGAAGGATATGATCGGGGACACTTTTGACTAGTGTGATGAAAACTATCAAGCCTTTCTTCTACCCTCCTTCTATAAGCTAATGGAATTATTTTGTATCTTTTCCTCTAATATTATTCCCTATTTAAATCTAACATTAAGTATCACTACTGAAACTAAAATTTGCCTTCATTTTTTAAATATTCAAAAATGATTTATTAAATTGAAAAAAAATAATTTATGGATTGGATAAACAAGTTTAATAAGTGTTTTAGGAATTTTTAAATCTATCGCAAACCATCACAAATGTTACTACTGTTTTCTCTCAAACGTCAGACTCATCACTCCCCGAAGAAATGCTTCTTTTTTTTTTAATTTTTTGAAAATAAAAAATGCTACAAATTTTCGAAAACTACTGTTAATTATTTATCATTGTATCTCTTAAAATTTGTAGTTTACAGCAGTGCACTATGGGAGATCGCCGTACAAGCAAGCGGACAAATATATTTTCGTTATAAACAATTGCAATACGCACGTTTAATCATTTGAACCATACTTAGGGTTTACCACTTAATTCTACTAAGTTTTATAAACGTATTTTGATAATTTTCAATGGCTCCAATGCTTCGAAGTCCTCGTCCATTTCTGACTGATAATCCAACGTCAAACTCAAAAATTTTTCATCGGTAAACGCTTTGCTAGCATATCTCTCCTCCATGTCATGTGGCAAAATTGTTTTATTGCTACTTTTTTCATTTAAAAAAAGGATCCAAGGGAACCTCTGCTTTGTGAAGAAGTTTGTCTTCGAAAATAACTCCATTTTTCCACTATCTTTGAATTACCATACGTTGTACTTCATCCCAGGTATCGTGCATCCAAAAACATACGTCCTTCAACAAAATGTTCTTCAAGCTATGACCTGTATCGGTTTCACAAGCCATGATACGCAGTAAATTTTTTTGAATGTTTTTTTAGTTTAGAGTACTGTATAACCTTTCTGAACCATGGGTTGAATCACAGCTGTCACATTTGGAGGCATGAATAAAACAGTGATCAATAGACTGAGTCGATTTGGGGTAATTTTTGAATTTCTCAAACCCTGGGGTCCAAAAAGTTTCGTTTTGGTTCAAAACTCACCCATGTTTTTTGCAGAATTTTTATGAAACGTTTACATAAGTAAATTTGAACTATTATGATTTTTGAAGATTCGACGAAATTTAAAAATGACCCAAAATCGGCTCAGTCTAGTGATAAAGTCATCTTTGCTTTTGAGCTCATCATTCATATGATGTGCAAAGAAATTATCAATCTAACTGTATTCTAAAGTATTTTCATTAAATTATTGTTGTTAATTTAATTTAGTTTATTTTATTAGAGAGGCTTGCTTGGTAGATTCGCCTCTAAGTATTGTTGTTATCTCCAATCGATGGGTCTTGAATCCCACATCGCATTCTTCTGCAGCGATGGCGGGCTTCGAAACTTCGCCCAACGCTATTCGCCATTCGCAAGCAAAGGTTGCGAAAATTGGAGAAAACAATTTCTCTCATACCGCTCGAGCTTATGTCGTTAGTGGTCATGCCATTCAGCATCGTCCGAATCATACGCACAAAATTTCTCCATTTAGTAGCATTGACTCAAACTTTTAGCCTGTGCTCAAACCGCGATAGTTTTGTGCTAAAATTTTAGAAGGGTTACGACGCAAGCGGGAATCTGTCAGATAATTTTGTAGTAAATTTGGAAAAAGGCGAACGCGCCAAATGTATTTTTTTTGTGATGGTCCCACAGGCCCATTTGGGTCCTTCCTCCACCCCATACGCATCTTTTGAAGAAGAAGTGACAGTTTATCCTTAGGTATGTATTGTTTACTTATGTTGTCAATTTCTGTACGACTTGTTCGTCTTACTCCCGCGTATGTCCATCACCGTACAAATTTCTATCTGATGTTTCCTCAGATCCTCATCACTATTGTGTGACCCTTTTAAAGATTAGTCCTTGTTTCAAATTCTATGTTTTATGTAATTTATAGTCAGCTTCTTAAAAATATTCAAGTTTGAACTGTCTTTGATGCTCCGTGGTAGGCTGTTATACAGTTTCAGTCCATTGTAGAACACAGATCGTTTGGTCATCTCTTTTTTTGTATTTGGTAGTCTGGAATCTCGGGCTCTGCTTGTATTGTATCCGAGTATGTCAACTCCGTACTGCAGACCGCCCAATAAATAGGATGGTAACATTCCTTTTTTTCATTTTATAGATAAAAATCATACTGTTGTAAGCAATCCTCTGCTTTACTGACATCCATTGCAACATATCAAGCATAAGAGCACTAGGAGTATATCGGTTGCATCGCACCACTCGCATTATCTTGTTTTGTATTCTTTGCAGCCTCTTTGTCTGCGTGTCTGATGCATGGAGCAATATTGTAGCGCAATAATCAAAGTGTGGCATAATAACAGATTTCACGTAGATAATTTTTGACCAGAAAGTCATATATCTGCTTATCCGACAAAGTATTCCATATTTCATGGCAATCTTCTTAATAGTGTAGTCAATGTAGGCTATAAAATTTAACTTTTCATCTATCTGTACTCCTAAGTATTTAACTTGATGTACTCTTTTGATTGCACAACCATCAATCAACAAGTTTGAACACTCTCCAATTTTGCGGTTGCCAATGATCACCCAGTTCGTTTTATTGAGATTCAGACACAACTTTCTCTGTTTTAGGAAATCTGCAATATTTTTCAAATCAGCATTTGCTTTTTGAATAACAAGCTCTAAGTCATTTCCACTCCAGTAGGAGACTGAATCATCCGCAAATAGCTTAAGACGACCGTACTGTAGGCATTGTTTCATGTCGTTGATGTACAGTATAAATAACAATGGACCCAAGACACTTCCTTGTGGGACACCTAAGTTATTTTCTCTGTATCGCGAGTAAGATGAACCAAATTTTGTTCTTTGCATTCTGTTATCTAAATAATTCTTAAACCAGTTAAGTATCATTGATACCAACTCTCACTAGTACATCTATCAGCAATAACCGATCAATCGTTTCAAATGCTCTCTTAAAATCCCAAAACACAGCAATTGTGTAGCTACCATTTTCAATATTGATCTACCAGTTTCGAATTATCAAATTCACAGCAGCTTCTGTTGAATGTTGTTTCCTAAATCCAGACTGCTCTGCAATAAGTATTTCTTGGGACTCAATAAAGTTTAAAAACTGTTTTTTACTGCTTATTCTAGCACTTTTTCTTGGATTTCCAACATATTTATAGGACGGAATAACGTTTCCTCTCGTGCATTTTTCTGTTTTTCTATAGGCACTACAGTTGAACACTTCCACGTATCAGGTAAATAAACCTAGCGTAACATTTCATAAGGGCGAAACTAGCAGTTAGCTCGGAACGAGAAAAACGCGTTTGAAATTTCGGAACATTTTATCAAATCCTGTTGGAACATCGCGAGGGGGGGAGGCGCTTAATAAAAAAATAATGCGAAAAACAAATAAATTGGAATAAATACCACGAAAGTTTGTGTGCAACATAACTGCATATTACATCATTGTACAAAATCTATAAATCCAGTAATTTTTCATAAAATAAATCAAAATAAAATCAAGAGTACAAAAGGTGAAATATCTTCCACCTTCCAAAATTTGATTTTTAATCTTGAAATCTTTTTTTGATTTTTTTTCAAAATATTTCAAAATTTTTTTTTACCCAACCCTACCTAACACCCCCCCCCCCCCCCCCACCCTCCATTCGGGTTTTTGGAAATTTCGGGGTGACAAAATAAGAAATTTAGCTGTAAGGTCTTCGAACGGTACTTTTTCACCCAGCTGACAACTCGATTTGTTAACATTTGGCCGTACGTCCTTTTGAAATAATCGATACCGCTGCTGATCTCATGCTGGGTAGGGAAAATAGAATCTTATTGTAAAAAAATAATGTCATACTGGGATCAATTCATCTAGTAGTAGCATGTATCCTGACAAGTTGTTGAAGACAAATATCAAAAATACATATTTTAAATATTGTCGAGTATAAATTGTTATTAAGAAAATTAACAACATTGACAAAACATATTGTCAAAATTGATGAAACAGAAAAAAAACTGTCCAAAATGACAAAATTAAAAATTGACAAAATTGCAAAAATTGACAAAATTAAAAATTGACAAAATTGACAAATTTTACAAAATTGACAAAACTGAGAAAAGTTTACAAAATTTAAAAAAAACTGGCAGAATTGGTGAAATTTACAAAATTGACAAAATTGACAAAAGTGACAAAATTTTCAAAATTTACAAAATTGACAAAATTGACAAACCTGACAACATTGACAAAATTGACAAATTTATGAAAATTGACAAATTTGTGAAAATTTACAAATTCGTGAAAATTGGCAAAATTGACTAAATTCACAAAATTGACAAAATTGACTAAATTGACAGAATGGAAAAAATTTACAAAAATGACAATAATAATAAAATTAACAAAATTGACAATATTAATAAAATTGACAATATGAATAAAATTGACAAAATTGACAAAACTGACAAAATTTACAAAATTTAAAAAAATTATAAAATTATAAAATTTTCAAAATTACACAATTTACAAAACTTACAAGATTTACCAAATTTACAACATTTACAAAATTTTTAAAGTTGACAAAATTGACAAAACTGACAAAAATGACAAAATTGACAAACTTGAAAAAATTTACAAAAAAAGGAAAAATTGACAAAATTGAAAAAATCGACAAAATTGACAAAAAATGACAAAATTAACAAAAATTACAAAAATTACCAAAATGACATGAAAGACAAACATTACACAAATGACAAAAAAATTTGACAAAATTTACAAACATTATTGATAAAATTGATGAAATAATTGATAAATTGGATGAAACTGACAAAAAATGTCCAAATCGATCATTTCCAAATAGACAACATTAACCAAATTGGAAAAGAAAATCACAAACTTGACTTAATTTATTATATGTCAAAATTGAAAAATAACTAAATTGACAAAATTGCAAAATTGACCAACTTGAGTCATTTGACGAAGTTATAATTTATAAGTATAATTTTCTAAACTAACAAAATTGACAAAATTGACAAAACTGGCAGAATTGGCAAAATTGAAAAAAAAAATTCAAAATTGACAAAATTGACAAAATTGACAAAAGTGAAAAAATTTACAAAATTTACAAAATTGACAAAATTGACAAACCTGACAACATTGACAAAATTGACAAATTTGTAAAAATTGACAAATTTGTGAAAATTGGCAAAATTGGCAAAATTGACTAAATTCACAAAATTGACAAAATTGAGAGAATGGACAAAATTTACAAAATTGACAATATTAAAAAATTAACAAAATTGACAACATTGACAAAATTGACATAATCGACAAAATTGACAAAATTGACAAAACTGACAAAATTTGCAAAATTTATAAAATTTAAAAAAATTACAGATTTACCAAATTTACAACATATACAAAATTTTTAAAGTTGACAAAATTGACAAAACTGACCAAATTGACAAAAATGAAAAAATTGACAAAATTGACAAAATTGAAAAAATTGACAAAATTGACATAATAGGCAAAATTGACAAAATTGACAAAATTGACAAAATCGAAAAAATCGACAAAATTGACAAAAAATGACAAAATCAACAAAAATTACAAAAATGACATGAAAGACAAACATTACACAAAAGACAAAATATATTGACAAAATTTACAAAAAAAATTGATAAAATTGATGAAATAATTGATAAATTGGATGAAACAAAATTGTCCAAATCGATCCAAATTTATTATATGTCAAAATTGAAAAATAACTAAATTGACAAAATTGCAAAATTGACCAAATTGAGTCATTTGACGAAATTAGTATAATTTTCTAATCTAACAAAATTGACAAAATTGATAAAATTGGCAAAATTAACAAAATTGATAAAATCGACAAAATGGAGAAAATTGACAAAATAGACAAAATTGATGAAATTGAAAAAATTCAGTCATTCAAAAATTTCCAATCAGTTTTAAATTATGGTATTCATATGAAAATTATAATTCATAAAACTATCATTTGTTTACTATTTTGTGTCATGTGTATCCAAATATAATTTACAAGCTGTAAGAAAGGCTACAATCCACTGCCAAGTGTATTAAATCGGGTTTTATTATTTAATGTCAGTAACTGAACTAGCATTTTGCCGAATAGTAAGATTAGAAAAAAAATCGGTTGAGCATATTTATCTCCGATTTTTTTTTGTAACGAATGACTGCCACCACTGCACTTAAATATTTGTGATCATGTGTAGTCGTCCGATTTACAAAGTGGTATTTACAAAGTGCCTAACGTGTTCGTCAATAATGTTGCACTTACGCCTTCATTTGAACATTGTGGTACCTGAATGTTTAAACGAGCCACCGACAAATAATTTCGTTTGGTTTGATATGGAATAGTTTTTGAGAAAAGCGGGCCACACAGAAATTTCTCTGTTTCCTGTTGCTCATCTCTGGTTTAGCTATCTCACTTTTTAACTAACACGCCTTGATTAGTGTTTTTTTAATTTGCTTTCTTAACAATTATAAATATTAAAATATAAACTGGAGGCAGTAAAACATCCTAATAATATTCTCTGTGGCTTGAATTCTTCTTACAGCATGTGATTTTTTTATCGGCCAGGCATAATTGAAAGCAAAGGAATTTCCAAAAAATGGGTAAGATAAAATGGTTTCACAAAAGATTTTCTTCCCAACTTTGAAGCACTCACCGAGACGAGGAAAAAAATAGCACGGACAAAATATGATATTGATTTTATCTTTCATTGCCGGCGCTAGAGCGGAATGCTTTAATTCCAATGGCAAATGTTGGAACATTCTTCCGCATAATTCTTGGGTGTAGATACTCGCAGACGCCGAAGCGTTTCTGATTTCGTTGTATTTTTTTCCGCTAAGCAGGAGCATAAAGATTTGAACAGACTGTGTGGGTTGAGTTCAGTCGGGATTGGACTCATGGAAAAGCATACATTTTTTTCTGCTTCCTTTAGCCAAATATTCACTTCCTTTGCATGGTTACCATGTACCACAGCCTTGTCGGCGGCGGCGTCCTTCGCAAATTTTCCTACCTAAATACTTGCTAACTTCAGCAGCGGGGGAAAGAATCCTCCATATTCCAGCATAAATTTCTTCCGAATCGGTTCATTTCAACAGTGAGGACGACAGAACATCTTCAGTGGGTACAAGGGTCTGTGGCAGCCATGGCATCATCTTCTCTTGGTCGATAAGAATGTGTTCTCCTACGTTATTGGTGCTTCATACAAAACGGATGCTAACGAGACGGAAAACCAACGAGATGGTGAAATTGGCGGAGATGTAAATTACGCACCGTACTGCAAATAGTATTCCGGCCAAAATCAGGAACTGCCCGGCAAAGCATATAGTGAAAAAAATAAGGTGGCATGAAAAACTACAACTACAAGGATAAAAGTTAATAACAATCTACTGGACAGGAAGTGAAAATAAGCCTAAAATTATTGTAGGGAAGATTCTCTAAATATTTAGCAAGCTATTTTTGTTTCAACCATGCATGACTGCTGCTCCTGATTGCCATGCTAATGTTTATGCACTTACATCGATTAATTCTACATCTTTAAGGTTTAAAGCCGAACCATCTGAACGTTGAAAATTTTTTGTTCGTTTAACAGCAACCGTGCTGTTACTTATTTCTTTCGTCACACAACTTAAAGGCTTTGTGAATTAACAAAATTGTTGTAAGAAAAGGTTCGAAAAATATAACTAGGTACTTTAGTTAGAATATAAGAATTCAGAACAAGATATTCTTTACTAAGTTATTGGACCTGTACAAATTTTGTAATAATATTATAAGATTTCCTTAAAAAAACTGTAGAAAACAAAACTTACCTTCAAAATTTTTCCCAGCAAATCGAGCCGCCGCGTTCATCATTCTGAAGTACTCTTCGTCCATATCGAGTTCTTCCTTAACCGATTTAAAGGGTTCTGCTCCTGATCCAATCCGTGATACATAGGAATCGTTATCGTTGATACCACCTTCAGTGTCACTGCAGCTGTCGTGGAGATAATTGTTGGATCCTGCACAAAAAGAAAAGTGAGAAGAAAAAATTGTTTTCAATCATTTTTGTTTTCTATCGATCATGTTAAAAATCAAATTCAATCGATGATGGCGCCAGTAACATAGCAATGTGGAGGAAGTTTTCCACACAAACACGGCTGCGCGCCCTTTTTTACCGGTCACCCATCACAATCCCGACGACCGACGACGAACCGGAAAGTTTTCCGACCTTTCCAAGTTCGATGATTACGGCATGGCAAAAAGTCCCCAACCGGATTCGGTGGAAGAAGGCTGCGATGGTTGCCGTCAGAAAAGCATCGGAGCATGAATGGCCACAACCCTCGGAAATCCCTCGCAGTGAAAATGTGTGAAAGAGAGCGCTGACGGCGCTGCCTTTGAGAAGCAATTTAGGTAGGTACCTACACCATGCAGTAGGGTGTTTCATCGGATGATTTTTCAACACTAATAAAAATCCCTTGCAAAATTATACTAAAAAGAATAAAAAAGTGATTCAAATATTTATATTACGGTTCCATCGTCAAGACATATTTGAAAATATAGTATGTTCATATTTTTAAGTACATTCATATCTTAATTAGAAATTAATAAGATATTAATTTTGAAAGACAACCAACAAACTTAATAATTATTTTCGAAAAAAAATGCTACTTTTAAATTTGTGAATAACTTTTGAATGCATGAATAGAAATTGATAAAAGTTTCAGCTACCCTAAAATGTAATGTGTAGCTAGGTGTACAAAATTTAGTGACAATCTGTCTAGTAGTTTATTTATGGATTTACTAGCTGACCCGGTGTACTTTGCTGCACCTTCCAAATATAAATTAAATTTTAAAAAGTTTTTTGAATATTGATTTATTTTTTGTAGCATAATTTTAAATCAAATGACAACATAACTCAAAAGCAACCACTTTAAAATGACAGCCGCGGCTGGAATTTAAAAATTTAATACAAACATAATTTCCTCTTTTTAACTGAAAGGGCTTGTAATATTAGACTGAGTGGATTTGGGGTCATTTTTGAATTTCTCAAGCCCTAGGGTCTAAAAAGCTTCGTTTTGGTTTAAAAATTACTCATGTGTTTTTGCAGAATTTTTGAGTAACGACGTTTACATGAGTAAAATTGAACTTTTAGGTTTGTATGGGAAAAATGATTTTTTTTGTACTGAAAAATCAACATCTTTTTTGTTTCTTCTGTGAAACCGTGACTGCTGATGGTTTTTTGTGCCAATTTATAAATTTTCTAAACGCTGAACATCTTTGTCCAAGACCATAACTTCGGTGATAGGAATAACAACTCTTATCTCAACCTCCCCGTGTGGTGCCGGCTGGGATGGGAGTAACCAAGCAGAGATCAGGCATCCAACCCCGGTGAAAGCTTTGGTCGCATGCAGACCGAGAAGGTGGCCGCACGCGTCTATTCCCCAGGTCAGGGGCGGCGTGCAACAACAACCGAGCGTCTGTTCTCCAGGTCAGGGGCGGCTCAAATAGCGTCTGTTTCGCAGCGAGCGGCTGAATTTACGAAATGCGGCTCTCGCCAGCTAAGTCCAAGATGGCAGCCCCATCGCGGAAAGGGACTTTAGGCTAACAACTAACAACCTGTGTGGAGTACATATTGTTGTATGAGTAAGTGAGCACCACTACAATACACATTCCCGCATGAGAGTAGAGCCGAGTTGGGTGGCTCGAGTGTCTCTAGTCAGTTAGGACGCGGCAGGCTAGCGAGCAGGCCTTCTAGGGAGTTTAGTGGCGGATTAAAGTGATGGGTGATTTCCAGTGGTTATTTAAGCTGCACATTTGGCGACCGTTTCAGGACAAATTTTTTATCCTAATGGATTTCAAACAAACATAGTAGAACCTGCCACGGAAATCACCCATCAAAGAAGTTTTTGGAAAAAAATCACGTGTTCCTGTGAGAGTGTTGTTGTGGTATTAAGTGTGGCAGTGTTGCGAAATATTCAGTTTTTTTTCTCATTACAAGAAATATCATTACAAAATGAAATAATTGCAAGTGACTTCAAATGGTAATAACAAGTTTGAAAACCTAAACTAATTGCGAGTTGGGAGGACCGCAAAAAAAATCAAATAATTGCGAGTTGGGAGGACCGCAAAAGAAATACAATGATTATTTGCGTGTTGGGAGGACCGCAACATAATTCAATAGATTGCGAGTTGGGAGGACCGCAATAATTCTGTTTTGATTGCGTGTTGGGAGGACCGCAAAGAGAAAATGAAAGATTGTGTGTTGGGAGGACCGCAATCGACTCTATGAATTAGCGAGTTTGGAGGACCGCAAAGAGAAAGTGAAATTTTTCGTGTTGGAAGAAACGCAATAAAATAGAACTGTTTGCGTGTTGGGAGGACCGCAATGAAACGTAAAAGGATGGCTAGTTTGGAGTACCACAATGTGTTTGCCAGTTAGAAGAAGTGCATTATGGAATGCAGGAAAATTGCAGTGTTCATTATCTGGTTACCAATTGAAGGCCACAAGAGAAAATGCGACATGTTAAAGAGAACTGCATTTAAATAAAAGATAGTTAGATTTAATTCCAATAAACGGAAGACCGTGAATTGAGGGGATTGTTGCTGGAAAGAATGTAAAGTAGAAAAAGAGCGTCATAGGAAAATCTTTTTAAAGACACCGTTGAAAAAAAATTACAAATAATTTCAAAGATCGTTCAATGACATGTGTTGGAAATTTAAATAAAGTGGTGAGTGAAAAAAACACTCTAATAGCTGAAGTGTCCAAAGAAAACTAACATAAAAATGCTGCCTAGGGTGTGATATGAATAAAAATACCAAGTTTTTTTTTCTGAAAAGAAAAAAAATAAAACGGAATCGAAAGTAAGAGATATAGAGGTATTATGGTAAATTTACATAATTCAAAACTCAATTAAGTTAAAACTTGGTACTTGATGTTTTTCATACTCATGCGATTTTACTTCAGAGAAGTTAAGAAGATAAACATAAGGAGTAAAAGCAAGTCCATGAAACATAGGGCAAGACAATCGCTAAAAATTATATCTGGCCTAGAGGAGTTTTTCTGAAAAATGCATAAGAAGATAATGATGTTTAAATTTACTGTTGGTCTGGAAATTATTTATGTGATACAGATAAGAATTATGAAAAAAAAAACAATGTGATTCAAAGTTTTTGGGAAAAAAACTAAGAGATACTTTCAGTGTACAATAGATGAAAAATGTGTAATGTAAATATTTGTTTCATTGGCCACAAAAAAAAACAAAGATTCGTTTTACTGTAGTACTTAATGAAAATAAAATAAAAATGATATTTCATACATAGATAAAAGAAACTGGCATGCGAGCTGTAATAATATGTGTGTTGATAGTCTCTGGCTATTTTAAAAGCAATTGAGAGGAAGAGGGAAAAGATAATGAAATAAAAATGAATCATTTTGGTTCATGAACGGCAGAATAATAACAACTCTTAATCGGAGTAAATACATAAGTTTAAACTGATTCAGCGAATCGCGTGTATGTTGCAATGCGCAGAAATGAAATGCCCGATGCAAATAAGATACTTGAATGCACAAAAATTCTTATTATACCTTTACGCTTAGCAACTATTCACAAGCAAAAACAGGAAAAAGTAATAGTTATGATGAAATTAAAAAATCAGGAGTTGAACTGTTCATTGAACTAGAAAAAACAATTTTCAGAAAAAAATGGCAAGTTTGGTGTAACAGATTGCGCTAGAGAACCTTTACGTATCTTGCGTTTTAAATTGGATTTCACACTGGATCGAATATGTAAACCCTTAAAAATGATTTTGTTGGATGATCAGTTTAAATAGAATGTTGGAAACTATGTAAATGGAAAAAAATGTTGAAAAAGTTACAAATTAACTTAATTTTGGCAACCGTCTGAAGGCACTCGCGAATGTCTCACAGTATGGTTTTGGCTCGTGCAAGTGGAAGTGAGATGCCATTACTGCTAACGCGCCGCGGCATTAAACATTATATGTTACGTGGAAGTACTCAGAGAATCACGCTTGTCGTTGTGTGTGTATGACGAATTTCTCGAAAGAATGAGCGTAAGTGTGGGAATGACAGCAGAGAATAGGAAACATGGAAAACGGTCTTTTGTTTGAAATTTATTACGAAGCAACGATGTGGTGTGCTGTTGTAAACAGTTAAATAAAAGATGCACAACAGGAAAAGTTATGCGATCACCATACCATATATGAATCACGAACTCTTGATCTTTGTTTCGGAGTGGTGGTGATCGAGGATTTTTATCACTGCTCTCATTCATAAAACGAATGGTTCTTCTTATTGTTAAGCAGAGAAAATTATTAGAAAGATTTGATCTTTTGAAACGCAATTGATTTCCTATTGGTGTTTTACAAATACATTTCAATAGGCTTTAGAAGTCTGCATTATGGAAACTGGGCCACTGAAATTTTTGATTGATATAATCCTTCGGATCTCCGATGACTTATTTCAAATGTTGATGTGTGAGGAGACGGCGCGGCAACAGAATCGACATGGGAGAGACCCATGCAGGGCTTGCCAACGCCTGGTTAACGCCCGGAAGGTATGCAACCGAGGAGCCGAAACACTAAGGCAGAACCAAACGTAAAAGGCTCATTTTGTCAACTTTCAGAAGGGAAATGAAAGGGTTTGTTCCGAAGTGCAGCAACCATTGGTTGGAGTTGCTCAACAACGATGTTTGCAATAAGTTTGGAGATTTTATTTTGTGGCACCAACCACTAGCAGGGTTTTAAAAATTGACCTTCCACAGATAACTTTAAACATAAAAAAAATGAAATGAATTTGCGGCTTTATCGGTGAGGGTTAAAGAGTTGAAATGAAAGACGGATAGAAGATCAGAAGAAAATTCTAAGGTGGTGAAAAGAGCGAAGAGCATTTGAAATAGAAGCTTGACCACATACTAAATTCTTTGTCCCACACCAATTAACTGTATTGAAGAAGTAGTACCCAATAGAGAAGGCACTACATTTTTCGATACAGTTAATTATGGATGGTTCGACCGCCATGTGAGTGTGCACATGTGCCGAACGGACAAAAAATTTAGCATGTGGTTGCTCTGTTAAGTCTTCTATTATGCGATATCGTTCCATCGCATAATAGAAGACTTAACAGAGCAACCACATGCTAAATTTTTTGTCCGTTCGGCACATGTGCACACTCACATGGCGGTCGAACCATCCATAATTAACTGTATCGAAAAATGTAGTGCCTTCTCTATTGGGTACTACTTCTTCAATACAGTTAATTGGTGTGGGACAAAGAATTTAGTATGTGGTCAAGCTTCTATTTCAAATGCTCTTCGCTCTTTTCACCACCTTAGAATTTTCTTCTGATCTTCTATCCGTCTTTCATTTCAACTCTTTAACCCTCACCGATAAAGCCGCAAATTCATTTCATAAAACAAATTCACGGTGATTTCTCCTCTTAACATAAAAAAAATGTTTGAACATTTTTTTTTTCTATTTGTGCTCGAAATGAAAGAAAGGATTCTTGGTAGAGTTTGTCAGGTAAATAAAAGATTTTGTATTTTGTGTGAAGTATTTATATTTTTTCATTGTGTTTTTTTTTCCTAATCGGGGTGTCTGAATGAGAACCAACACGGAAATTCTCCGTTTTTTCATTTAGCTGATTTTGATGGTTTGTTCTTTTCCCGAGAAGAAGGGAGATGTGTGGAGTACATATTGTTGTATGAGTAAGTGAGCACCACTACAATACACATTCCCGCATGAGAGTAGAGCCGAGTTGGGTGGCTCGAGTGTCTCTAGTCAGTTAGGACGCGGCAGGCTAGCGAGCAGGCCTTCTAGGGAGTTTAGTGGCGGATTAAAGTGATGGGTGATTTCCAGTGGTTGTTTAAGCTGCACACAACCTACTGCTCCCGATTCATAAAATTGTTACGGAATCCGAAAGAAATGACCGACCTGGACCTTTTGCGACGACTTTTAGCATGAAAACACGGACACGAATTGGAACTTGGAACGTTTTAACCCTTGCCCAACAAGGCAAGCTGACTCAACTTGCTAAAGAAGCTAGCCGCTTCAAACTTGAAACTCTGGGACTGAGAGAAGTTCTTTGACCTAACACTGGAGAACACAAGACACAGTCCGGACAAGTCCTGCTTTACTCTGGCATACGAGGAGAACATGCTACTCGGGAACGAGGAGTTTGTTTCCTATTAAGCCCGCAGGCCCATGCGGCCCTCATTAGATGGGAAACGATAAACGAAAAAACAATCGTAGCCAAATTTAGAACACGGGTTAGAAACCCTACAATGGTCCAGTGTTATGCGCCAACTGACGTTGCCGGTTTGCAGGAGAAAGAGCAGTTTTACAGTCAACTGAACAGCGTGGTAGAGAAAATTCCGAAGGGTAACATTAAAATCCATGGGCGACTTCAACTCAAAGATTGGCTCCGACAATCAGGACCTTGAGCGCATCATGGGGCGCCATGGCCTAGGACAGATAAGCGAAAATGGAGAGCTGTTTGTAGAATTTTGTGGCAACAACAACATGGTGATCGGTGGAGCGCTCTTACCCCATCGACCAGCACATAAGGTCACTTGGGTATCTCGAGATGGCCGAACAGAAAATCAAATTGACCACATCTGCATCAGCCGAAAATGGAGAAGGAGCCTTCTTGATGTCCTCAACAAGCGTAATACAGACATTGCATCTGACCATCACCTCGTCCTTGGCGAGATACGACTAAGAGTTGCGCGTGTCCAACGGCGCGAGGAGAAAGTCGGGTGTCGATACGACGTCCGCCGATTGAAGAATCCAGAGGTGAAAAGGGCATACGTTGAACAGCTTGAATCCACAGCCTCGGAGCTGCCGCCAGACGGAACAGTCGAAGAACAGAGGTGTAGAATCAAGAATGCCTTTATCACGACGAGCCATGGTACTCTCGGTAAAGTTTGTGGAAAAAGAAGTGAATGGATGTCGGATGAAACTTGGAGGATGGTCGATGTTCGGAGAAAGGCGAAAGTCGGAATTGAGCAGGCTGTACCGGGTCAGCCAAAGCAGCCGCCCACTTACGTTATGCGGAGCTAGAAAAGGCAGTTAAACGAGCTTATAGACGAGACAAGAGAGACTGGACAAACTCCCTAGCCGAAGAGGGAGAAAGAGCCGCCGCCAATGGAGACATCCGATTACTTTATGACATTTCTCGCCGCCTCAGTGGTGCAAGGACTAATGCAAGAATGCCGCTGAAAAACCGAGCTGATCAGTTATTGACCGATTGAACAAATCAGCTCAAACGATGGACTGAGCACTTCGAACAACTCTTCCGAGTCACGAACCCGCAGCTCGAAGCGCCAACAGTAAGTCACATAAATGGCGTCAACTCGGAAGCGCCCTCGCTGGCTGAAATAGAAGCAGCAATCAAAAACATGAAATCCAACAAAGCACCTGGGATCGATTGCATTCCTGCTGAAATGCTGAAAGCCGACCCTGCCCTGTCAGCACAAATGTTGCACCGTCTTTTCGCTGACATATGGGATACTGCAACATTCCCGGCCGACTGGATGCAGGGTATCCTCGTAAAGGTCCCGAAGAAAGGAGACCTGACAGAGTGCGGTAACTGGCGAGGCATAACGTTGATCTGTACAACCCCCAAAGTACTCTGCAAAGTTATCCTGAACAGGATCCAGGAGAAAATCGAAATCGAAGAACACTGGAAGAATCGACGGGACGAAAGCTATCGCCGCCACCCACGCTATTGTCCACGCCGCGGTTCACAACATCCAACCGACATCGCATTCTGCCCAGCGACCAGGGTAGCAGAATCAGTCAGCAGCATTTGTTCTGCCAGCCATCCGTATACGTCACGCTCCATCCCAGCTTACCATCATCACCGAGAGCCGGGAGCGAATCGCCGCCGGTCGGCTACGTCATTCATTCGATAAGCCGAGAGCCTGAGTGGTAAGTAGAGCCGAGAACGACATCTTCTGGTGAGTCGATGACCATTGCATTGTTTTTTCCTCTCTTTGGGCTTGGCAGCGCGGACTGCGATACATCGACCACGCTGTGCTCTCTATATGGTGCAGCGTGGGGTTTTCCTTAGCGTCCATGAAAGACGCCACTGAAATTTGCGCATATTAAAAAATCATGATTTTTCGGATCCTGTAAATTCAGGCCCAACATTAAATATAAGGCTGTGTGGAGCATAAAGTATGCATACGTAATTTATAGATGCTTACACAGCCCATCTCTACCACTCGAGTGACGGCAGCGTTACGCTTTTCTGCCGGATAAGATATGGCCCGTTAGCACCAACGGTTCAAGCTAGATAGATTTCTAGAGTTTGTTTTGATTAGGTCGTATGAACCAACATAAACAAAATTGAGTTATTTACTGCAAACGATTGAAAAACATGTACCGTCCCCCCACAATCATGGGTCACACACAATTATTAGTCACCGATCATTAGAACTGCTGATATCTTCTAAACCAAAATAAATGATATCATTTTATTATTTTTAGTTAATCGACAATATCATCAAAATGCATTAAAAATATTATTTGTGCGTTTAATAACTGTAAAATTGCTAATTGAATACTTTTTATCAAAGGTGAACTATAAGCTGTAGAACTATCGCATAAAATTCCAAAGTTATAAGGCTGACATCTTAAACCGTTAAGCCCCTTATGCGGGTATTTCAAAGATTCCATCCAAATAAATTGGTCCCATATAAGCACAAAAGAAGAGTTTACATTTTCCAAATAAAACTGAGCGAATGAAATGCGAAAATTCAATAATATTTAGCTAAATAAAAGTGACCCATAATTGTTACAGAATCCACCAAGTTCCACACAATCATGGGTCACTTTTTCGCAAGCAAAACAAAACATTTCTTGGTTGCTAGCTCAACCCAATTGCCCCTTGAACGTATACTAGCAAAGAATGCCCCTGAATGTTTGCCAGAAACTTGTTGATTTTCATGTTGATATTCGGGTGTTGCCATGGACTTCTATGTGACTAATAATTGTGGGCAATATGACTAATAATTGTTACAAGCTTCAATTTTGACCCATTATTGTGGTTTTGAAAAACGTTGATTGTTTCGGTAAATTATTTTATTTTTCAAAAAAATTGGAAACAAAATCATGTTTGAAATCAAAGAGGGAATATTTAATGACTGAAATTCATGCAAAGCTTGATGTTTGGTCCACTAACACCCGAATGAACGAACATTTTGTGGTAAAATGATACGTTAAGTGACTAATGATTGTGGAGGGACTGTATTCTACGTTAGGTAAAAATTTGGATTCATTTGATCAAAGAATAAATTTTAGAACATGATTTGAAATTAAGACGCATAATGACTTTCTTGTTTTCGCGTGAAGTTTGGTTTTAACGACTATTTGCATCGCACTAAATTGCCGTGTATGCGAAAAGTCGCAAATCAACAGTTCGAAATAGTGGTTTAAGCGACCTTCTGCATTTTTCCAGAAAATGCTTCGTTAAGTGTAAAGAAGTTTGAAAATTCTATCGGAGATAGTTGTTAGCAGTATAGTTTAAGCTGTATTGTTAAAAAGATGGCTTTAATATGCTAGGTAAGTTCAATAAACTTTAATTTATGCTGGGCAAAATACTAGCTTCGTATTTCTACAGAGGGCAAAGAGGCAGCCAAAATAATAAGCGACTTTATGAATAAGCCTCCGCACTTCTTGAACGATTATCGCAGCAGCCAGGAATATTAATCGACTAGGATCATTTCTGATGGACAGTCTAACGCAGTCAGCAATTCCAGTCAGCACTGACCCGGTGTTTCCAGGTAACACTTCTGCTTCCTATCACGTTAAACTTCAGTTTACCAATAATATAGATGGGAACAACAAATATTAAGAAAAGATCAATCAAATTTAGATGAAAATTTTGAGTTTTTTCAAAACGACGTTAGTGCCAAATAGGTTTTGCCAAACGTCGTAAGAAGATCTTTACTGAAAAAAAAAACAAAGCTAATGGCTATATCGAAAACACTAGCATGTTCTTCATATTTTTCCACATCGCATACAAAATTTCCAAAGTGCTGTTTGTGTTGTTTAGAATACTAGAATTAAAAATGTGTTTCAAAACTTCAACAGCGATTTTATCGAAACCCGCCATATGGCTTGTGGTGATTGTCATCCTCCGCCATCTTTTCACTTTTCGAGCCGGTACTTGAAACGACACTTCGCGCGACTTTACCCTCCAAGAATAGTTTAGAGAATGAATCTAGATGGGATCATTATTGCGAACGTTCGTAATGTGGAGCTCACTCACACGTGGCACTTCTATGCTATTCATGACACACTCATACAATTACTCGTATAGTCGGGAATACAGTCCAAGTGTTTTTTTTTTGTACATAAGTACACGGTCGCACACTAACACATCAAGTTCTTATTTTTTTTTACACTCTAATTTGAAAACCTCAAAAGGCTTCATTGGATTTACACACGCTTAGGTTGAGAGTCCCATTTCGAAATAGAATTAAACCCGTTGGCGAGATTTCTCATTTGTATATAATATCTGTTAATAAAGGTTTCTTTTTCAAAAGAGACTAACACTATTCGCTAGACTCCTGATTTTTTTTTATTATTATTATTACTATTATTATTTTCTAGTATTCTTTTCCACTGCCACCAGACTATATCGCCACATGGCTCATACGACCTAATCAAAACAAACTCTAGATTTGATTTGCACGCACTGGAATAGGAGGAAATTAAAACTAGAATAAGAAGAAGGTTTTCTAATAGGATTAATCTATGCATGTCACACCATGAATTATAGCACATGTGAAATGAAGCACACAAATTTGATATTCACTTACCTTCAAAATAAATCCACACATTGATGTAACCACACTGAAACGTTTTGAATACAACTCATAATGCCTCCTAATAAATGTTTTTGGAAGAAGAATTTTGATGTCTCGTCACTTTCGCGTAGCGAATTCCTTGCCCACGTGCGTCAATTTGAATTGGGCTGTTCTGCTTCCACGACCGCTAGCGTGTTGGTTTAGAGTTTTCTGGAACCCAATGATGAGTAACTCAGGTATGAATGACTTCTCACCGTATATTTTTTAGGAATCTTGGGGTGATTTAGGCATTCTAATGAAGTGAGTCCAAGATCTTTTCTTGAGTTTTACACCACACTCATTGTCAGCCTTTCTGAATCGGTCCTTATAACATTTCGGACTATCTTCGGGACCTGCCCAGAAGAGAGTCTCAGCCGGGCATACAAACTTCTTTAAGCTATACGCTTAAAGAAGACCGACCAGAGCAGGCTACACGAGGGGTCCCAGAGAAACTAGTCCATCTCATCGAAGCACAATACGAGGCATTTTCGTGCAAGGTCTAGCACGACGGTGTCTTGACCGAACCAATCCCGGTAGCTGCTGGAGTGAGACAAGGATGTATCTTATCACCGCTACTTTTTCTAATCGTAATGGATGAGATTCTGACTGGATCGATCGACTGTGCACCGAACCGAGGATTGCCGCGGAATCCTTCAACAATGGAGCAACTGAACGACTTTGACCTAGCTGACGATATTGTTTTGCTCGCCCAAACACAACCGGATATGCAGAGCAAACTCGACGACCTCACCGCAAGTTCCAAGGTAGCAGGTCTCAGAGTCAATGCGGGAAAGACCAAGTCGATTGAGATCAACACAGGAAATCCCTCCAGTTCCATGGTAGCTGGGCAACAAGTTGAGAAAGTAGAGTGCTTCCAGTATCTTGGTAGCCAGATAACACCTGATGGTGGTACCAGGAAAGACATCGAAACCCGGATCATTTTTTTTTATTTACAAAAGGTTTTATTAGGCATTTTACTTATAAAGTTTTTATGTGCCGGGAGTATTTTTCCTAACTTTGGGTTAGTAAGAGGGGGGCCGTAATCGTCGCGGCTACTCAACTGTTAATTCAACTATGTATAGGAAAGGAAAGGGCATTAACTGGGGTCACTTCCAAGAACAGTTTCCGTTAGGGTCCGGTGGTGGCTTCCTGTAGCTGTGGTTTCGATAGCTACCTGAGGGTTTTCGACTTCCTGGCAAGCCTTCTTAGTGGTGTTGTAGGACTCGTCGGATGAAAGTTTGTTCTAATAAATAGACGAAACGAGCATCAAACCCGGATCAGAAAGGCCAGATTTGCGTTTGCGAGTCTCCGAAACAACTACAGAATCTTCAACTCAAACGTCAAATCCGTATTGCTGTGCGGGTGCGAAACTTGGTGCACATATGCGGTGACGACGCGAAAACTGAAAGTATTTGTAAACCGCTGCCTGAGGAATATCATCCGCGTTTGATGGCCTGGCAACTGGATCTCAAATGAGGAACTACATCGCTGGTGTCATCAAAGAGCGCTAGAAATCGACATTCGGGAACGTAAGTGAAGATGGATTGGGCACACGCTGCGAAAAGATGAAAACGAGATTTGCAGAGAGGCGCTAGATTGGAATCCAGAAGGACATCGAAGAAGAGGCAGACCTAGAAACTCGTGGCGGCGAAGCCTAGCCGTTGAAATCCGAACTGTCGACGAAAATCTTGACTGGGATCAGGTGAAGACGCTGGCTCCGGATCGTCAACAGCGGAGGTCTTTTACCACGGCCTTATGCACCGGAGGATCGGCGCTGTATCATTAAGTAAGTAAGTAAGTCGAAGTTCACCCGTTGGTCGAAAATCAATTGTCCTTTGCAACAGCTCATCTACAATGATAAACCAAGAATATTCATCATAACACGGAGTCGTCTATAACGACCAAAAAGAAAGCTATAGTAAAATTCACGATATTTCACCAAATCAGTATGAGACACAAAGTAAAACCGATGATAAAAAGCACCTATCATTTAAAAATAGTTTGTCAATAGTATAGTTTAAAGTTTTCGCTAACAAAAAATTTCTAACTTCGTAGTATCAAACCAAATAATGTTTTCATTGGACCATACTAACATGGCCCAAACAGCGAATGGATTGCACAGTGAATAAGAAAAGGACTAGAAAAGGAAACGTATGGCTCGTCCTGGCGACGGATGAGTCTGTATGATTTTTTCCACGACTGTCGAAGCACATTTTCAAAGGATGAAAAATAGCAATATCCAACTCCCCCATCTTCGCGTCCCACAAAAAGGGCTACAGCAAAATAGGGGGAGATTCGAACAAAGCGACACCATTTGAAGAAAGGACTCGATGGCGGCGCTCGCCTGTGAAGAGCGCCATGGAAACGAAATGGGGAATGCGCCCACACAGAAATGGCCATTGTTTCGACATATTTCACGAGCTTTTGACTTTTATGAAACTTTATGAACCTTTTGGCTCAACCGTGAACGAGTTTTGGCAAAACTTTTTCTTTTTTTTTTTTTTGATTCGTTATGCCCGTATACGGTTTCGATTTCACCACATATTGACACCCACAATGACGGTTTAGCAGTTAAATATTACTGACCTAACCATATCAACACCTTTAATTTAGATTGGCAGTAATGCAAAAAATTAGCTTAAATTGTTTCAAATTTCACCAAACTCCATTTGTCGAGCGTCAGTAAATAATTATTAATTGTAATCTGGTATTTTTTTACCTTTTTGATTTTTTTTTTAAATTGAACCTTGAATATGAATATTTAATCTGAATTTTGAATTTTGCAAGCTGAATCTTGAATCTGAATTTGGAACTTAACTTTGAATCTTCAATTAGAATCTTCAAAGTTCTGAAGCTGAACATTGGTAGACTCTGTATCTAGAATACAAATATTAAAACTTTAATTTGAATATCAAATCCGAATCTTGAAGCTAAATCTTGCATCTCTGAATCTCGAATCTTAAACTTATTGAAAATAGAACATTCATCTGTAAGTTACTTGCAGCAGCTGTGATTATGACTGGGTCCCCAAAAGTGTGTAATTCCAAATTCTTCAATGAACAACACACTATGTGTGAAATACAAAAGGCTTTCCAGTGTTTTGTGGTAACGCCACCACTCCTCTTTAAATTTGGCATTTCCCTTTCGTAACTTTCTGGTTTGCCTTCCTCGAGCACACATCCTCATCACGAGTGACGAGTTTACCTTATTTCCGGAATGTACCCAGCTCATTTTCCAGGAAACGGAATCAACTTTTGATGACAGAGACTAATGGTTCCAAACACACACAAAACACCTCCTCTGGGCAAAGCAAGTGCCAGAAATATGCTGCTCACCCGGAAAACAAAAGTATGTCGAAATGTAAATGAAAAGTTCCTCGACACCTTGCGGATTTACACCCTCAGCAGGATTTTGGGAGTCAAGAGAGTGGGGAAATGACGCCGGGTTTGTTTCCGAGCTTTCGAGAAGGTGTTGGAAGGTGTGTATGAAGCGAGTTTCTTCACCCAAAAGGTACTTCTGGAATTTACCACCATTTACCGGAAGTTGGTTATTGAGCCATGTCGTCAGTACATTATGTATACAAAATCTCTTCTTCAAAGCTCTTCTAAATCCTGTTTGAAAAATAAAATGCAGGAACCAGAAACAAGCAAAGGTAGAGGTACTTACTAGAATTCTCATCCTTAATCTTGAGCGGAAGTTTCGTCTCGTTATCCGACAGTTCATCTTGGGATTCGTTTCCCTTGTTTGCGTTGTTTTGGTTGGCTTTGTTTCCGTCTTTGAGCTGTTTCTTCTGGATCTTTTTCATTTTGGCTCGTTGATTTTGAAACCACACCTGTTAGGATAGAAAAATTTCATATGGAAATGTAGCGCTTATAAATTAGAGGTGAAGGAGTTTGTTCGGAAGTTCGTGATTGCTTATGATTAGTCATGAGTTAATGCTTTGTTATTTTTTTGAATCTTTAAAAAAAATAAGAAACCTACCTGAACAATTCGTATGCTCAGTCCGGTATCCTTTGCCAACCCTTCCCGTATCTTGCGGCACGGTTTGGGCGAAATTTCAAACGATGCTTTAAAAGCTCGACGCTGTTGAGTTGTGAGAATGGTACGAGGCCTCTTTGGCCCCCGCCGACCATCGATTCGGGTTTGAAAGATATCATCACAGCAATAATCATCTGTCAATGGCAATGAAAATTGGCAAGAGGTTCAGTTCAGTACCATCGTGAATGCAGTGGAGCAATGTATGACGAATTGAAAAGTAGAAGGCATAATAAAAAGCACATCCAATCATGCGCATCGAAAACCCACCGTAACCATATCCCTGGAACATTTCCACTTCCTTCTCGTAGTCCGGCCGACAGAAGAGCTGACTCTGCTTAATGACATATTGATCACCCTTCTGCAGCCGGATGCCGCACACCACACAGATAAAGCACTTGAGATGGAACACATTATCGAGCGCTCGCATTACCAGCTCGTCGGCGCCGATCTTTTCACCACATCCGAGACATCTGTTCCGGCCGTACAATCTGCAAAGAGGAAGGGTTGTTTTCATTATTAGATCGTTAGGTCAGAGGACAATTGTTTTCATCTTAAAGTTTAAGAAAAATGTTTTAAAAAATCAAACTTCTCATCAAACGCACGCAGCTGTTTGTCATTCAAAGAAAAATGAAAGAAACGTTGATTTGCAGCACTATGAAGAAGTGCTTAGAAAAATTGAAGACTGGCGATATTCTTGGCGTCAAATCAAATCAAATTTTCTTCCTAATGACCAATAAAGGGTGATACGGTCAAAATTTGGTGGAGGGAAAACGCGTGTAAATCGGTGAAATCGTTTATTTAAAAAATCAAATTAAATTTCTTTTTCAAGTTTAATTAGTATAAAATTCAGGAAAAATATTCAGTTAGGCTTCCGCTTTTCCAAATCCGAATGTCCGGGCCTTACGCTTTATCCTTGCCATCAGATTTTGTACAGCACCTTGTCCACCTTCTTCGCCGCAGAAAGCCAGTTTGCCTTGAACTACTGCTCGTCCTTAGTAATTTTTTTTGGTCTTCTTTAGGTTCCGCTTGGCAATAACCCAGTATTTCTCAATTGGGCGGAGCTCTGGCGTGTTGGGAGGGTTCTTGTCCTTGGGAACCACCTGCACGTTGTTAGCGGCGTACCACTCCATGGCCTTTTTACCGTAATGGCGAGATGCCAAATCCGGCCAAAACAGTACGGAACAACAGTGTTTCTTCAGGAAAGGCAGCAGACGTTTATTCAAACACTCTTTCACGTAAATTTCTTGGTTGACAGTCCCGGAAGCTATGAAAATGCTGCTTTTCAAGCCACAGGTACAGATGGCTTGCCAAACCAGATATTTCTTCGCGAACTTTGACAGTTTCATGTGCTTGAAAATATCTGCTACCTTTCCCCTTCCTTTTGCCGTATAAAACTCTTGTCCAGGAAGCTGCTTGTAGTCGGCTTTGACGTAGGTTTCGTCGTCCATTACCACGCAGTCAAACTTCGTCAGCATCGTCGTGTACAGCCTCCGGGATCGCGCTTTGGCCGTCGTATTTTGTTTATCATCGCGATTTGGAGTTCTTGTAAGTCGATAGTTCGGCTCGTGTTTTGGTTCGATGCACGGTTGTAGACGATACTCCCAGCTTATTTGCGGCATCTCGGAGAGAGAGGTTAGGGTTTCGCTTGAAACTACCGGCAACTCTCTTTGTCGTCTCAGCGGCTTCCGGTTTTCGATTTCCCCCGATCCAGACTTCCTGGCTGTCGACAAACGTTCCCCAAACACTTTAATTACATTTGTAACGGTTGATTTGGCAACTTTTAGCGATTTTGCCAGCATTGCGTGCGAGTAGCTCGGATTTTCGCGATGCGCGAGCAAAATTTTGATACGCTGCTCTTCTTCCTTGGACGGCATTTTGACAACTGAAGAGTGAATTCCAAAATCTATATAGGAGCAACATTCTACACACACACACACACCTTCAAAATGAGGGGTGTTCAGGTTTTTTAAATGCAAAATTGAAAAAAATACGTAAAGTTGAAATTGACCAAATTTTGACCGTATCACCCTTTATATCCACTATTTACTGCAATATCAAATCATAGTGATTGTTACAGTCAGTCAAATGCCATTAAGAATAAAAATGAAGTTACTTCTGTTCTGATTTGACATTTTACATCTATGTAAAACATATACTATTATGTATATAGAAATGGATACTAGCTTGAGTGCCATGTGGCAAAAATAAGTTGACGTCATCGTCAAAATCTTAAAATACCGTTAAATTTCTGAGGCAAATACTTAAAGATGTTCAGATAATTTTCAGTTTCGGCTGTATCATCAGCGGATAACCTTGCTGTCCCTATAAGTGGAAGATTACATATACCATTGATGTATAGAAAGAAAAGAATCGGCTCTATATTACCTTGAGGCACGCCAACGCAGATGTGTTTAGATTCATTTCCTATTCATTCGATAACGAAAAATTGTTTTCGGTTATCAAGATGGCTTTGAATTAAATCATTAGCTAATCCCCTTATCCAATATTTGTAAATTTTAGTCAGCAAAATATCATGATTTAGCGTATCGAAGGTTTCGCTTCTTAAAAAATCTCTCCTCGATCATTTTGAACTCTGTTATTTTTTTATCTTCTTCCATCTATCTATCTAAGGGTCCAGCGCCGATTGACCGGCGCATAGGGCTGAGATAAAAGATCTCCACTGCTGGCGATCCGGAGCCAGCGCTTCACTTGCTGCCAGCCAAGGTTCTCGTCGACTGTGCGGATTTCAGCGGCTAGACTTCGCCGCCACGATCTTTTGGGCCTGCCTCTTCTTCGATGCCCATCTGGATTCCAGTCAAGCGCCTCTCTGCAAATCTCGTTTTCATCTCTTCGCAGCGTGTGCCCAATCCATCTCCACTTACGTTCCCGAATCTCGATTTCTAGCGCGTTTTGATGACACCGGCGATGAAGTTCAACGTTTGAGATCCAGTTGCCAGACCACCAAGCGCGGATGATGTTCCGCAGGCAGCGATTCACAAAAACTTGCAGTTTTCGCGTCGTCACCGCATATGTGCACCAAGTTTCACACCCGTACAGCAATACGGATTTGACGTTTGAGTTGAAGATTCGGATCTTAGTTCGTAGAGAGATCTGGCGTGACCGCCAGATGTTTCGGACACGCAAACGCAAATCGGGTTTTTCTGATCCGGGTTTCGATGTCCTTCTTGGTACCACCATCAGGCGTAATCTGGCTACCAAGATACTGGAAGCACTCCACTGTCTCAACCTGTTGTCCAGCTACCACGAAATTGGAACGATTTTCTGTATTGATTTCCATCGACTTGGTCTTTCCGACATTGATTTTGAGACCTGCTGCCTTGGAGCTTTCGGTGAGGTCGTCGAGTTTGCTCTGCATGTCTTGTTGTGTTTGGGCGAGCAAAACAATATCGTCTGCCAGGTCAAGGTCGTTCAGTTGCTCCATGGTTGAAGGATTGAACGGCAATCCTCGGTTTGGTCTACAGTCAATCGATCCAGTCAAGATCTCATCCATTACGATGAGAAAAAGCAGCGGTGACAAAATACATCCTTGTCTCACTCCAGCAGTTACCGGGATTGGTTCGGACAAGACACCGTCGTGCAAGACCTTGCACGAAAATGCCTCGTACTGTGCTTCGATGAGATGGACTAGTTTCTCTGGGACCCCTCGTCGTCTAAGAGCAGCCCAGATGTTTTCGTGGTTCAGTCGGTCAAATGCTTTTTCGAAATCAACGAACACCAGCAGAAGAGAGTCCTGGAATTCGTTGATTTGTTCCAGTATTATTCGTAGCGTTGCCGCACTCTGTTAGGTCTCGTTTCTTTAGGACCTTTACGAGGATACCCTGCATCCAGTCGGCCGGGAATGTTGCAGTATCCCAAATGTCAGCGAAAAGACGGTGCAACATTTGTGTTGACAAGGCAGGGTCGGCTTTGGGCATTTCAGCAGGAATGCAATCGATTCCAGGCGCTTTGTTGGATTTCATGTCCTTGATTGCCGCTTATATTTCAGCCAGCGAGGGCGCTTCCGAGTTGACGCCATTAATGCGACTTACTGTGGGCGCCTCGAGCTGCGGGTTCTGTTGGCCATTGCTATTTGTAACTCGGAAAAGTTGATCAAAACGCTCAGTCCAACGCTTGAGCTGATCTGTTCGATCTGTCAGCAGCTGACCTGCTCGGTTTTTCAGCGGCATTCTTGCATTAGTCCTTGCACCACTAAGGCGGCGAGAAATATCATAATAATCAATGGCGGCGGCTCTTTCTCCCTCTTCGGCTAGGGAGTTTGTCCAGGCTCTCTTGTCTCGTCTACAAGCTCGTTTAACTGCCTTTTCCAGCTCCGCATATCGTAAGCGGGCAGCTGCTTTGGCTGACCCGGTATATGCCTGCTCAATTCCGACTTTCGCCTTTCTCCGATCATCGATCATCCTCCAGGTTTCATCCGACATCCATTCACTTCGTCTTCCACAAACTTTACCGAGAGTACCATGGCTCGTCGTGATAAAGGCATTCTTGATTCCACACCACTGTTCTTCGACTGTTCCGTCTGTCGGCAGCTCCGAGGCTCGGAATTCTAGCTGTTCAACGTATGCCCTTTTCACCTCTGGATTCTCCAACCGGCGGACGACGTATCGACACCCGACTTTCTCCTCGCGCCGTTGGACACGCTCAACTCTCAGTCGTATCTCGCCGAGGACGAGGTGTTGGTCAGATGCAATGTCTGTGCTTCGTTTGTTGCGGACATCAAGAAGGCTTCTTCTCCATTTTCGACTGATGCAGATGTGGTCAATTTGATTTTCTGTTCGGCCATCTCGGGATACCCAAGTGACCTTATGTGCTGGTCGATGGGGGAAGAGCGATCCACCGATCATCATGTTGTTGTTGCCACAAAATTCTACAAACAGCTCTCCGTTTTCGCTCAGGCGCGGTCCTATGGGGGGGTGATCGGGGTGATCACCAACCCCCCCCCCCCCCCCCCCCCCAAGGCGGCAAAAATCCGTTACAAAATACCCGCAAAAGCTCTAATTTCTATAAAAAGTTGGAACTTTTCTTAGTGGATGTGCTTTCCAAATTTAAAAATTTTCCACTCCGTGGGGGTGTTCATTAAACAAAAAAGTTAATTTATCACTTAAAAGGCTCAATACTGAAAAAAGTCGGTCCACCAAACTCAAGCAGCTGTAACTTACGATCCCCTTGACTGAATTATACCAAATAACTTTTGTTGAAAAATTACTCAACAAAAGTTTGTTGTTGAGTGTTGATTTGGAATTTCTATTTATAAAATGTAGGGACAACTTTTTTTAAATTGTCACTAATTTCCCTCATATGCCTCAATTAACACGAGCCAATCGTAACAAATTTTTGTATTCGCTTCAAATTCAGAGATTCTGAATTCTTGATTTTGTTTTGAATTTAATGAAATGAAAAATTTGGAAAAGTCATAGAGGGGGGTGAATATGGTTATGGTCGATGGGCGCGCTCGCAATCCCGGTATACGATTTCTCGTGAGTGAAACAGAGAGAGAAATAGCCTTCACTCCAATTTCACTCCGATTAGCTGCCATTCTTATGGAAATCTGTATAAGAGTAAAGAGCAGGCTTTATTCTTTTAAGCAGGCCCAAGCCCAATAACACTGAATTACTTGAAATATTCGATTCTGCTTTTATCATACATTTATTGCCTTCAATTGCAGAATAAAAAATCAGGTTCTGAATCACAACCATATGGTTCATGTATGCGTTCTTTGAGCACGTTCTAGCGATGTTAATATTTTTCTATTGAAGAAAATAATCTCTTAGTTGCTTCCAAATAATGATGGCTTTAGGAATTCTAGCAGAATCCCTTGAAAGTAAAGCTTAAGAAAAAGGAAATTCTGGATAATATAGAATAGGACTACCGAATGAAAAAAAAACTATTTTCAATCAAATAATGAATGAATGGACGAGATCAATTAAAGAAACTAGGTAAATGATCAAAAACGGCTGTTATAAATTTAAAAACTTTCTTCAAATTAGTAATTGTAAATTACTTTGAGCTACAACATTTTCGACTTGAGCGTTCGCAAAATACAAAAATTTAAGTTTTCTTGAAAATTCAATTCATAAAATAAATTTTATTTACCCATATTTTACTACTTTCTATGAGCTATTTTGGCAGAAGGAACATATACATTTGTTTGGGAATGGTCAAAAAAGTTTTTTTTAAATGTCCCGTTTTTTCTTAAATTATCTGGTAAGCCAAGTCTAGGGTAAAAAATTTCCAAAATAAATGGTGTCATTGGCAATTTTTTAATTTGCCTTTTTTCCGAATAAAAAATATATTCTGGACAAAAGATGGTTTTGGAGTGTTTTTATCAAAAGCAGTGCAGATCATTGGAGTCTTCGCATTAATTTACAATAATTATCCAGCCCGACATCCTAAGCTAACCTTTTTCTTTCCACATACAATTAAAAGCAATTCAAACGATCTCCGAATTCTTTTTCAAACACTTCTCGATTCTCCCATCTCAAATTGCGCATTTCTCTTTTTAATTGGTACAATTAAAAAGCAATGCGTCATGGCTTTGCTACAAAACCACAAAGCAGCCTTTTCGTTCTTATTATTCGAATCCACTTCTTTTAAGAGAAGATCTTCTAAATTATTAATTTTCATTTTACATCTTTTCCTGATCATTTCTTTTATCTAATCTGACACTTTTTTAGATTCTGTGCATTCAGCAAGCCAATAATTATTATCAGCCATGGAGCACCTTTGACAATTACCATCAACCAAATTTCCATCACCATAAGCAAAAAGCTTCTCTCGATTTGGTACAATATCGTTACAGAATACAAAAATCCTAGCTCGGTCCTCAGATGATAGATATTTTTGATGACAATTTTTCCAAACTATATCCCAGTTAATATGGGGATGATCTATTTTTACTTTTGGGACAATATTTTTTCTATTTAGTATATATGTATATATCTGAGCACATTCGACTAAATCTGGGTTTGCAACTAAACTTTTAGCTACTTCAATACTGTTTCTTAAGGAGACAGGAAGTACGTGGGGTTTGGAATAACTTAGAATGTAATTTTCTGTCATTATGTTGTTTGTATCTTTAGTCTCTAAATTTTTCGCAAATAAAGCCATTATTTTAGATTCATGATCTACAAGACTCAGACCTCCATCAGTACAGCTTAGATATAATTAATCCCTTATTTATTTTATTTACATAGTATTCCGTCTTACGACATAACTTGACGAACATAATTCCTAAAATTCACTCGGTTCATAGCAACCGTTCTCCAATTTCTCGGGCACCCCACATTCGCCAGATCACGCTCCACTTGGTCTAACCACCTCGCTCGTTGCGCCCCCGCTCGTCTTGTTCCTACCGGATTCGTAGCGAACACCTGTTTTGCAGGACAGTCGTCCGGCATTCTCGCAACATGTTCTGCCCAGCGTATCCGGCCAGCTTTCACCACCTTCTGGATACTGGGTTCGCCGTAGAGTCGCGCGAGTTCGTGGTTCATCCTTCGCCTCCACACTCCGTTCTCCTGTACGCCGCCAAAAATGGTTCTTAACACTCGTCGCTCGAATACTCCGAGTGTACGCAGGTCCTCCTCGAGCAATATCCATGTCTCGTGCCCGTAGAGAACAACCGGTTTAATAAGCGTCATATACAGGTTACACTTCGTGCGAGGGCTAAGTCTTCTCGACCGCAGTTGCTTGTGGAGTCCATAGTAGGCACGACTTCCGCTGAAAATTCGCCTCCGGATCTCACGGCTGGTATCATTGTCTGCGGTCACCAGTGAGCCGAGATAGACAAAGTCTTCGACTATCTCCAGCTCGTCGCCGTCGATCGTGACCTTGTTATTACTGGACAAGCGGGTTCGGTCGGTCTCTGATCCGCAGGCCAGCATATTCTTCGTCTTGGACGTATTAATCATCAACCCAATCCTTCCTGGTTCGCGTTTCAGTTTGCGGTAGATCTCTTCCACCGCCGCAGATGATCTGCCGACTACCTATATCAATGTCATCGGCAAAGCAGATAAGTTGACTGGATCTGTTGAAAATCGTGCCCCGCGTTTCGCCCACCGCTCGTCGAATAACACCTTCTAGCGCCACGTTGAACATCATGCAGGATAGACCATCACCTTGTCGAAGCCCCCTGCGCGATGCGAATGAACTCGACAATTCACCCGAGATCCGCACACAGCACTGCGTTCCATCCATCGTCGCCTTGATCAGTCTGATCAGCTTCCCGGAAAAGCCGTTCTCGTCCATGATTTTCCATAGCTCGTTACGGTCGATCGTGTCGTATGCGGCTTTGAAGTCGATGAATAGATGGAGCGTAGGGACTTGGTGTTCCCGGCATTTTTGTAGGATTTGCTGTAATGTGAATATATAATTGATCCCTATTTACCTTAAAAATATATCCAGCCCACAAAAATTTTCCGACTTCTGATTTTATAACTGCTATATGTTTGTTGTTAGGAGGAAAGATTTGGGCCATATACTAGAGCTTGGATAACACAAAAGCGTTAATAAGCCAACATTTTAAGAGTTCAATGCGCGCGGAGCGATAATGAATGAGACAGAGCCAGGTTCTTTTTTTTTTTCTTTGAACAACCACTGTGCATTGGTTTTCTGTCACCTTCATCCAAACTTCGGTTATTTTGAAGAATATACTGATTTAAAAAAATATGTTTGTTTCTAAGTATGAAAGATATTTATCGGAATCAGCATGGTTGAACTTATTAGCAACTAAATATCACAGATTTATTTTAGGTTCTTCATTACACATTAAATATTCCATAATTGATGCAGTTTGTCCTTAATCATAAATTCAAGTATTAGAAATAAAAAAAAATTATCAATTAGTTTAAATATTGACACATTGCAGACCAAATATGAGATACCTTCAAACGGGGCGTCATGCAACAGCAGGGTTAGATGCAACATTTGTATACCACTATACTGAGTCGATTTTTGGTCATTTTTGAATTTCTCAAACTTTTGGGTCTAAAATGCTTCGTTTTGGTTCAAAACTCATCCACGATTTTTTTGTAGAATTTTTGAGTAACGTTTGAATGATTAAATTTAGGCATTTAAGGTTGTATAGGAAAATTGGATATTTTCAACTGAAAAATCCACAAACTTTTTGTTTCTTCTGTGGAACCAAGCCTGCTCATGGTTTTTGTGACAATTTATAAATTCTCCAAAGGAAATTTTCCGCTGAACAACTTTGTCGAAGACCGTAACTTCGGAGCTTATTAGACAAAAAAGTTACAAGCTGTTTAACAGGAACGTATGTCTTTTGACATTGTAAAGCAATAAATTCAATTGACATCACTGTTGGGACTTTGCGAAGTATTACGTGAAAAGTAATCATTCAATGCCTCACAAGGCCCCAGCAGCGATGTCAATTGAATTTGTTGTTTATCAATGCCAAAAAACATGTCCGAATAAAATATCTAAAACTAAAACTTTTTTCTTACGGTCTTCAAAAAAGTTGTTCATCGGAAAATTTCCTTCTGAGATTTTATAAATTGGCTCAAAAACCATGAGCAGGCTTGGTTCCACAGAAAAAACAAAAATTATGTTGATATTTTAGTACAAAGTATTCAATTTTCCCATACAAACTTAAAAGTCCAAATTTACTAATGTAAACGTTACTCAAAAATTCTACAAAAAATCATGGATGAGTTTTGAGCCAAAACGAAGCATTTTAGACCCCAGGGTTTAAGTTAAGATATTCAAAAAATGACCCCAAATCGACTCAGTCTAATAGCACAACACTTTTTTAATTTAATATGATGTAA
The DNA here is from genome assembly GCF_029784155.1 of Uranotaenia lowii. Taxonomy (NCBI): domain Eukaryota; kingdom Metazoa; phylum Arthropoda; class Insecta; order Diptera; family Culicidae; genus Uranotaenia; species Uranotaenia lowii. Next base: position 153,487,748 of record NC_073693.1, on the reverse strand, counting down.
TAAAGTTATCATTTAATGGAAACAAAGTGATGATGACATAGTTTCTCATAAAAAGAAAATTTAAAAACTCGAACCATAGATGTACAAATTTCTACATTTTTCGATGCTGTAAAAAGCTAAACCAATATGACGAATTGCCTTATTTAATGATATCGCCAACAAACTCTATAGTGCTTCTTTTATTCTATACCAACACTGTTGGTGTGAAAATATTTTTCGGACAATTACCAATTTTTTTAAATAAATACTTTTATAAGTCAGTTACCAATCTGGGCTAAAATTTCTCAAAATGCAAATAAAAAATTCGCTTTAAAAGCTCGTTTCCATATGCATGAATATAATTGTTTTGCATCACGCGTTTGTTAGTTTTAAAATTTCACCCACCCAAACATTATTTTTCATGCAGCTAGAATTTTTGTAGTATTTTTTACTCCAAAATGTATGCAGCACCCTTATGCGTTTACTTTAAAAACATTTTTGACAGAAAAAATGTAAAATATAATTCTAACAAAGCCAAAAATTTCTGCAATTGTCGTTTTATGCTTTATGAAATCACTAATATATCAAAAACTATAAATTTTCAAATATTTTCATTTGATTTTCATTGAAACGTTGCAACTTACCTCTTTTTCTTGGTAGGGTGAAAATTGCATGTTTTTGTAAATTTAAAAATAACTGGTGAAACCAATAATTTTTCAGACTAGGTCAATATGATCTCCCAACAACCTTAAAACTGTTGGTGTGCAAGCAGTATGATTATCTGTTGACATTAAGTTTTAAGAAGCTGTTGAAGTTGAAAAGTGTTGCATGATGTCCAATGTTAACGGTATCTCGTTTTTTTCGCTCGCCGCGAATGTGGTACACATAAAGAGTGATACGGTCAAAATTTGGTAAATATCAACTTAACGTATTTCTTTCAATTGTGCATTTGAAAAACCTGAACACCCCTTATTTTGAAGGTGTGTGTGAGTAGAATGTTGCTCAGACTTTGATTTTGGAATTCACTCTTCAGTTGTCAAATGCCGTCCAAGGAAGAAGAGCAGCGTATCAAAGCTGGCAAAATCGCTAAAAGTTGCCAAATCAACCGTTGCAAATGTAATTAAAGTGTTTGGGAAACGTTTGCCGGCAGCCAGGAAGTCTGGATCGGGGGGAAATCGAAAACCGGAAGCCGCTGAGACGACAAAGAGAGTTGCCGGTAGTTTCAAGCGAAACCCTAACCTCTCTCTCCGAGATGCCGCAAATAAGCTGGATGTACCGTCTACAACCGTGCATCGAGCCAAAAAACGAGCCAGACTATCGACTTACAAGAAGGTAGTGACTCCAAATCGCGATGATAAACAAAATACGACGGCCAGCGCGATCCCGGAGGCTGTACACGACGATGCTGACGAAGTTTGACTGTGTGGTAATGGACGACGAAACCTACGTCAAAGCCGACTACAAGCAGCTTCCGGGACAGGAATTTTATACGGCAAAAAGAAAGGGGAAAGGTAGCAGATATTTTCAAGCACATGAAACTGTCAAAGTTTGCGAAGAAATATCTGGTTTGTCAAGCCATCTGTACCTGTGGCTTGAAGAGCAGCATTTTCATAGCTTCCGGGACTGTAAACCAAGAAATTTACGTGAAAGAGTGTTTGAATAAACGTCTGCTGCCTTTCCTGAAGAAACACGGTTGTTCCGTACTGTTTTGGCCGGATTTAGCATCTTGCCATTACGGTAAAAAGGCCATGGAGTGGTACGCCGCCAACAACGTGCAGGTGGTTCCCAAGGACAAGAACCCTCCCAACACGCCAGAGCTCCGCCCAATTGAGAAATACTGGGCTATTGTCAAGCGGAACCTAAAGAAGACAAAAAAAAACTGCTAAGGACGAGCAGCAGTTCAAGGCAAACTGGCTTTCTGCGGCGAAGAAGGTGGACTGGTGCCTGTACAAAATCTGATGGCAGGGGTTAAGTGGAAGGCCCGGCGATTCGGATTTGGAAAAGCGGTAGCCTAACTGAATATTTTTCCTGAATTTTATACTCATTAAACTTGAAAAAGAATTTTAATTTGATTTTTTTAATAAACGATTTCACCGATTTACACGCGTTTTCCCTTGACCAAATTTTGACCATCACCCTTTAGAAGCATTTAACTCTAATGTAACAAATTTGATAATGAATCTGTATTCGACAAAATTAAACAAAACACATTCAACAACTCAAAAATACTTTATTTGTAAAATTTGTTCCAATTGTTTCCGAGATTTAGAATGCCAAATTTCGCTATCTCCCGGCTTAGATTTCTCTGCGGTCCTTAGTGTGTTAACAATCTCGTTTTGCAAATACACATAAAACTCAATTATGTGAAAATATGGAATTAAAAATAAACATCGCAGTATGTGGGTAATTTGCTCTAAAGTATGTTTCATCTTACCCCGACTGTGTAAATTAAAATAAAACATTCATATAAACAAACTTTGCAGAAGTCAAATCGAAATGTAAGAAGTTGATATATCGTCAATTTTTTTTTAGAGTTTGCATGTTACCTGATTCAAATTTTACTATTCAACAAGTTCAAAACAATCTCTGTGTATCGAACACATTTTTCGAAATGACTTTACAACCACAAACTATAGTAGTTCGGTTTCGATCCACGTGCACCTCAAATAATGACAAATTGCGCTTGATTTATCGTACACCGCACGCTCTTATTGTCATTAAAATTCAATTTATCATCTGTTCAAACAATGCCTTTACACTATAAACCGTGTACCTACCCACAAAATATATTGCAGTCAGTCAGTCCGTACGGGGAAACATCACTCTGAAGTCTGATGTATGGTAGGTTGGAAAGTTTTTTTTTCCTTATTTTTCTCCGAATCGGGGAAATCATACGTCAGCAGACTAGCCTCCGTTAGTGAGCATCAAAACTCTCAGCGGTCGCCGCTAGTAGGTATAGCAATGGATGGTTTGTTAAAGGGAGCATGCAACATATTTTTTGCACCCCTGTCTGCATACCAATTCAGCGATTTTATCCGAGGGGCATGGAACAGCACAAATAGCTCATGTTGGGCAGAATGCTAACAAGGGAACATCCAAATCTATCAAATTTATGCTGATGTAACGACAACGGCTGTAAAGTTACCCCTTCGTTCCTGAAAACTCTTTAGGAAAAGCAGTGCAATGATAAATTTAAAACTCTCTACAGCACCATTTCAACGGGGAAGAATTTATACCAATGGACACTTGCTCAAACCAAGTCCAGGATGTCTTTAAAAATTATTTCTTTAACGCGCTCTAAAAAGTACATCTTTATGACCTGGCCAAATATGTTTATGTCATCTCGAACGACCGGCTGTGGAAATAAAATGGGTCGTAAGATAAAACCGGATGGTCCAAAAGTTTAAGCCGGTGTGTGGTGGGGTGAGAAGATTTTCACCCTCGTTAGGTCAAAATACCATGAAAATGCCTTCGTTGATGTTGAAACGGATCAAGAAAGTCGTATTTATGGAAGTTGACGGAGAAGAAAACCATCTAGAGCCATTTTTATTTGTACTTGCCGGCAAACCCCCAATGGCAAAAGAATATGGTTCTCCGATGACGGTCACCCAGAGAGTCATCCCGAAAAGAAGCCAAAACAAAGGGAAGCCTACAAAAAAAAAAAAAAAACGGTCCCGACCCACAGGTCATCAAAGCAAAAGGGAATCGAATCGTTCCCAAGTTGGCGAACCAGAAATTGCCATAAAACGGATGGCGGCTATTTGTCTTCGGGATGCTCGGATTCGTTTACCCAACAAAACTCACGTAGGTACCCAATCCCATCGTGTCCTTCCGGTTTTGTGCGGCCCCAATATGTGACCATTGGCATCGTTTGATCGGCGAACGAGAGATGCCGACGCCCTTCCTTATCCATCGTCGGCCGGTCCGACGGATTCCACGGATCATTTCGAAACAATTTTATGAGCTGAAGTCGTTTACTGCAGGCCAACCAAATTGGACAAAAAATAATACGGTGCCAACAGTCGTTGCTATCGTTTGGCAATGGTCGAAATCTTTTCCGTCAAAAACCGGACGGGAATTTCAGATGGAGATTGTGGAAGGGGTTTATGTTTAAGAGAATCGTTATATGATGCACAATTCGAAAAAATTTAAAACAGATTGATATTAGGTGAAACATTAACAATAGTAGTTGATAGTAGATTCAAGGTCTAGCAGAGCTTCTTGGAATCACAACTTTATCCCACTTAAAAATAAAATGTATGATTACAAACCACAAACTGAGTCGATATGGGGTCATTTTTGAATTTTTCAAACCCTGGGGTCTTAAAAGAATCGTTTTGCTTCAAAACTCATCCATGATTTTTTGCAGGATTGTTAAGTAACGTTTACAACGAAAATAAACTTTAAGGGTTGTATGAGAAAATCTACTATTTTGTACTAAAAAATCAAAATCATTTTTATATGCTGTGTGGTAGCAGCTTAGAGAGATTTTACCACTGGGATACTGATTCACGTCGTAAGGGGCGACTTATCCAGAACTTCCCATATGCGTTAGTCATTCTTCAAATGCGACTATCACATGGGGAGGGGGGAAACTTGGATTGTTCACAATTTTTGCACATAAAATTTAGAGGCACATGTCTATTCGACGTTCTAGGATGAATTCAATTGCATCAACTTCTGCCAAGCCTAGTTTTCCTCAGGGAAGATTCACCAATTGTGCTTATCTATATACCGTCAAACGGGGCATCATGCAACAGCGGGGTTCGATGCAACATTTATATAACATTACATTGAATCAATTTTTAATTTAATGTATTGTAATAAAGTTATCTTTTAATGATAACAAAATGATGATGACATAATTTCTCGCATCTTAAGCTAGTTGTCTTAAGTTTTTTATTTTTATGTAAAATTTGAAAAATCGAGCAATAAATGTACAAATTTTAACATTTTTTGATGCCGAAAAAAACCTTACCCAGTATGACGGATCGGCTTGATAAAATTACCTACAAACTTTTTACAGGTTTCCTCATGTTATACCAACATTGTTGGTGTAAAAATATTTTTCGAACAATCACCCATTTTTTTTAAATGAATATTTTTAAAATTCAGTTAGGTGTCTGGGGTTAAATGCAACAAAATGCAAACCAAAGAAATACCTTGTAAATCTCGTTTCCATGTGCTGGAATATGAATGTTTTGCATCACGCGTTTGTAAACATTTTATTTTCATTCATCCAAACATTTATTTTTATGATTTCAGCTTGTAGAATTTTTCGTAGTATTATTTAACCTCTAAATGTATGCAGCATCCTTATTTAAAAAAATTTGAAAGTTTGTTTTTACAGACCCAAAAACTACTGCAATTGGTGTTGTCATGCGTAATGGTCTTTAAGGCATCGCAAATATATTAAAAACTATGAATTTTCGTACGTGTTCATAAGATTTTTCATTAAAAACAAAGTTTGTTGCAAGTTACCCCATTTTCTAAGGAGTGCGAAAATCGCATGTTTTTAGAAAAATTAAAAATATCTGAAAAAACCAATAATTTTTTTAACTACGCCAATTTGATGCCCCAGCATCCTTAAAACTTTTGATGCATAAAGGATACGATTAACTGTGAACATAAGTTTTTTAGAAGCCATTGAAGTTGAAAATTGTTGCATGTTGCCCCAGTTGACGGTATATAAAAAGCAATTTCTTTATGTTTGTTTGTTTGTTTGTTTGTTTGTTTGTTTGTTTGTTTGTCCTCTATAGACTCAGCCGTCGTAAGAGCTAGAGGTCTGAAATTTGGCATGAATGCACATTAGGACCAGGAAGGATGAAAAAAGTTTTTAGATTTTCGGATGACCCCTTCTGAAGGGGGTCGTCCATACAAGACAGATATTATTTTCGCAATATTGACGTTACTTTTCGTCGGATCGTGTTGAAAATTTGCACATGAGTGTTTTGAAAGACGAGCAATCGATTTCAGGTGTCAAATTTTGTGTAAGGAGTCGGTCAAAGGGGTCGTCCATATAAACTGTTAGCTGTTTTTGCGATATTGACGTTATTATACATCGTATTCAGATGAAAATTGATACACGATAGTTTTGATTGGCGTGCAATCGATTTAAGGTATCAAATTCAGTGTAAGGGGCCGGCAAAAGGGGTCGTCCATATTAAATTTTCAGTATCTTAGTGATATTGACATTTTTATACATCGGATTGGGATGAGAATTTGCACATAGAAGTTATTAGAGACAAACAACTGATTTCATTAATCCAAACTAAAATCAGGGGTCAGCCAAAGGGGTCGTCCATATGAACTATTCACTGTTCATGCGATATTATCGTTATTATACATCGGATTAATACGAAAAGTGGTACATGAGAGTTTTGAGGATGGAGCAATGGATTTCAGGTATTTAATCAGTGTAAGGAGCCGGCAAAGGGGGTCGTCCATATTAACCTTTCAATATTTTTGCAATATCTTCGTGGTTATACATCGGATTGAGATATTTTTTTTCATATTTATTATAGACATTTTACCTCGGGTTGAGATGAAAATTTGCACACGGTAGTTTTCAGGGACGAGCAATCGATTTCAGAAGTCAAATGTTTTACCAGGGGTCGACGAAAGGGGTCGTCCATGTAAATTATTTTTTCACTGTTTTTAGCAATATTGACGTTATTATACAATGGATTACTTTGAAAATTTGCATACGAAAGTTTTGAGGGAAGGGCAAATTATACACGGGGTTTTTTGGCACGGTCAATTGATTCCTGATTTCAAATTTAGTAGCAGACGAAAGACAAAGTGATCGTTCAATATTTTTGCAATTGTTACTTAACAATGACTTCAGAATTAAGTGCATCTGGAAAATGCTTGCAATTGACTTTCATACAAACTGTTCATGACATATTCCAAGTTGAAAGCGAAACGGAGTTCGTATGGGATCAGCTAGTTTGCTATAAATGCGCGCGCATGCACGAGTTCTATTCTCCTAATAATATCATGTTTTTTTGTGGTCGCTATTTGTCATTAACAATTATCATAGGTAGTTGTGTAGTAGTAATAGAGGCAAGTTAGAAATTGTACAACAAACTTTTTTTTTTGTGATGGTCCCATTGGCCCATTTGGGTCCAACCTCCACCCCATACGCTTCTTGGGGAGGGACTGTTTTATCCTCTGGATAATTATATTAACATTGATAGTTCAATTTCTGTACGACTCGTTCGTCTTACTCCCGCGTATGTCCATCACCGTACAATTTTCTGTCTGATGCTTCGTCAGAACTTCATCACATTGATATGATCCTTTTTAGGATTAGTCTTTGTATCAAATTGTCTGTTTGACATATTGTATTGTCAGCTTCTTAAAAACATTCAAGTTTGAACTGTCTTTGATGTTCATCGGTAGATCATTATACATCTTCAATCCGTTGTAGAAAATAGATCGTTTGCTCATCTCTTTTTTCGTGTTTGGCAATCTAAAATCTTGAGCTCTCCTTGTACTGTATCTGTGGATATCGATTCCGTACTGCAGGCCATCCAACAAATAAGTTGGTAACATTCCTTTCTTCATTTTGAATATAAAAATTAAACTGTTGTATGTAATCCTCTGCTTAACTGACAACCATTGCAGCATATCAAGCATAAAAGCACTAGGAGTATATCAGTTGCATCGTATTATCACTCTCATTATCTTGTTTTGAATTCTTTGTAGCCGCTTTGTCTGCGTATCTGATGCATGTAGCAGTATTGTAGCGCAATAGTCAAAGTGTGGCGTTATCACTGATTTCACGTAGATTATTTTTGACCAGAATGTCATGTATCTACTTATTCGGCAAAGAACTCCGTATTTCATAGCAATCTTCTTAATAGTATAGTCGATGTGAGCTACAAAATTTAGCTTTTCATCGATTTGTACTCCCAGGTATTTGACTTGACGTACTCTTTCGATTGCACAACCATCAATATATAGGTTTGAACAGACTCCGATTTTGCGATTTCCAATAATCATCCAGCTAGTTTTATTGAGGTTCAGACACAATTTTCGATGTTTTAAAAAATTAGCAATATTTTTTAAATCCGCATTTGCTTCTTGTATGACGTGTTCCAAATCCTTGCCACTCCAATAGGAGACTGAGTCATCCGCAAATAGCTTCAGACGACCATACTGTAAACATTTTTTCATGTCATTGATGTAAAGTATGAACAACAAAGGACCCAATACACTTCCTTGTGGGACACCTAAGTTGTTTTCTCTGTATCGCGAGTAAGATGAACCAAATTTTGTTCTTTGCATTCTGTTACCCAAATAGTCCTTGAACCAGTTAAGAACTGTCCCACTGATGCCAATTCTTGTTAACACATCAATCAGAATTTCTCGATCAATTGTTTCAAAAGCTCTTTTGAAGTCCAGAAACACAGCAACTGTATAGTTACCATTTTCGATGTTGATCTTCCAATTTCGTAGTACCAAATTCACTGCAGATTCTGTTGAATGTTGCTTCCTGAATCCAGACTGTTCGGCAATTAGTATTTCTTCGTCTTCAATAAAGCTTAAAAACTGCCTTTTCACTGCTAATTCTAGCACTTTTTTCTGAATTTCCATCATGTTTATAGGACGATATAATGTTGCATCTCGTGCCTTATTTTGTTTTTCAATCGGAACTACAGTTGAACATTTCCATGTTTCTGGTATTCTCCCTGATTGAAGACTTGTGTTAATAATATCTCTCAAAGGATTTCCTAGTACTGGTAAAGAATCTTTAAAAACTCGTAATGAAACATTTTCTATACCAGCCGTGGGTTTCATGTTGTTTATTATTTCATCAAATTCTTGACTACTTATTGCTTCGAATGTGCGAAAGTCTCCGCCGTTATAAATAATCTGATCCAAGCAGCCATTAGAGCCTGCCGGAATACTATCATGAATATCTATGACGCTATCGATAAAGAAGTCATTGAACTTCTCAGCAATTTCAGATTCATTTGTGATTTCAACTCCGTTGAACGAGATCGATCCAGTTTTGGTCCCATTTGAACTTATCAAACGTTTTATCGATTTCCATAGTAGTTTACCATTGTATTTGTTTCTTTCTAGCTCATCTTGAATAGATTGGTTTTTTGCTTCTTTTATTTTACGCGAGTATTCATTTCTCATAACTGTGTAATTACGCCAACTTTGTTCGCTTTTAGTTCTTAAAAATTGTCGATAAAGTTTATCTCTTTGTTTTTTTTGTTGCTCTAAGCTCTCTGGAGTACCAGTTAGTACCCGAACCAGTACCATTTAGTGCCAGTTTTTTACGAACACTTTTTAGCCCTACTAGTGCATTAACACTATTTTTTAACAATAGATCGATACGTCTTACCAACTCATTAAAGTCTGCGCATCTCAAAGTTGGCAAACCTTCCTCAAGAAGCTGGCGTAATACATTGCTATTATACCGACTCCAATCATTCACTATTTGAAGGGTATCTGGTTCGACATCGTCAAGCCCAAACCCAGCATAAATATGTTCCTAAATTAATGTTCCTTTTATTTGACGTTGTAAAATTATATTTGAACAAACATTTGTGTATAATTCTTACTATGGTGTCTAAACAATTTTTAATTTTAGAAATTCTTGTCCACAAGCCTCATAGTTAGTGCTAGGAGTTCCAGTAGGAAAGAATAGGAGCATAGGAGGTGTAGGACGAAATCATCACCCGCAATGCTGGCATAGCATCTCTTAGGGTTAACCTTCCCCAACTTTACGAACTATGCTCTAAAACCTCATCACGTTTAGGAATGGGTCGTAGAGATCTCTGACTCTATCTGCAAAGTAAACGTTCACTAGGGCTGGTTTTCCATTCTGAAGAATTTTTTAATCTGAGGCAACAAAATGGGAGACCTTGCTTCTATTGAAATTATAAGTCAGGAAGTGTACCACAATCTCAAAAGAGAAGAAGTTGCAATTCCGACCGACTGTAATTTCATGAAACGGAGAGTTGTTGCGTAGCGCCAACCGAAGGCGACTGTTCCTACGTATGCGAATGAGAAAAATCAACATATTTTTTTTTCTTCTTGGCCGAGATTGCTAATGATTTTTTAATCAATTTATAAATTTTCTAAAGGAAATTACCCGCTGAACAGCTTTGTCGAAAGCCGTAACTTCGTATCTTATTACGCAAAAAAATTATTAGTTGTTTAGCAGGGGTATGTCTTTTGGCGCTGAAAAACAATAAATTAAATTGACATTACTGCTGGTGCCTCGTGAAGTATTGCATGAAAAGTAGCCATGCAATACTTGCTAGGCATCTAGCAGTGAATTCAATTGAGTTTATTGTTTTTCAACGCCAAAAGACATGCCTCCATTCAGCACCTTATAACTTTTTTGAGAAATTCAAAAATGACCCCTGTTCAGTCCGACGAGTGGACTGAAAGTTGGAAAGAGAGAGCGAGAGAAGAGAGAACACAGTCGTGGGCCAATCAGCGAGCAGCAGCCGACAAACCGAAGGTATAAAAACGCGCGCTGCCGCGCGTATGTAGTCATTCGTTATTAAACCGCCAAACCGTCAAGATCGGCGGAAGTGAAAAGTGTAAATAAAAATTGTAAATAGAAGTGAAGAGAAAATAAATAGTATATAAGTTGAGAAATAGTGCCTTCTTTCTTCGCTGCTTCGTTCCGACGCCTTGCTCCCGAGTCCAGCTGCCACAATCGGCTCTTTTCAGAGCCCTTCCATCTGAAAGAGTTTTGGATCTCGGTCAACCAGGCGATCGAGATCCCTCCGAGCCTTGGCCGCCAGGCAGCGTCAAGAGGACCTGCCTCCACTGATGGGACAACCATGCGTGGTTGTCTCTTAAGGTCCAATCCCACGAGGGGGGCGGACCATCAGTGGTTGTTTTCCCAAGCGCTCACGTTGACGCGGCCTTGGCCTCCAGGTACAGTCCGAGGACTTGCCTCCACTGGTGAGACAGCCACCAGGGGTTGTCTAGGAGAGGCTCACTCCCACGAGGGGAATGAGTCCCACCAGTGGTCGTTTTGCCAAGCGCCGCACCCACAGTCCACCAATGGCTTTTCATGGCCACAACATGAAATGGTCCTTCGAGCCGGATGTAGAAGCCGGTACCTTCCGACGGAATACCTCCGTCATGAGTGTGTGTGGAGTGGATCGGGCAGCAAAGTAGGTGAATGGAGCAGGAAGGAAGCAAGCATCGAAAAGACGACGAGGCGAACAAATCGAGTTATGGAATCATCCAGAACGAGCTGGCACTACCGGAATCCACATCAAGATTAAGATTGATGCAGCCAGCAATCGATAAATCCGAGAAGAGGGAATAGGAGCCAGCCAAATCAAGAATGGTCTTCTTCAAGAGCGGCACGTCAACGATCAGCACGTCAATGATGAAAGAGCAGCCCAAGGTCGAGAATGTTCCTGAAATGCAATTCAAGAAGAAGTATCAGCTAAGGCAGTATTCTTCTAAAAGCGTCAACGCGAACAATAAAGTGGAGAAATGCATCACGCAGCGGCGCATTCCCAAATGCCGCTATTTTCAATGTTAAAGAAGCGTTCCAGAAATATCGACGAGAATGTTCCACAAAACCAAGCCAACCGTTCTCGAACATTCTTTGTGGTGGCGAGTATGTTCAGTCCGACGAGTGGACTGAAAGTTGGAAAGAGAGAGCGAGAGAAGAGAGAACACAGTCGTGGGCCAATCAGCGAGCAGCAGCCGACAAACCGAAGGTATAAAAACGCGCGCTGCCGCGCGTATGTAGTCATTCGTTATTAAACCGCCAAACCGTCAAGATCGGCGGAAGTGAAAAGTGTAAATAAAAATTGTAAATAGAAGTGAAGAGAAAATAAATAGTATATAAGTTGAGAAATAGTGCCTTCTTTCTTCGCTGCTTCGTTCCGACGCCTTGCTCCCGAGTCCAGCTGCCACAATCGGCTCTTTTCAGAGCCCTTCCATCTGAAAGAGTTTTGGATCTCGGTCAACCAGGCGATCGAGATCCCTCCGAGCCTTGGCCGCCAGGCAGCGTCAAGAGGACCTGCCTCCACTGATGGGACAACCATGCGTGGTTGTCTCTTAAGGTCCAATCCCACGAGGGGGGCGGACCATCAGTGGTTGTTTTCCCAAGCGCTCACGTTGACGCGGCCTTGGCCTCCAGGTACAGTCCGAGGACTTGCCTCCACTGGTGAGACAGCCACCAGGGGTTGTCTAGGAGAGGCTCACTCCCACGAGGGGAATGAGTCCCACCAGTGGTCGTTTTGCCAAGCGCCGCACCCACACTTTAGCCTGTTTGAAAATAGGATACAGATACACAAGTATCTACATGTTCTCGGACAGCCAAGTCACTTTTCAAGCATTAACTGAATGCAATTACCTAGCTACAAATCACGGGATACCTATTCTAAAAATAGAGTGACTTTAAATTTAAGAGAAGTATTCCTCTTCTGCATGGAAGTTTGTCGATGGAAATTACTTTATTGACCTCTAATTAATGTTTATATACAAAACTTCAATACAGTTTTTTTTTTCATTTCAAACGAGAATGATATTCCCCATCACTGTGTATAACCTTGTTCTCAACGTATCACGGTGCGATTCGCAGAAGCACTAAAGAAAAAAATAATACAGTAAAGCTTATTTTTGCATGGGCACAAAGTACAGCTTTTTCCAGTTCATTTCCACCAAAAATAATTTTTTTATCAAAAAATGTACTTTTGAATGGCTGCGTAATTTCTGTGGTAGGCTTAAGGAGTGTATCGAAAATTAACTATAAACATATTTGGACCTTCTACTTACTAACGCGTGAACGCGCAAAACTGTGCTCACCTGTATGTAGCATCTTGATCTGTCAAGAGTGAACCAGCGCTTTGTTTACGTTTGAAAAATGTGTTTCTCCCAAAATGTCGCAAATTAAAACAGAAGTTAAAATTCGTGTGTTGAACACTTGGATGTTAGAGAAGGGCATCTCGATGAATGAAGCGGCGAAACGTTTCCGCATTCATCCGGCGAGCGTAAAATCCATCATCCACAAGTTCGGGGAACACTATACGTTCGATGATTTGTCAGGAAGAGGTAGAAAACCAGGACCATCTGACCCAAATCTGGAGGTAATCAACCTTATCAACCGGAATCGATCGATGTCCATACGGGATTTGGCGAAAAAAGCTGGAACATCGATCGGAATGGTACAGCGGAACAACTTGAAGACATACAAGAAGCAGGAAGTGTCCGAACAAACGGCTGAACAAAAATCACGAGCCAAAACTAGAGCCCGCAAGCGGTATCATCGGATTTTGCAGAAGCCAGTTGCGTGCATTCTCATGGACGATGAAACTTATGTAAAAGAGGATTCCAGTACTCTTCCGGGACTACAATTCTACACTGCAGCTATTGGAAAGGATGTGAGTGACCACGAGAAGTCGATTGAGGTGGAAAAATTTGGCCAGAAAGTGCTTGTTTGGCAGGCAATCTGCTCCTGCGGATTGAAGTCGGCGAGTTTCTTTACAAAAGGAACAATAAATGCCAATATCTACCAAAAAGAGTGTTTGCAGAAAAGGTTGCAACCACTTTATAAGAAACATACGACTCCACCATTGTAATCGCCGAATTTGGCGTCAACCCACTACGCTAAATTCACTCTTAGATGGTTTGAGGATAACGATGTAGATTTCGTTGAGAAAGTTTTTACCCCACCAAACTGCTCCCAGTTTCGCCCCATAGGACGATATTGGGCTATTGTCAAGAGAGTTTTCACGAAGGATGGTAAGGCCAACAGGACCATGGCGGTTTTCAAATAAAATTGGAATGCTGCGGCCAAGAAGTGTGTTCAATCCGCTGTACAAAACCTAATGAAACGCGTCAAGTCGAAAGTCCGAGAATATTACCAGTAATTACTTTTTTTACTTGTATTTCTTTATAAACTGTAAGAATAAGCTTTTTAAAACACTTTCGAACTGTTTCTTTGTTTGAATCATCGATAAAATCAATACAATGAAAAAAATGTGTTTATAACTTATTTTCGATATACTCATTATTTTCACATTTTTAAACTTGTTTATACAGAATTGATTTGAAAGCTATAAAACAATTTTCAAAACGTTATTAAACCATTACAGACATTCAGTTTAAACGAAGAAAACTAAATCACAAACAAATAATTTACTATTCAAAATCTACCAATAATTCAATTCAAACCAGGGTTACAAATTCTGATAGCTGTTTAGAAGCAAAAATTCGAATTACATCATTTGTCAATAATTTTTTTTTGTTGAATTGCATAATTCAACGCAGGTTTCTACCAATTAAACCAATTGAGTTATCATTTAATTATTATCTGAGTAAGGTCCTTGCATGGCTACACTCTCCACTAGCAATAGTTTATTCCACCAGCGATCGTCAATACACGAATTGCCAATCTGGGTTTCAGTACCTCCCTTCAATTTAGAGATTGATAATGTTGAAGAATATAGTCGGTGGCGAGCTTCTCGCAACACCAACAATTACTTTCAGCCATCGGAAACTAGCAGACACATGCTAACCGCAGCGTAGCTGAATATCGCAAGATTAACTCTTTCTAATCTTGATCCCCGACAGAAGTGGGTGTCCAGCTTGGCTCTGCCGTCTGCAATGGGATGAGGCTGGCAACTGACCGTCGTCCAAACAACCTTTCTCAAAGTGCCAGAGTGCCCTTCCAGCAGTTGGATGCGAGTTCACGCATAAGGACTGCAGCGTAGCACCACACTACGAGAGTAATTCTCTCTGTGATCAACTGTATCCAAGCTCAGCTCCTGGCTAAGTCATTCGACCTAGCTGACCAATCCTGGTTTCGAATCCCGTAAGTCCTCCTCTCAGCCGTCGGGGCTATGAGCCGTAGAGTAACCCTTTCGGATCCCACCTTCCCGGCCTCGATGTCAAGTATAGAATTGTTCGGTTTTCAGGAAAAGATCGATCTCCTAGATCGATTCAGATGAATGGTCGTAGGATTGATCCACCTTAAAAATTCGGAGCTGGAGGATCGATCTCTGATAGATCGATCTTTCCCATTTTTAAAAAGGGACGTTTCAATGTACTCAAATTCATTGTATCGAAATCTGTAGACAAAAATTCGACACACGAAAATCTAATTTTAAGTACCAATATTGACTATTGAATTGAATTAAATGTTCGGGCAAGTCCCGGGAAAACCGATCAATCTGACCAGCTTTTACTAGATAAGTCTGTTTGATATTAAATCTAAATTCAAAATTGGATCTATGTATCTCGGCTTAGCAAGAATTAGAACTCAAAAGATCGAAAGATCGAATCGAAAATAAACCGATCTAATCGATTTTCTTCATGCTAAAGAGTCGATCAAAAAAATCGAAAATCTGAGTAAAAAAGATCGACCAACCCCAGTACCACCTTGGCTCGTCTCTGCGCTGGCTGGCTCCTCTAGCTGGAGGACTCCTCTGCGCTGGTAGCTGGCGTACTTGTTAACCGCTAGTTCTTGAGAGTACCCCTCTTAATCTAACTCGTTTTCCACTTCCAGACAAGGCCTTTACATGGCTACACCCTACACTACCAATTGGTAATTCCACTAGCGATCGTTAAAACGCGAATTGCTAATCGTGGATTTAAACAATATTTTACGGCAAAAAATTGCAAAACGTCCGATTACTGAAATGCAAAGAAAATGTCATTATTTTTGTAGAAATTTTAAAATATGTCGACCAAATATTTTAATTTTACAGTTACTGTTTTTATCTTCTTTTCAACATAACGTTTTCTATAAACACACCAGGGTATATCTAAACCTTTGACACACGGAAAATAAAAAAAAAGGTAAAATTTACCATTTTGCGAGGTGATTTTTTTCCACCCCTCTTTCAAGGTAAATTTTACCTTTTTTTCATTCACCTAGCAAAAAGGTAAATTTTACCTTTTTTCAATTCACCTAGCAAAAGAGTAAATAATACCGTTTACCCATTCACTGATATGAAATGATATAAAAGGTAAATGCTAGTTGGTTTGATTGGTTTCTTCAATAAAAATAAAACAAAAATTCATTCAAAAATGTATATTTATTTGAAATAAAATGGGATATTTACCTAATATTTATTTTCGAAATGTATCACCGTGTTTTAAAAAATTATTGAAAAAAAGTCCTGTTTTGCTAGGCTCGTGGCGATTCGGCTTTGCGTTCTTCCGCGCCATAATGGTCACTGAATCCTCTTGCACTGCGTTAACACTTTCATGCCCTTCTCCGTTCGACAAATCCGGTGAGGCGCGGCCGGAATGATATCTGGAGGATGACGTGGAATACACCTCGAAGCTGGGCCGATCTGAAACATAAGCAAAGTATTATGTCGAGAATCAGCACTACTAAATGATATCTAAGAAAAGACTTACCATTCTATCCCGATTTTCTCATATTGGGCACGAAGCAAAACTTCCCTTCTGAACGACAAAACAGCTTTGGCTTAACCTCAATAAACGGATTCGGCAAATAGTTACTTTTTTCGAGATGAATTGTACCGTTTTGTTTAGCTCAATCCAGGTCAACTCCACCTCACTACGAGGTAAGTTTTACCTTATTTGGATTTACCTTTTTTTCTAGGTGAATTATACTTTTTTATCAAGCTCAATCCAGGTGAACCTCACCTTTCTACGAGGTAAGATTTACCTTTTTTGGATTCACCTTTTCTCTCGGTGAATTATACCTTTTTTCAACTTCGATTCAGGTAAATTTTACCTCGCTGTGAGGTGAGTTTCACCTCGAAGAGGTAGAAAATACCTTTTTGGCTTTCACGAGCGTTCACCTTATTATCTCGGAAAATTTTACCTTTTTATTATTTTCCGTGCATGGTCCAATGTAAGATAAATAAAATCTTAACTGTTAGTATGGTGGCACAATTCATACATACATGTATGTTAATTGAGGCACAATGTTCAATTTCCGTAAAACAAAAAAATAAACTAATCGATTTAAATTTTATACGTGAATCTGTCAGCGAAAACAGATCGAGGGAAGCCTACACAAAACTATCCGGAACAAATTGTTTTGAAAATGTAGCAAATCGAACAACCCACAACACAAGTGCCACTCGTGCATAAAACTTACCTTTCGTAGTCGAAACGGCAGTACAATTTCCCATCCCGCATGAAGCAGGAATGCATCAGCCGAATGGAACAGGAAGTGCACTGCAAACACCGTTCGTGGTACGAAATGTCCACCACCTTCATTATGTACCGATCACAGATAGGGCTGCAACATTGGCCACACAGAGCGGCGGAAGAAGAGTTGATGGCAGCGGATCCGGCATTCGTCGCCGGACTCGAGTGGGCCTCCACTCCAATTGCCAGGCGCTCGACTAACGAGGCCCCCATGCCGGCCACCGGAAGTCCGGACGCCGAGGGCGGTGTGGTCACAGCTGTGGTCAACTGGACCGGTGAACAGGTTGCTTGTAGTGAGGATGTTTTACTAGCACTATTATGGTTGTTGTTGGCACATTGACCGTTGGCCGATCCAGTGGTTCCGGTGTTGTTGTTGATGACGTTGTTTAAATTGTTGTTGTTTTCATTTGCCGCCGGTGTCAATACCGAGAGTCCATCACCGGCTTTCATATCCAGTGGAACTGCCGTAATGGAAAAAGCAGATGTAAAAACTGTTAGATGTCTTCCGAATATTTAGTGAAAAGCGTATAAAAATACTTGAACAACTCATTAAAAACATTATCTATATCTGAAACTCTTTTACGTGATTCCAACTTTCATGCAATTCAGTGCAGCTAAAAAAAGCTAAATATTATCCCCCTGCTGACTGACTCGCGTAAGCCGAAGCATGACTTTCGTTTGACTGGCACCACGTGGTTCATGTCTTTTGTTACGATAATGTGATTATCATAAAAATAACACGACGCTATCAATATGTGCATCCTTAATTATTCGCTTTGATCTCAATGGTGTTCGATCCCCTACTAGTCTATCTCATATTCCAGCTAACGTGACAGCAGAAAAAAGAGGCTGATCCCAATTGCGAACCCCGAAACCAACTGGATGTTACTACTTTACGGACCGAGTAAAAGGACGACCCTTAAATTCTGCCCGTCCAGAAAAACCAGCTCAAACTGAGAAAGATTATGATTGATTAGATTCGCCGCTCGAATGTGCTTCACGTCGAGTCGGGATCTGGCCGGAACGGATTTAATCGGATGAAATTAACACGCGGGAGCGTGAAAAGTTTCAACCCAACCGGATTATGCTGTCACTGGTTATAAACTGCTTACTGTTTGTGTCGGCAAGTGGCTCAAAACAGGTGTTCGCAATGAAGGAAATAATAAAAATACATTTTATAAGTCATCCTAATAAGTAATGTATAATGAATTTCACGCAAATGCGTTTAGAAGACAACAGATAAGCAAAGTAAAATTTAACTGTCTTATCTGAAAATCTGAAGATATTTGTATTTTGAGAATCAAAATTTCAACTGCCACAAAACTTCAATGGAGCTGGGTTTTGCGTTAAATCCATAATATTTCTCCATTTGCAACGCGTTAACATAGCAAAATTTTACCGCATATTAACATGAAATAATTAATACAAAGGATACGGACTCATCGGGAAGTCAAATAGAAATGCCATTCCTAGATGTTGGAGGAGTCCGCCAGGAAAACTGCTTTAATTTTCAGGGAACCTTCTTTCCGAAAGTTTCTAGTTTCCATCGCGTGATTGGTTCCGTCTCAAAAGTTGAGCAAATTTTCCGAATTTCGAAAAATTTTCAATTTCTGCTGATAAAAAAAAACGCATCCACTTCACTCAGCCACAGCTACAGCCTACGCGTTCTTCTGTGAACTTCTGGTGAAAAACAGACACTCTTTTTTTTTAAAACTAGTGTCGTATTTACTGGATTGAATCCTCTTTTCGAGTAATGAGTAATAAAATATTCTTCTTAACGTGGGCGTATTACCCCCAGTACCCCTACATTTTTCTTTAACAACCGTTTGTTGACCCTAAGCCCAAATGCTCAACACTGCATCAATTGTATTCCATTATATGCTGTTTCGTAGAATATAGGAATTAAGTTTGTAACAACAAAATTAAACTTTTCTAAACAGATTGAGTAGGCATTGTCTGGATGGCATCCCACGTGTTTTTTTTTTGGGTCTTTGAAAATTTTACTAAATTGAATGTTTCAAAAGTGATTTTTCTATTAATTGTTCGAAAAAATATTCAACGAGTAGCCGATTATCAACTGAAACACTTATCAGTGGAAGTGATTTGAACGGGCTTGTGGGAGGATTGGTTCATTCAATTTACTTTGAGCAAGTGGTTGGAATATTTTTTTTTTTCGCGCAACTGAAGTGTAATCTCACAAGCTTCTCCGGGAAACGGGAGGTTGTGTGTTCCATAAATGGTCTGTGGTATTATAAATCTATGTTTTTGAGATGAAAATGTGTTGAAGTCGCAATGCAATACGGAATTCGACATTTTGAATGTATTTATTTCAAAATAATGACCCCGTGTTATGATGGGGTGGTAAAGTAAATTTCTAAGTTTTGGTGACAGTCAAAGAAATCTCGACGTGCTGTGATTAAATAAGTTCGGAGCACTGTTAATTTTTGGATAGCATAAAATTACGTTAGCCTTTTTTTGGTGTAATAATTATAAGGACCCTTTCATTGTAGGGGTACAAGGATAAGTAGATCGATAAAAAGGAATTGTGGATGGTAACAAGGTAAGATGTAAAACATCATTAAAAATCTTAAAATATTTTTCTTTTGATTATATATTGAAAATATCTTAACTCTATTATGGGGATTAGTGGGGGAGAATGGACAGGACATCAAACGAACGGAAGACTGATATACAATGGATTGTGGGTTCAAGCCAGCCGGAGTATCTCGCAAATTTGGAATCATGAGTAGGTTACTTAGGTAACTTTTCAGGATTCTTTATTTGTTCCGAACAGTTGGAAGGGAGTGAGATGAGTCAAACCTGTTCCAAGCCAGT
Organism: Uranotaenia lowii; assembly: GCF_029784155.1. Taxonomy (NCBI): domain Eukaryota; kingdom Metazoa; phylum Arthropoda; class Insecta; order Diptera; family Culicidae; genus Uranotaenia; species Uranotaenia lowii. The sequence continues at coordinate 153,467,798 of NC_073693.1, read as the reverse complement.
GGTAAGGGACCCCTTGGTTGTGCTGAAATTATTGTTGATGAGTTAAGCATAAACAGTATTTGAATGTGCGATCGATACTTCCCGTACCGACTCGGGTCGAAAGACCTATCAGCCACTGGTGGCTCAAACATAGGAAGAACTGCTTCATAGAGGGGTTTTGGTGACAAAATTGTCCCTAGAACATTTTTGCTTGAAAAATGCATACATACATACAGAATAGTGAAAAAATAGTACTATCTCATTGTTCGGGTTCCAGTTTTTTTATATTAATAGTCATTCATTTCAATTCATTACTTTTGAAAATAAGTCCTAAAAGTGATAAGTTTTTCTTAATTTAAAAAAAAATGAATGAGGGATTTTTAAGACTTTATTTGAAGAAGAAACTTGTTTGGGACTCAATTCTGTTTGTATTTTGTTTTAGGAAATTTTGAATTTCAATTCCGAATCTGAACTCTGATATTTAATTTCTGGATCACCATTATGGAACTTTTTAAAGTTTCAATTCGGCATAAAAATTAACTATAAAAAGTTTCAAATCCAAATTTTAGAAATGGTTTGATATTTTAAATATTTTTTTAATATTCCAGAATGATGAATTTCAAACATGTAAAATGAACCTATTTTAGTTTTAAATGAAAAACCAAGATTCGTATCAGAATTTTATCCCAATGATGAACCAAACTAAAAATCAAGAAGTATAAACATGATTCAGACTCCACAATCCGGTCACAGGCAACAAATTAAGCTTCATGAAAAAAAATTGGTACCAGAGCATCGGAAATTATTCAAACCTTAGCTCAACAGATATTTTTCCGCACTTACCCGGGCAGGGAAAAACTGGACTATTTTATCCAAAAACCTTGCAAAATCAGGGCATTCGATTTCAAAGTTTACAACCAAAAATCTTGGCAATATCCAGGCAAGTTTATAATTTCTTTAGTTAAAATCAAGAAGAAAAAACTCGAAAGTTTGTTTACATCGAAACACACCAGCCAGTTTATTTGGATAAACATTGTTAAAAAAAATATTTTTGAAGGAAAAATAAAAAATTGTTATCAATCAATTTAAATTTTGCAAAATAAAATTGCAAATAAGTAAAAACATTCCTGCAAAATCCGGGCGAGTCTAATCTTTTTTAAAATTCAAAATTGAAGACTAAGGACTGTACCCAAGATTCATGCACAAACTTATTATGTGAATAACTTTTGATAGCGTTTTTCGAGTACAGTCTTAAAGTTTCTATCAACAACTGAGAAATTTTCAAAAATCTATAGTAGAATTGTGGACCTGGGATAAGATTTCGAGGTTTTGGTTTTGAGTCGAGATTGTTACTCTTGATTAACTTTAATCGTTCATCGAAATTTCATTATGATTTTTTTTTTTTAATTTCGAGTTTAGAGAAGAACACGCTTAACTTTTTTTGGACCCTGGCATCAAAATAAAAATTTCGATTTTCCAGATTTCCTTTGGTCCCCCCTTAAGTGATTTTGAAATGTTGAAACATTGCACAGTGGGGATTTTCGAGCCACAAAAGGTACCCAATTCAGGCAAGAACGTCTCGCTTAAAAAAACAATCATTCTTTATGCAAAAAGAGTTATGTGAAAAGAGAGCTTTTTGATAAAATGACTCTAAACGCCTCATTTTGCCCGATTTCTCCAATTTTTTAGGTGTAAAGGTAGAATTCATATTATGGCAATCTTACTTACCAGGGTGGCCAGCGAACCGGGAAAACCGAGAAAAAACCGGGAATTGAAAATAGGACCGGGAAAACCGGGAAAAACCCGGGAATTTTAAATCAAAACCGGGAAAATTCTTTATGGATCATTTTTCCACTATATAAACCAATTGAATTCTAAAATAAATTCATATTTTTAAACTGTGACCCAAAGATGGGTCTTGACTCAAACATTCAGTCAGCGAAACTTTTTTTTTTGTAGAGAAATGAATCCAACTTAGATGAAATTTCAGGGACTAGATAAAGGAAAATTGATGTTGAAAAACATGCGAAAAAAATTCGCCTTGTCTCCCGGTGAGACTTGAACCCACATCTTGCGCCTCTCCGGGGCCCATGTATTAACATTCTACTACAGGAGACCAACCTGGCGTATGAATATTATACTGGTTGAGTGTCGATGTCTATCGGAATGAAAGGAATAGTTCTCCCATGTAATCATAATCATTTTTCTTGGTCTATTTCTATTCCCATCTTTTCATCTTACGGTAGTTGGACTCAAATTTGGATATTTTAGGCACGGCAAGATTTGCATTGCCTTCTCATATGAGAAGGCAATGCAAATCTTGCCGTGCCTAAAATATCCAAATTTGAGTCCAACTACCGTAAGATGGAAAGATGGGAATAGAAATAGACCAAGAAAAATGATTATGATTACATGGGAGAACTATTCCTTTCATTCCGATAGACATCGACACTCAACCAGTATAATATTCATACGCCAGGTTGGTCTCCTGTAGTAGAATGTTAATACATGGGCCCCGGAGAGGCGCAAGATGTGGGTTCAAGTCTCACCGGGAGACAAGGCGAATTTTTTTTCGCATGTTTTTCAACATCAATTTTCCTTTATCTAGTCCCTGAAATTTCATCTAAGTTGGATTCATTTCTCTACAAAAAATAAATTCATATTTTCATTTTTTTCTCAAAAGCGAAATAAAATTGGGATCAAAATTCCATGGAGAAAATGTGGGCAAAAGTTAATAATTTCTTGAAAAACCGAGAATTTTTAGTTCAGCACATAGCTTTTAGTGCTCTGAAGTGTTCGAGTTCCAAAATATATTGAGATTTTTTTTGTAAATTTACTAATTTTTTACATTTACAAATTTACAAATTTTTTATAAGCATCAAAAGCGCGAAGAATTTATGTATCTTTCATATGTTCGAAATAATTGTTTTTCACAAATAAATTCAACTTTTAACCTTTAAAAGCCGGCAATTTATAAAATTATGACAGAAAAATTCAAAATGAGTGGCCACCATGTTACCCAATAGGTAGAACGAGATACCAAAAGTTTGTGTGATTCTATTTAACATTTGGCCCTTTTACTGGCAATAGCATTCTTTATTGATTAAAAATTTGAAAAATACAGATAGTTTAAATGTATGTGCTAAAAATCACATTAAGATATTATCACAATAAAAAAGCTAATTTGAAAAGCAAATTCAAGCCATAGAATAATTTTCAAAATTGTGTAAGAACTTCTAATTTAAAATTTGAATTACGATATTCAAATTTTCTGGTTGGATTGCGAATTCAGACTCAGAGTTTTGATAAACATGCCAAGTCCGAAGTCAAGCTTTTAGAACTCAGCCTCAGGCTCAAGTGTTCAAGACGAGAATCAAATAAAAATTTTATAAAAATAGGAGGAATAGAATTTAGTGGATTCTGTTCTCAAAATTGCAGAGAAAAAAATTAAATTAGAATATCAATCAGTATTATTCAGTTAAAATTTGAATCATAAATCCAAACTTAAAGTTGTTAGGTTTTGATTTAAAGATCCGTAATTCATCGTTGATGATTATATTTCAAATTTCATAATTCAGAAACCAGAGCCCAATTATCAAATTCTGTGTTCGATAAAGTAATTTTTAATTGGAGCATCATCGTTTCAATTGAATCGAAAAAGTGTTGACAAAATTATCAAAAAATTAGAGTTTTGCAGCTGATGTAGATTGAGATATGAAGAATCGATTGGTATATGTACTTCACTCAAAGTTGGTAATTTTGGCACTTTACCCTCTGATTCTGAGGGCCTCAATTATATTCTTCATCCTTTGTTTAAACAATCCCAACAAACATCATCGTTATCAGAATATTCTTACGTTTGACATTGAAAAAAGAGCTTATTTTAATTTTCAAAAAATCCATCTTATCACATTCATGTATTTCAAAACAGGGGAAATCATAAAATCTCGATCGAAAAACCGGGAAAAAAAACCGGGAATTTGAAAATGTAAATGGAAACTTGCTGGCCACCCTGTTACTAAAAAAAAATCTTACAAACCATACTTATTTATGAAAAAATGTCGTATGAATCGATTACTCCAATTTTTGTTTTTACTAAGACAAGTGGCTTAGTTTTTCCTTTTTTCCCATGAACTTAAGTAATTTTTCGAAGAAAGGCAGTCAAACAAAGCGTAATCCAACAATTTTTCATCATGACTAATCATTTTTGGTAGATTAATTAATCCTTAAGCTGATCGTTTCACTTTTTTGCACTAGAATGAAAGGAAAACTGCTTAATAGCCCCAACTTCCCCTAACTTTTTTTAAATTTGTGTATAAATTTCACTGTAACAATCGAACAATTCACATACAAAATGCAAAAACCAAATGATTGTGTGTAAAATTTATCGCTGAATCGAGTGATGTACACCGCTCAGCTTACGAAAATAGCCGCAACCACCCCGATTTCCCCTAAAATCAAGCGATATGTTAAACAAATCATTTTAACAAATGACAATACATATGAAAATACACAAACATGAATCAAACAGTATAAAATTGATTGCTGAATCAAATGATGTACACCCCTTATAAAAGAGCCTCAATCATCCCGATTTCCCTTAATTTCAGGACTTTCGGAAAAAAATTAAGAAACGAAAATAACATTGAATCAGGTGTAAATCTCATTCCTTAATCAACTGAAGAGCACAACTTAGCACTCTGTTAACGAGAAAAGTTTCTTTTTCCCCAATTTACCCTAAATTTATTCATAAACTCATACAACATGTACCAAAAAATCATAGCAACAAATGAGAGAGCATCAGAAAAGTTACTAAAGCATTCAAACATGTGTTAAACTTACTATTCAGTAGAACAATTGACATCCTTATATTTCTGTTCATTAATGCAGTCCTAATTGCATCAATTTCCATTGAATACTTGTAATATATAAAAAAAAAACCTTGTAACATTCGAGAATGCATCAGAAAGTGCAGAAACAATTGAATCATGTAAAAAACTAATTGTTGAACAGAATGATGTACACAGCTTAACTTTTAGTAAAAAGAAAAATCCTGAATCGTCCTCTTTTCCCCTAAATTTAATCGATATTTTGTTGAATTGATAATTAATATAGGTTTAAACATTATTAAGGCTCTGCTCGTCGAATCAACTGCATCTTTCAAACCAATCTCGTTTGTAACAAGGTCTTTTTTTAATATTTCATGAATTAATGGAAAATTCGGTCGATTGAGGCTCATCTCAACAACTACACACTACCAAAAAAATCTGTAAAATTACATCACATATGATGTAAATAAAAAGAAGCATCATATATGACGGAGTATTCAGTGCCAGTTGGAAATTACACGCCAGTAAAATTTTGCAGCGTGTAAAATAAAAAATGATGTAAAATTTAGCAACGTGTAAAATAAAAATGATGTAAATTATAAAATCACTGAATATTGGAAGAAAAACATTCCAATTGGATTTTTGTTTTGTTTTATTTATCGTTAATATGATTCAATACTGGAATTTTCTCGTCTCTTAGTAAAAATAGAAATCCTTCTATAATTAATATAATTCATTTTATTAGGATACAAATTTTTTTTATCTCACACATAAGTTCAATTACTTTTATTTTCTTCCCCGACGTACCGGATTCAAAGTTGAGCAACGTGGATCCGCTTCCTGAACCGCATCCCTGCTTCTCGAAGATCTCCGGGAACCATCAAAACCGATTAACTTACTCGCACGCGGGGAAAATACTTTGGCGCACGACTTGACTTAACAGTTTTTCTCACATTTGTCTGGTCCTGTTCTTCACTGTTTATAATTTTACATGACATTATCACGTTCAGTGTATTGTAATATTTCATGTCGTGTAATTTTAAGAAATTTCCAATTCAGTGTTGTTGATTATTTTGTATGACCAAAAAAAAGTTGTAAAATTACATCACATATGATGGAACAAAAAAGAACCATCACATATGATGGAATTTTCAGTGCGAGTTGAATATTACACGTCTATAAACTTCAACAGACGTGTAAAATTTGAAAGACATGTAAAATATTAAGACGTGTAATATTTAATTCGCACTGAAAATTCCGTCGTATGTGATGTTTCTTTTAATTTACATCATATGTGATGTAAATTTACATCAAATAATCGCGTTCCGTGTCAAGTAATATTTGTGTTATACGAATTCAGTGCTGTTAAGGATTCAACTTTTTTTAATTTGTAAATTTACATCATTAAATCGCGTTCCACGTCATGTAATGATACAGGTTTTCAATTTCAGTGTTGTTAAGGATTCAGATTTTTTTTCTGTGTAGCGCTGGATAGTACTCATTATATAATAAATCAGTAAGTTTTACACCTGATTCCATGGTTTTACCTCCTGAATGCTAACCGGTGTTGATCATTCACTTAAACCAGCGGTCGGGGAACCGGGGTAAATTACCCAAAATGGGATAAAAGTGAAATTCTTGGGGGTAACAGTGAATATTTTGTGAATTAAAAGTGTATATTTTCATTTTGCAATATTATGAATTTGTTGATTTTATTTCGAAAGTAAAGAATTTAGCGGCATATGCAGAAGTGAATATTTCCCCCTGAGGCATTCAAATAATACGCTTTGAGAGTTCGCTCAGTATTTACGGATACGTTTTTTTGCTCTTCGGCATAGGGTAATATCAACTTAAATAAAAATGTTGTGGGGTAATGATTCAAGAAGTTCCCCGACCCCTGACTTAAACAATAAGTTTAACATCTGATTCAATCATTTTTGTGCATTTTCTGATGGCCTCTCATTTGTTAATACGATTTTTTGGTACATATCGCCTGATTTTAAGGGAAGACGGGGTGATTGAGGCTCTTCTCGTCAACTGAAATGCTAAGCGGTGTACATCATTCCATTCAACAACTAATTTTACACTTGTTTCATCTATAGTTATCCAAGTTATCTATAGAAGATTCCGAATGAAAATAGCCCCTAAAAATAATTTAATAAATATTATTTCTGACAGCTTTTCCGATGAAACAATTGACCTCTATCCCGGATTTTCCGAAATCCAACTTTGGCTTTGCTTCGCTGTATCGCCTTCTTGGTCTCTTGAAAATATTTGGTCTCTTAAAAATCTCAGTTCTTCAGAATATTTGAATGATGATTAAGATGCACAGGTCAGGTTTTTAGGCAAATCTAGGATCTTTTAGGATCTTGTAAAGCTGAGCCTAAAGATCATCTTCCAAGATCCGACGGCAATTTTGATCCGGTGTATTAAAATCTATCGCCAATATAGTGTGTCTCTCAGGGTGCATCTTGATGATCTTCACCATGGTAGGTGTCGCCACTGTAGCTTAACGATCCCCACCATACTATACTTGGGTACTTCTGATCTCCAGGTATCTTCCAAGTGCGAGCCAAAATAAAAAAATTCATACACTCATTGGACAACTCACGAAATGTCTTTCTACTGTTTCACAGCCTGGAACTAGGCAATCAAAGCACTACGTTAAGGTTCGAAAACCATTTTTACAAAAATACACTTGATTTCAAAATTAACAAAAATATCCTCTGACATCTTAAACATAATGTTAACAAGGTGACAAGGTTTTGTATACTTCGTAATAATCACTCCTAAAGTTTTGTAGCAGTTCAATTGCCGGACCCTGTATATGATCGGTTTTCAAAATTCGATCATGATTTTTTTTTCATACATCCATTGCCACCCTAATGTACATCAAATAACATCATTTACTTTTTTGTATGTTGTATGTATGTATGTTGGTTATCCACCATGGGTGCACGGATTTACCGCAATATGTCCTAAGAAGGTGTTCACATGCATTCTTAGATTAATAACATATATTACCTGTCGGCCACTTATAGGATTCGAACAGAAAAGTTTTCATGCCGATACCTGGAATCGAACCAAATACGCCTGGCATACCAAAACCAGACTCGCGCCAGCCTATCTGCTTGACCACATCGGCGCTACATCAAATAACATCATTTACTTTTTTATCCAAAAAATATCATTGAGCCGAACAGAGACTTTATCAAATAAACTAGAACTTTTTAGATATAAAATAATAAGGATCTGCGAATATTCGATTTGATCCAAAACCATACTGATGAGCGTTTAAAAAAGTGAAATTTTAAATCTTTTCAAGAAAGAATTCTGTTAAGATTATTTTACGTTTCACTAATAATTATAATCGGTAGAACCATGTCGTAGTTCATAGAATGTTTGACGCTGAAAATGAGATACAATCATCCCTTCAAGAAAAATCGTTCAATGTATCTTATTTTCTTTCTCGAGTTCCCTAATTCCCCTCAGCTTATAACACTCTGAAACGTGAAAAATGGGAACAACTCTACACTCTTCAAGCCTTTCACAGTCGATTTAAATTTCATCGACCTAGTAATTTGTGCTCACTGCACCAGGCACTCGAAACTGACGACAACTTGCAATGAAAAAAAAACGTTCCGCTAGAAGAACAAACAACCTGTTGCTGGTAACAAAATTAGAACCACTCTAGTTTAAACTTAGCACCGACATGTGTATGAAATGTGCGTTAAAATGTTCGGAGATTTCAGTTACCTACCTACAATTTTTATTTTTTTCATTTCTTATAAATTTCTTGGTAATTATAAACTTTAACACGATTTGGAAGAATCCAATACCTAATAATAGATTTGAAATCAGCTATCAAACATAAAGTATCTGTATTATCTAATCGTTGTATTCATAGCTCCGGCACACGCCAACCTTCCTTTCAAAAACCCGTCGGAATCCCGCACATGCTCATGGAACCATATGACTCGTCTAGTCTTACAACTATTTTTCACCGACTAATTTATCGCTTTTGTTGTATTCATTTTCGGCAGCCCCGAAATAATTAGGTACTATAAACATAAACAGCTTTCAACGCTTTCTTCCGAACTCCCACTCACACTTGGCTTGCCTGCCTGTTGTTGGCTGTCTCCAGATGGACGATTCCCCGGCGTTTAAACCCTTTCCTTCGTCGGCGTTGTTGTCGTCGGAAGGAAGGAAAACTTTGCAACCGGAGAGTTTTGTCGCGCCTTTCTTTCAGCCGGTGGAGGTAGAATTGCTGCCAAAGCCTTGGTGATGAGAGACAAGCAATAAGGCCTCTCGAGACCGGAGACGAGGTGGCTTGTGAAAAATTTCCCAACAATCTGCTTCTCAAACGGCGGCGTGTCTACGGAAGTGTTCCTTGGGTGGCAGCAGCACCACTTTAACACTTAAATACACATTTCAGTTGCCATTACATAATGATTTTGTCTAGGCTTGTGACTTAACGATATGGTCACTGTCGGAGGGAGACTTAAAGCGATAGGTTAAATTTTCTTTTATGAGTGAATGATTATTTATATGTATCTTTTGTTTTGAATCACTCTATGAATCTCTCAATTCAGGAAGAAAGTGGGTAATCTGAAAAAAAAAACTCATCTATTATTATCTATTGCATCTTCTACCGCGTGAAATCTTTGTTTTTAAAAATTGGTACTTCAAACTGTAACATTGTAATATTAACAACTGAATATAGAGATTCAAAAAACTATTTCAAAATGCATTTCATTAGTCAGTGTATATCGAAACATTTTTAAAATAAGATAAACAATTTAATATTTTTTTTAATATTAAGAAATTCTAATCTGCTGTAGGATTTGGCCGGAGCTATCTCAGTGAGACGTCATTTCACCTTAATCACCCAGAGATAAGCTATTTTTGATATGTCTAAATTACATGGGATTTTCAGTCATTGCGATTTCATAAAACGAGCTGAAAAGTTTTTAAATACTTAAAATCTTTCAAAATGAATCATTCAAAGATGAGAATATCTAAAGCAGCGATTTATTATGAAATGATTGCTTTATACATCACTTTAAGCACATAACTTCTCACCGATAAGGCCGATATATTAAGTAACATACATTAATATTAAATTTATGTTTTCGACCGTTATTGGAGATTTATTGTAATTTTGGCTATTTTTCGATCTAGGGATTCAATCAAACTTAAAGCGATCGTCGGACGTTGGACAAAAACTAAATTGACAAGAACAACGGACAGATAATTCCCTTGAGAAAGACCACCAAAAATGGTCGAAACGTCGGGCATTTCAAAAACTAAGTTGTTTGATTGAATCCCTAGATCGAAAAATAGCCAAAATTACAATAAATACATTAATATGTTTTAACGTTCTAGAATGTTGAAATAATGTAACACCATAAGATAAATAATAAAAATTGTGAAAAGTATTCAAAAATGGCAAAAGCAATAAAAATTATATAAAATTGGACTAAAAATAACAGAAAATACCGTGCTCGTTAATCAGACGCTTTTTAATCGGTCAAATTGACTACTCTATAATTACAAATATTCCTCCAAAAATGTTCCACTAATCGAGATTTTTATTCAAAAATCTTCAACTAGCGGACGACATTTTGCTTTAGTCGGTTTATGTTTAATAAGTAGAACTCTCGCTCGTGGCTTAGCATTTTTATCAGACTGGCGTGTTTTCACAACATTTTCAAATCGTTTTTATTCTTTTACTAGCTAACCCGGCAAATGAAAAAAAAAGGAGTAGGCCTTGGTCGAGTGCGGTCGTGTTTGTTTTTTCTGCGTACAATTTTGTCGTTTTTCTGTCGTGAAAATTTTCTTCCGGAGAAGATATTTCAAAAATAAATTCGAAAAATGTGATTCAATTTTGATTTTATGTTGGAATGACCTCAAGTGAAGTGAAAAAAAACGTGAATAAATTCGATCGATTAGTTTTCTACGCCGAAACAATGTTTTTCGAGTGATGGAGCTAGGGCTGGTGCTGGGCCCTCCAGACTTGTATTGGGTTTTACTTGTAGAGTGGATCTTCGGGAAGGATCCGGTTGGATCACAAGCTAAGTGTTTTTCTTTGTTATTTTTCCCTAAACTTATTGATTCAGTTGGCATTTTAACTTTTATTATCACTACTGGTTCATGATTGAAACGAAGTTTTCGAACTATTTATCGGGAGATTAAATTTTTTCACGGGAAAAATTTTTATTGGTATATTTTACAAAAACTTGTGTACGAGACTAATTTTAAAGCCGTAGGTTCAGGCGTTTCCACAGAAAACTCTAGAATGTATGCAAATATTTATCCAAACTAAAATTTACAATTTTTTTTCGTACGGCTAGAGATTTCAGCTACTGTGGATTATGTGAAAAGATTATTATTTATTTATTTACATAGTATTCCGTCTCACGACATAACTTGACGAACATAATTCCTAAAATTCACTCGGTTCATAGCAACCGTTCTCCAATGTGAAAAAATCTTTATTTTATATTAATAATTTTGAACACTTTAAAAGTTTAGCGCTAGAGGTAAAATATATTGGTTCCATGATCCATTGAAAAAATGTTTATAGATGTATCATATCTGCAATTTTTATATTTGTTTTTACAAAATCTTTTGTTTAGTTACTAGGCATATAAAAGAAGAGATAATTTATTATTTTCAACGCTGTAGGTAAAGCAGAACAAATTTTAAAAACTTTGAGTTATACTGTTTAATTTTTAAAATAAATTTAAAAGCTGAATATATTACTCGAATTGGTGGAAAAATCGAAAATTTATTCAAAAGTATTGATTATTCAAAACATTATTTAGTGCTCTTTAAGCAATGAAACTAAGATTTTTTAAATGTGAGGCAAAGAATCAAAGAGTTTTTAAAAAGGCAATAATCATAGAAAAACTATTTGGAAAAATTGGTTTCTAAATATTATAAAATATTTCATTTTTATTTTAAATAACATTCCGACTTCAACCATTTAAACCCTTCTGAAAACTCTTGCTTCAACAGGGATCACGGTTAGAAAAAAGAGTTAGTTTGTCTGGGAGCACAGGAGGTGTAGGAAAATCATGATCGCACCATTTACCAAAATGGATCCTGATCCTGATGGACCTTTCACAAACTTACACAACTTCTTCCTTGGATACTTGAATATGGATTCGCAGACGTATAAACGGTTTCCATAGTTGGTGATACTTGCTTGTTTTTGATTCTGACCATTTCAAAGTATGAAGATCAAAATTGGCCACTTTGAGTTGTATATTGTTTGAAAGGCGATACTTTTCTGATTGCAAAACTGTAAAATATGTAACCGAACTCGTCCGAACTCAGGAGATATAACCAGTTCAAAATAACTATTTTTGTAAAGTATTTTTAAGATATCACGTTTTAACTTCAAAAATTTTTAACAGTGTATTCAGCAAAAGTGTACAACTGTTCTGTCTTCAAAACTCTCTAGAACATGTTTTATATGAAAAATCACGCGCAAAAAAGTTATGTTGAAAAAACTGAAAACTAATGTTATTTTTCTAAAAATTGTCATAACTTTGAAATGATTAATGTTACAGCTATGACTTCTTTAGCAAAGTTGCTAGAATTGGTATAAGCTAAAAACTTTTCTACGACAATATTGCTCTAAAATGGATATTAAAAAAGTTAGTTTTTCTAACTCACTACTAGGTGGATTAATCAATTTTCAAAAAACTAATTTTATAGACACTATAGGTCTAAAACGCATAGTTTCGGCGGAGAACAGTTTTGATCGCCTTTTTCATATTTTACCCCTGTGTGCGCCGTTTCTTTTCCTTAGGGGAGAGTGGGGATACTTGATCCCCTTTTCTTATTTTCACCATATCTTTTTGGAAAAATTTTGCAACTCGCCATCTTTAACATTTTCTGACGGCTTGTAACTTCAAGTTTCTATGCTCCAAAAATTAGAACGATACTTGAACCCGTTGATGAACAAGAAGCGTTTTCGTGGGAGTAAAAAAAATGCGATTTTTCTGAAGTTAGGGGAGACTTGATCCCCTATTGAAGGAGACTTGATCTTTTATTCGGGAAGCCCTAATCCTTGTTTAAAAATCAAACAAAACCCCAAGATAGAATGTTAATTGACTATGTTGGTCATGTTTATTCTCATTTCACAATTTATAGCAGACATAAGAAGAAAATTCTATAACTTTATCTCAACGCTAATAACATTGCATACTTAAAGGCGCTATTTTTTATAATTAAGAGAAAATTGATTATTTTTGCTTTTTTCTTCAAACAAATGTTTGATAAATACTAGTTTTTGGATAAATATTAGTAATTTCGTAATCAGCAATCATAACGATCAATTCAGAAGAAGAATATGCCGTTTGGAAGGGGGATCAATTGTACCCATAATCAACATTTTTGAAAACTTTTTCTGAAAAAAAGTTGAGAGTTTTCCATTGCTTTGAAAATTTGGCATTATTAAGTTCATTTTACGCTCGAACGATTGATACATTGGAACAAATATTTTTTTCATAATTTTTCCATGTAAGGAACAATTTAAAGTGATGAAAAAAGATCTTCAAGTTACATTTTGGGAAATTTTTCAAAAAAGTTCAATTACTCAAACAATTATTTTGTTAAAAAAATTTAAACTACAAGCATTGTTATTTTGCTCATTTTGGCAATTTTTTTTGAACATATGATCTTTGTAAGACATTCCAGTTTCGAGATATAGCTAAGGAATCAAGTATCCCCAGGGGTCAAGTATCCTCATTCTCCCCTACTGTTTGTTTTGAATGTAAGGATTGTTTCAATGTAGAGATTTTCGTTAATAGCCAACTAGTTTACGAGAAATTTGCAACTGAAAAAGATGCACATCACCTCGACATCGTAGTTGAAAATAGAAAATTCCCAAAAAGGCGTTGTGAACATCCGTTATTGTCAGAATCGTATCTTTTTTACAGTTATTGGAGAGATTACAAGTGAATTGAACATTCTGCATTAAAAGTTTGAAAAATAATGCACAGTATTGTTTTAATAACCATCGTCCACACTTACCCCGGTGTGCCTTACTCCTTTTCCCTGTATCTTCAATTATATTCGAAAAAATGTTAACTATAGTACCTACATCCAAAGCAAAAAATACATTAATAATTTATTAGATAGATTTTTTAATTTCCAGCGAAAGTTGAAAGCGAATATATTATTTTCTTCGTTTACAGAGGATCCTAAACACTGTTATGTCCTTTTTCGATTAACCCCAAGAAAAGTGCGCCAAATATTGTTTTGTTGAAATGTGAGTCCATTTTAAGCAGTTTTAAATCGTTATGCGATTTTCACCCTCTTTAGAAAATGAGGTAACGTGCAACAAACTTAGTTTTTAATGAAAAATCTCATGAACACGTATGAAAAATTATAGTTTTTAATATATTTGCGATGCCTTAAAGACCATTAAGCATGAAAACACCAATTGCAGTAATTTTTTGGTCTGTAAAAACTAATTTTCACATTTTTTCTGAAAATAAGGATGCTGCATACATTTAGGGGTTAAATAATATTACAAAAAATCATACAAGCTGAAATCATAAAAATAAATGTTTGGATGAAAGTAATTTCAATGTTTACAAACATGTGATGCAAAACATTCATATTCCAGCACATAGAAACAAGATTTACGAGGTGTTTCTTTCATTTGCATTTTGTTGCATTTTACCCTAGACACCAAACTGAATTATACAAATATTTATTTAAAAAAGTTGGGTGATTATTCGAAAAATATTTTAACACCAACAGGTGTAGCATGAGGAAACCAGTAAAAAGTTTGTAGGTAATATTATCAAGCTAATGCGTCATACTGGGTAAAGTTTTTTACTGCATTGGAAAATGTTAAAATTTGTACATTTATTGCTCGATTTTTCAAATTTTATATAAAAATTAAAAACTTAAAAAAACAAACTAGCTTAAGATGCAAGAAATTATGTCATCATCAATTTGTAATCATTAAAAGATAACTTTATTACAATACATTAAATTAAAATTGATTCAGTGTGGTGTTATATAAATGTTGCATCCAACCCCGCTGTTGCATGCTGCCCCGTTTGACGGTATTAGCAAAATTTCATTAAGTTCTCTTTTTATTCTTCTTGGTACTAATATTTGGTTTTAAATTTGCTTCTTTGCTTCGGATCTTGGTTGGCTTTTCTTGAAACTAAAATTTTTATTTTCAAAGCTTCTTCTGCTTGAGAATGTTGTTGAATCAAAACATGTTTTCTGAATTCTGATACTGAGTGTTGGATCAAATTATGAGTTTTAGTTCTACGAAGTAACCGTTCTTTGATCCTAAATTCCGTTTTTAAGCATCTAAGCATGAAAAAAAAATAATGAGTTTTTCTAACATTTCCTAATATTCCAATTGGTTCTTTTCAATGATGAAATTTTTAAGGAACATTTTATGAATAAAAAATCCGGGTTTTTTTCAAGAATATACGGGCAAATCTGGGCAATCTGGCAAGGTTTGGGTAGCTCAGCTTAAGACTAGTTGAAGTTGCCTTGATTCTAATAAAGTTTCTTTTTTTCACCACATGAGGAAGATTAACAATCACATCCAAGTATCCATTTACTGGTGCCACGTGAAAAGCACACTGGCAGTGAAAATGGGCGCCAAAACTTCATACAAAGAGATGATGGATGAGCATCAGTAAGCCTTGATTGCTTTTGGCGCCTTCCTACTCCAAGTGATTTGAAAAAAGGGAAATTGTATGCCATGACTTTTAATGATACGAATAAAAACTAAAACTTTTTTATCAATTTCCACAAACTCATTTTCGAAATTATCTCTCCGTTGTGTTTTTCTTCGCGCGAAGACGAACGCAACAAAATAAATCGCACACAAATCGCATGAATCCTGCAAGAGTTATCCGTGTTCGCACATATTTATGCCTCCATTTTTATGAATAAGAATTCAATAAACTTTGCTTTTATTATGTTTTATTTGCATCAATATATTAAATTGAAGGTGCAAACCAGGATATTTGAAAGGACTAACGATGAGTGTCTATTAACCTTCGGTAATCGGAAATCATTGGTAACACTAGTTTACAGCATTTTTGAAGTGGTGAAGTGGTTATTTATCAAAATCGGTTGAAAATTGAAGAAGTTATGGATACTTTACCATAACTGAATTTTTTTGAGTTTTTAATAATTTAACGAACCGCAGTACACTTATCATAGTATAGGAAGAATGAAACATAAAAAATCTCACTCGTTCCAAGTCAAAATTATTTATTAGCTTACCAGAAAATCACATGCCAAGTTTCAGGAAGATCTGACCATAGGGAGGGGTTGCTTAAGTCTCAAAAGTGAATTAAATTTTGAGGTATTTTGCCCGGAAGGAACGAAAAATACTGGTTTTTCATCAATAACTTTTTTCATCCCTAGCTGATTGTTTTTTATGGTTGATTTTCTCAAAGCCTAAGTTGAGACAAATATTTCACCTGAAGACTGTAACTCGATTGGATTTGAAACAGAAAAGTTATTGCGGTTCAAAGATTGTATTTTGGTCGAAAATTGTCGTATAAAACGCAATGCGTAAAAAGTACTCATTGCGTGTTGGACAAAATTTGTGGCATTTGAACCGCAATAACTTTTCTGTTTCAAATCCAATCGAGTTACAGTCTTCGGGTAAAATATTTGTCTCAACTTAGGCTTTAAGAAAATCAACCATAAAAAAACAATCAGCTAGGAACGAAAAAAGTTATTGATGAAAAACCAGTATTTTTCGTTCCTTCCGGGCAAAATACCTCAAAATTTAATTCACGTTTGAGACTTAAGTAACCCCTTCCTATGGTCAGATCTTCCTGAAACTTGGCATGTGACCTTCTGGTAAGCTAATAAATAATTTTGACTTGGAACGAGTGAGATTTTACATGTTTCATTCTTCTTATACTATAATAAGTGTATTGCGGTTCGTTAAATTATTAAAAACTCAAAAAATTTCAGTTATGGTAAAGTATCCATAACTTCTTCAATTTTCAACCGATTTTGATAAATAACCACTTGAAATCTTTGTTTTAAATTGACATTCAAGCGCAAAAGAAAATCAGATTTTTAAAATGCTACCATCGAGTCTAAAACCTTCATTGAAACAAAATTTTCTCTAAAAAAATGCGTTTTTTATAATTTTTTTCTCATAAAGTCACTAATATCAACAATACTGTTGGTCAAACGCAAAAAAAGTGTTCAGATGATCGATAGAAAACTGAATCACCTTCAATATGCAAAAGAGGGATTTCAAATTACTGTTATGCCGTCCGAGATATTTTAATCTAAGTACAAGAACTTTTTTAATTTTTTCGAAATTTCATATTTGGAGCATAGCTCAAAAACGGTTCTACTGAGATTTTTTTGAATTTCATTTTCGAATTCAGCGCCCGATTTTACATTAAAAATGTTGGTCAGTTAATCAAGTTCACGATTTTTTTTAAATTTTGTAAACTAGTGTAATCGGACGCACCCTCCGGTACCAAAACCATCCGATTAGCAAGCGAGTACTGAGTAATTATTTAGAAAAATTAAGAATGTGAAGAAAATGCTTCTCATAATTTCTCTTTCGCTTATTTCCAAAATCTTTCATCTTCTTCTTATCTTCTATCCATCTGTAATTTTAAATTCTTGTGATGTTTCTAATAAAAGAACATAAAATTCACCGAAAAGGCCGGCGGCAGCGATTAGCACGATTTCGGAAATAAAGCTAGGAAGGTATTATTGGAAAAAAATTTTTTTAAAAAAGTGAGAAACATGAAATGAAACCACGCCGATTTTTATCAGCTCCACTTGATTGACGCAGCAGAAAATTGCAACTCGAGGTGGATTTGGTCTCCAACTAGGAACTTGCCGCATCAGTTGATCAAGTCACTTTCTGATCGGATCGCAACATTCTATGTTTCAATTATGTGGATCTTTTTTTCATCTCACTTCTAAATGCGACGGTAAAACACTTAAAGATAACAAAATCTGATTAACTTTGAATACCTTCGAACGTCCGTCGATAATTTCTTCAACAAAATGACTACCTTCTTTAAATATTTGTGCCGCTAAAAAACTCTTGTGCTGCTTATCCCCAGAATTTAGTTCAATGGTTACTAACGTGTGTTTCTCGAGTGTGAAGCAAAGCTTCACAGAGTGCGTGACTGGCAGACACCTGAACCAAGTACTGATCAGAAATGAAAATACATACGGGGAAACTGTTAGTTGAACTTTTTAAATTTTTGAAATCCAAAAGACCATGTTGAATTTTTGTTTAAATTCTGCTTTGCAACTGATGATTATGCCTAGGACTCAATATATTGCCACACCACACCTATTAAAAAGCTCAAAGGAAAGTTTGTATTGAAAAAGAATCCTGAAGAATTCCGATTTTTAACATATAATCAGTATCTGCTTATGAAGATACTGATTAGTGCTTTCAGTTTAAGCAACCAATTTATCACACGAACAATGCCATCAAATATGTTTACAAAAATCTACTGACTTCACTTACAAAACCCCAACTGTTGTTGCTGATCAATCATGGTGGAAAATGTTGACTGCCTTCACATGTGTAAGTAAAATCCACTGTAGCCTGAATTCCGATAAAACGTGCACTTAAAGCCAGATATCTCGACAAACTTGAAATGTAAGACAGAAATCACAAAACGGGGCCACAAATCTTCGTTAATTCAATTAATTCCATCACATCAATCTATCCGCTTTCAAGCTGCACTCGATGAAGTCATAGGAGCAGAACAGCAAAGCTTGGATGTTTTTTTTTTTGTCTTTTTTTTCAAGTCAACACTGTACACACTGACTTTCCTGTCTCTAACAACGGCCTACTGTCACCGGAATCGAAGCAACGGAGGCAAACGGATTGACACCAATAAATCTCAGAATCAACGATAGCCACGCGATAGGATCACGCCACGCCAGCCACGGACCTCACGGATTGACAAATACCTTCATGCGAACGGCGAACCGGAATAGGACCGAACAAACGTAGGACCACAGAAAGAAAGCACTTCTGTTGCTGCTGAAAGATGATAAATTTTGAACCGTAAGCAAACCGTAGTAAAATCTAAGGTTTTTTCTGTTTTAAACGCTCTCTAGGTTCCTGTCTCTTGAAACGTGAAGTCGTAAGAAGGGAAATGAAAGTTCCAGAGCGATGTTCACACACAAGAGCAGCAGCACATCGAAGTTGGGGAGAGCTACACGGGCTCGAAGTTTTTCCGGATAGGAGAGGGGAAGAAGTACTACACGTTTATCACCAATAGTTGTCCCCTTTGGTTTGGAGCCAGAAATCGTCGAGAATCAAAGCTTGAATCGGTTCTACGAAGAAGATGTGGGAACAGGATACACGTGTACAACCGGTTTTCAAAGGGATCGAAGGAAAATGGTGTTGCCCTTTCCTATGGGTGTCTTAGTTAATTTTCGAGTTATCCATGCACAATATCTTGCAGGATATCAAATAGCGTGCATGCGCATTCTCATTGGACGAATTTTAAACCAAGAGACTGCTCGCGTTCTCATATTCAGTTTCTTCCCCTCTGCAAAAAAAAGCCACGCCTACTAAATTATTGGTAACAATACAACTGCTACACTAATACTGTCAGAAAAAAAACATCGCATTGCAACATCATTGCAGCTGGTTGCACAGAATCGACTGATTGAGTTGATGAGTTAGAGTACGGATTTCGGTAGCTTTTCGAATGTGCATCATCGCGTGTCAGTCTTTTGAATTTGTGTTTTGTTTTGGAAGTATGTTCTGGTCAAAGTCTTTCTAACATATTTTGTTTGGCACGTTTCTTATCGAACAAACTAGCAGGCACGTACGAAAAATCAGGAAAGAAATTCAAATGGAACTAAAAAGATTGTTTAAGAAACAAAACCAATTCAAAATATTATAATATCTTGAATGAATAAATTTTCGTAAAAAGAAAAAAATTAAATTGATAATACGAAATATGAGGCCAAAAGGGTATAAGGCAATATTGATAAATTTTAAGTAATTGATGCAAACAATTCTTCATATTTCGCAAAAAAATTAAATTTGTATGATTCTACTTCAGTTTCTTTGTTGTGAGAAATAATAGATTGTATTCCAAGAAAAACGGTTAGTTTAGTAACACACATTTGTTTTGTAAACATTTATAACACATTAACATTTATAAGATAGTTATTCCTACTGTAAATATAAATAATATTTTTTGTATTGTATACCTTTGTATATATGAGCATAATATTTTAAAAACAACGGTCTAAATAAGCTTTAGTTGTGCTGATGGCCGACCAAATAAAATAAATAATTTTTTCATATTTCAAACGATGTTTGGTGAATTTTTCAGATTTTTAGAATTTTATTTTCATACCATCATGGTCGATCGAAAGTTATGATTTATCAAAAATATATCGTAAAAGGAAATTTGCGTATTTTCTCGAAAGAATGTTTAATGCACTAATACTTCTCTGGCTCCAAGGGCCTCATTTAATTATTTTATTAACATGGTTTTCTGTATCACGACATAACCTGATAAACAATATTCCTCCAATTTTCTCCGTCAATGGAACCGTTCTCAAATTTCTCGTGCATATCCCACATTCGCCATATCACGCTCCTCTTGGTCCTGCCCAGCGTATCCGCCCAGTCTTCACCACCTTCTGGATATAGTTGCGCGAGCTCGTGGTTCATCCATTGCCTCCACAACCCGTTCTCCTGTATGCCGCCAAAGATGGTTCTTAACACTCGTCACTCGAATACTCCGAGAGTACGCTGGTCCTCTTCCAGCAATATCCACGTCTCGTGCCCGTAGAGGACAACCGAACTAGTGATCGACGTTTATAGGTCACACATCGTGTGAGGGCTAAGTCTTCTCGACCGCAGTTGCTTGTGGAGTTCATAGTAGGCACGACTTCCGCTGATCATTCGCCGCCAGATCTCTCGGCTGGTCTCATTGTCTGCGGTCACCAATGAGCCGAGATAGACAAAGTCTTCGACTATATCCATTTCTTCGCCGTCGATCGTCCCCTTGTTGTTACTGGACAAGCGGGCTCGGTTGGTCTCAGATAAGCAGGCCAGCATTCATCATTAACTCAATCTTTCCTGCTTCGCGTTTCAGTTTGCGGTAGGTCTCTTCTACTACCGCAGATGATCTGCCGACTACATCAATGTCGTCGGCAAAGCAGTTAAGTTGACTGAATCTGTTGAAAATCGTGCCCCGCATATCGCTCACCGGTCGTCGAGAGACCATCGCAGGATAGATCAGTCTGATCAGCTTCCCGGAGAAGCCGTTCTCTTCCATAATTTTCCATAGCTCGTCACGGTCGATCGTGTCGTATGCGGCTTTGAAGTCGATGAATAGATGGTGCGTATGGACTTGGTTTTCACGACATTTTCGGAGGATTTGCCGTAATGTGAAGATCTATCCGTCGTTGACCGTCCCTCCATGAAGCCATGAAGATGACTTCCATCGAATCTGTTTGTTTGTGGCGTTAGGTGGCGGAGTAGGATTAAGAATAACACTTTGTAGGCGGCATTGAGGACAGTGATCGCTCGGTAGTTCTCACAGTCCAATTTGTCGCCATTCTTGTAAATGGGGCATACAACCCCCTCTTTCCACTTCTTCGGTAGCTGTTCTGTGTCCCAGATCCAGACCATCAATCGATGCGGCCACTCGGCCAACTTGTCCGGACCCATTTCGATAAGTCCAGCTGCGATTCCATCCTTTACAGATGATTTGTTCAGCTGTTAAGCTGGCGAATGGCCTTCTTAACTTCACTATTCGTTGGGGGTGGCTCCTTTACGTCGTTGGCTACGCCGACGATGTACTTTCCCCGACCGTTTTGGTCTCCTGAATGTGCGCCGTTCAGGTATTCATCGAAGTGGTGCTTCCACCTTTCGATCACCTCATCCGGATGCCTCCGTCCTTATCCCGGCACATTTCGGCTTGCGGCACGAAGTTTCTGCGAGATGCGTTGAGCTTCTGATAGATCTTTCGATTTCCTGGAAACCATGCAGCTGCTCCAGATCCTCGAGCTCCTCCTCCTCTAGGTGGCACGTTTTTCCTGAATAATTCAGACTCGCTGCCTCTTCCGCAGTCGCTCCGTCTAGTTCGTTCAACATGCCCGATGACGTTCTCCGCAAATGGCTGTCTTGATGGTATCCCAACAGTCCTTGTCAAGCTCGCCCTCTGCCGGCAGCTCTGCTTCGAGCGATTGCGCGTAGTCTGCCATGACCTCAGGCAGGTTACATCAATGATGTGAAAAACTGTCAACGTTATGGTCGTCTCAAACTGTTGGTAGATGGTTCAGTCTCCTATCTGGAGTGGTGATGACCTGAGCTCGTAGTTCAAGAAGCAAATTCCGATTTGAAAAATATTTCTGAGTATTTAAAACATAAAAAATGTGTCTGAATCTTAGTAAAACCAGCTGGATGGTTATTGGTAATCGCCCAATAAGAGTCTGCCCAAACTTGCTGATTGATGGTTGTGCCATCGAAAAAGTGCGTCAGGTCGAATATTTGGATGAGAAGCTGAATTTCGTAGCACATATTGACTATACAAGCAAGAAAACCATGAAATATGGCCAATGTTCCGAAAATCAATCAAAATAAACACTCAGGATGCGTTTCCTGTTGGATACATTCTGATTGTATAATGGGATAGCGCCTCTCGCAACTGCTTCGCCTGGCTGGTATGCAATCTCGATCAGCGCTCCTATCAGCTATGCAAACCGAGTCGCATCATTCAGAATCATCGGATTAGCAAACATCGCATATCGGAGATGAGAGCGATACCAACTGATCCAATCTGAATGTCGCTCACTCAGTATCCGCCTGGCTGATTAGAAATTGAAAAAACGGCGGAAGTGACCATCTTTCCATCACAAACACAACTAGAGTTTGATTTTATTCTTACTGTAGTAAAAAAAGCTGTAAAATTAAATAAATTTATTAATTGGCTATGTTTAATGTCAAACAATATTTGCTAATGATCGGTTACATGTATCACTCGCTCACTGCCTGAACCATTCACTCCTGATCCTAGCCCAACTTGATTCGCCGTATGCATCGCTCAATGGTGAGATTCCAATTTGATGATAGTGCTGCACTGTTTTGACAGCAAACATCGTGCGAGGTGATCTGTATTTTAGCGATGAATAGAACGATCGATGATCGAATAAGTCCAGTAGCAATCAATAACAAAACCCGATCGCTATACCACTGACCATACTGACTGGACACTCGATTTCGTTTTCTGGATAATTTTTCCAGAAAAAAAAACAAAAAAAAATCATTTTTCCAACAGTACGCAATGTCGATTCCAGAGTGCGCATCGATCGATTTGAAGAAATTCTATCCCAGTTAGGAAATGCCACCCAACTTTAAAAATAAAACACGCAATTTCTACGATAAAATCGGGCTAAACAGGACCATTTCCTACAGGGCATTTTTTGTCAATTTTTTCAGGTTCGCCACCTGCCGTCGGTATTGCGAACCTGCAAAAGCTGACAACAAAAAATTAGACAGAAAATGGTTGAATTTTTGTTCTAAGAGTCAAGTCAGTGTGGTCAGTGGCTATACGTTCAGTTGCGAAGTGCATTCAGTAACATTCACTGAATATGGCATACTTTGCCGAATTAGACTAATCTGCGAAAAAATAAGATCGGGACACGTTCTCACTAAAAATAGACTTTTCCAATGGAAATTGGAATCCAGCAAGTTATGCGAAGACTGTGAGGAAATAGAAGATTTAGAGCACTTGCTTTACTACTGCCACCGATTCAATGTAATACGAAGCAAATACCCTATACAGTGAGCGAAATAAAAATAGCACCGAATAAGAATTACAGCTCAAATATCAAATTCCATAACGCTAGAGGAGCATCTCTTAAAACCCCCTTTTAAAATCTTTAAAAACCTTTGGAATTCTGGAAAACTCTTAAAATGCAGTTATCTATTCAAATAATTCGTAGAAGCTTTATTATTCACTTTTACCACAGAGAACAGACGTACAAGCTCGAACAAAAAATCTTCAGAAAAGTGTGTAAGAATTTGAAAGCTATATCATCAGAAAAATACGTTAAAAATTGACTGAAAACAGTGCCATCTGTTGCGCCGTTCAAAAGTTACAAATCAACTTTTGAAGCGCTCAGTTTTCGAAACGGCGTAGTCGTATATTAAGTCATGAACAAATTTACCAAAATCTCAGTAAAAATAACGGCTTCAATTTATTGCTTGATAAATGCAATTAGAATTACCTTTAACTTTGCAAAATTTTCCCTATTTTATTTAAGCACTAATTTGGCAGAAAATATCTGTCATTATTTGGATTAAGCTTTCGCACTTCTTGAACGGTTTTCGAAGTCAGAGGAAGCAGCGACTATTTCCAGTCCAATAAGAACATTCTGGACCATCATTCTCGACCAATCAGTACTGATTTAAAGCATCTCAAAGCGTGTTTCATTCTCGTGTCACATTGTTCGGAATTTAGTACTTCTTGCAATTTTGAAGAAAATAGCGGATAAATTTTAGGATACTTACATTTTTTATGCAACATGACGAATGTGTTATGAAACTTCATCAGCGATTTTCTTGAAACATGCCAAGTAGCTCATACGACCTGTTCAAAACTGACTTGAATTTGGTTATTTTTTTTCAGTTTTGTTCTGACAGTTCTCTTTGGTGAGTTTGGAGACATCTGGTGTCCCAGCCAAAAAAACAAAAATTGGTTCAAAAAGAGCGTTGGAATTTTTAAACAAGTTTCGTGGGCTAGCTTGTACGTCTGTTCTCTGTGCTTTTACACAGTAAATTTTGAAAAATAATCTTGTTTTGTTGAAAAACTCAAGTGGTGCTATTCTTATTTCGCACCCCTTTTTTCACGTTTTTGGTCCTCAACGCCAATTTTTACGTCCAAAAAAAGTAAAGTTATGCTTGATTTATCCGTTAATCAATTTAGAACAAACTGTGGAAGAAAATTTTCGTAATTTTCAAGCATTGATATGTTAACAAGCAAAACACATAGTGGTGCTATTCTTATCTCGCTCACTGTATTAGAATATTGCAAACCCCTTCAGGACATTCTGAAGGAAGAATGCGAAGGCAGCTTGTTAAAAATCGTAGAATTCATCAAAAAGGCACAAATCAACATATAAAACCAACAAAAAACTTCAAAACAAACCAACAAATTATGCTGGCAAGTTGGACCTAACTGGTTGTAGCCTTCGCGGGTGAAATAAAACCCCACCAGCAAATCAAAAAAAATCTGAAATGATGAAAATGCACATGGGACAGATTAGCGAATAGCGGCATGCACAGCTCTCAAGTCAAACTTAATTTTGAGTATATCGGTCAGAGGTGCCAGGTGTCCTGATTTATCAGGATTTGTCCTGATTTTCGAGAGACCGTCCTGATTTTTCAAAAACTCTCGAATTGTCATGATTTTAGAAAATTTGTCCCTAAAATGTCCTGATTTGTCCTGATTTTCATAAAAACTTCTTAAATATGATCGAATGTGTAGTTAAACTATGAGATAATCGAATAAATAGGTTATAAAATAGTTATACCCTTTTAACAGATGGTAATCTTCGGTTCAGATGATATGCAAATGGTGTTTTTCGATATAAACTACCGGCCAGTCCACAAGCTGCGTAGTGTTATTGCATAAATCAAGACGTTTACAGCACCTGTATTGCGCCTCCATTTCTGCAATCTCAGCAGAAATCCTTATTATTTTCATGAATCAAGAGGTGTCCTGAAAAATCCTCATTTTTAACTTTGCGTTGTCCTGATTTTTGACGAAACCACCTGACACCTGGGTTGCCAGGTGCCCAGATTTGTCTGTAAAACCAAGACTTTTGACCCTTCGTCCAGATATTGGTCAGACACAGATTTTGCCCAGATTTTTGCTGAGAGTGCCCAGATTTTACAGACTTTCAAAATTGAGTGATGAAATCAATATTCGTGTATCGAATTTGAACCGTAAGTGCCAGATTAGACTGAAATTTCACTTGTATCCATTGGTATTTGACCAATTATCATTAAACACATTTTTTTTTAAATAAGATCAGCATGGTACGTGGTAGGAAACAGTGTTTATTGTATAGTTCTCAACTTGAAAATAACGTACAGCAAAACAACCCCCCCCCCTCCCCCTCCCCCCCCCTCCCCGCTCACACGCATAACGAAATTTCTTGTTTAGTGACAAATTTGTGATCTTCCTTATGCACAGACACTCCCAGACTTTTTTTCAAAATTGCCCAGATTTTTTATCCTCAGCACCTGGCATCCCTGCCTGACACCCCTGCCCCTGATATCGGTTACCCCGTACACGCTCCTTTTTTTCAATCTCGAAATTGAGTCGTTTTGATTCAAAACAGCATGTCGGTGGCGGCAACCCTCAACTTTGAGTTAGACAGGGCATTCGCGAAGTTGAGTTGGAACTACTCAAAGTTAAGTTCGATGGGTGAACTCAAAATTAAGCTTTTTTCGCTTCTTGCAGGTCACGAAAGAAAAGAAGTTTTCAAAGTTCAATTTTGGATTTGAATGGTGAGCAAGTCATTGCGGACGATTTTTTGCATTCAATAGTTGATTTCTCAATCAAAGTATGAAGAAAATTTTCTGTTTGTTGTTCCTATGCCGGATGATGCCGTAATGTCCGGTGCCGTCGGTTGATTGTGGCATTTCAATAACTCCAGGACTTGATTCTCCAACCGTGCATAGAAGTCCTCCAAAGACAACTCCGAGCTTCTGAATCGAAGAGTTTGTGAATCAAAATCCAATAGCTTTCATTTCATTTGTGTCAATCCGCTTCTCGTTCGAACAAATCAACTAAAAATCTTCCACGGTGAGCTTTTAGCAGTAAGAACAAAAGGATTAATTTTGAGTTCGAAGTTTGAACTCCGTTTTGAACCCGTCCCAAGGAGGAAAAAGGGAACTGAACTTTAAGTTCATACACGCAGAAAAATATATTTTAGAAATAATAAGATTTCGGTCGAAAACAATAAAAATTTTGGTTGGGAAAAAGCACAAATATATTTTTGGCCACACTGAATAAAAGTATCGTTTTGATTTAAAGTTATCGTTTGATTGAAAACGAAATACACCCTTTTTATAAATGATTCACCATACTTGTCAAAATAATAATATTTTGGGTAAAACATACAAAAAATTTTTAGCCTAAAATTAAAAAATAGGGGGGGTTAAAAATTAAAAATAACTTATGATTTGAATTCATTTTTGTTTCAATTCAAATGAAAGCAAAGTTTTTATGGATTTTCGGATTTATTGAATTCGGTTACAATTTTTGTTTTTTGCATCATTTATTCGATACAAAATCCCTTGTTTTTTCCTTGGGAAGTTTCATGTTTCGCTTGGTACATTATGGTTAACTCCCGCCAATCGCTTGCCTTGGGGAATAATTACCAACCAGCTGTACTGGATCAATACAGGGACCCATTTCCTTCATGAACCAGCTTCGTATGTTAGTCCGACTTCGATCTGTTCCTTAAACATAAAAATATAAAAATAAGTACCTCACCCAAACTTTAGTTTATGATACAAACCTGTTAGATGAGCTCTGGAACAAATCCGGAGGTCCGGCCGCACCGACGAATGAGCTGTTCGGATGAGAAAATTTGATCATTTTTTTCCCGCTAATTTTTCTTTTTTTCTTTTGTTTTTTATTTGTTGGTCTACAACACGATTATTGAAATAAACCGATTTATGATTTCGAATTAAACCAAAATTTATATGTAAGTAATAAAAAATGAGTGTGCAAGAATTACAAAATTTTATTTTTATTTCCGATCGATTTTTTAGTGAAACCTACACGAAAATTTGCATCGATATTGTAAAATAAAATAACAAAACGTTTTGTCGAAACCAACCCCCTTTCTTTTTCTGCGTGTAGAATCGAACTATGTTTCCATGTTTCAAGGTCAAACTTAATTTTGAGTTTGAAAAAAGGGATGTGTGAATATGAGTTCCAACCGGAACTGAATGAGTTTAAAGTCTTCCAAATTTGAACTTTCTCCTGTTATCCTATACGAAGTTCAAAACAAAAACACCAAACAAAACAAAAAAGACAGCGTTTCACGTTTATGCGGCTTGCAAACAGGAATGGTTTTTATCCCTGTAATTTTATTAACAAGACCTTCGAAGTTAATCAGTACAGGTAATAATTAGGTCGAAGAAGTAATAAAAGTGTGGTGCATAAATTTTTTGAGATCAACCTAATTCTGCTAATCGTTCTAAATGGCTGACAAAGTGTAAGTATTTTAACTAACAGGTACCGGAGGAATATGGAGAAAAGATATAATATTCCTTTATGTTTCTAGGCCAAATTCTGATCCAAACGCCTTCTGTCGTTTGTGTTTCGCGGACCGCAACTTGATTGCTCTATATGATCCGGAATCTCCGCAACAATTTCTGGTGGACTTAATATTGGAAAGCATAGGAATTCAGATAATAAATGATGCGAATTCCCCAACATCCATCTGCTGGCGGTGTGCAGTTTCCTTGGAAGATTTCCATATGCTGCGGATGCGTAGTTTAGAACACGATGCAATCATTCAAGACACATACGGGGATACATTTTACAAAAACCAACCAGAGCATGCAACTAAAAACGAAGATTCGAATAGCGAAGGCTTGATTGAAGAAATGAATGATCAAAATTATGATAACTCGCAATTACAGGAGACATTGCCTGATTCAAGAGCTATGTATTCCGATTCTGATGATTCGGATGGCTTTGTTCCTAGAGAAGAAAATTCGAATACTGAGCCTAAAGTAATCAAATGTTACTCTTGTCATTTCGAATTCGACACTCATGATGCCCTTTACGCGCATATCGAAAAGCACCACTTTGAGGATGAGCGTCCTTTCAAGTGTGCTTTTTGCCCGGCTGCCTTCAAAAGGAAGCATCATTTGACTGATCACATGGGCGTACACGGTGCAAGGCGTCAAAAACTGCATGAATGTAGAATTTGTCGCGCCCGTTTTACGAAAGGCTCATCTCTGGTTCAGCATCGCCGAAAGGTTCATCTCAAAATTAAAAATAAAAAGACAAAAGCTTTTACAGCCGCCTGTAAGTTCTGTCCAGAGGTATTTTATTCGAGGAACACATACAACACTCACCAGAAAACTCATTACGATATTCTGCCGTTCGTATGCGAACTATGTGGGTCCCGTTTTAGTAGTGAAAAGGGTAAGTATATTCACAAAAGTTTGTCCCACAATACGAATGACTTGGCGGGTAAGTTAATTGTGCATCAGTGCCAATATTGCCCCGAAAGCTTTCCAGCGAAAAAGCAATTGATTGTGCACTTGCGGAAACATCCTTATAAAGAAGAACCTCCTTCGAAAAATACAAGCACTGAAAACCGTCGAGAAAAAGCGGTAGCTGGACCTTCAACTGTTACAGTGAAAATGGAGGCAGAAGATTACGTCATATTGGACGATTAGATGCGCCGAACGAGCAAATGAGCTCATATAAAATATCACTGCTCTAAGTGTAAAGAAAATAAACACTCTCCAATAGATTGACCATGCCCGACTTGAACAGCCGAAACTTCAGCATTTAAAATCAGTTTAAAAATATACCTTCTTCAACCATCCAGAATTTGATTCAGCAAACAAATAACAGAAATAATTAGGTCAACGTGCTCAAGCCTAATCAGCATCAAAAGAACTAAATGACAATAGAAATGCTCAGCATATCAAAAACAACAGCAACCACCACAAACGAAAAAAGAATCTGGCCCTAATTCTGCGCCGCGCGTGAGTTGAAGATAGTCGAGTCACTAAGTCACTCGATTCAAGAAGTCGCTTTAGGTGAGGAACACAACTCTGTCACTTCACTCACATCGACTATTGGAATAACGTGACTATAGTCTCGTCGTGACGGTAAGGCGACTCGACTATCGCCACCACACGCGCGGCGCAGAAAAAGGGCCTGTGACTCCGTTACCCCTTTTAATCAACCAACCGATTTCAAGTGAAGAATCACAAACGTAGTTTACAAAAGTACATCAAAAGTACACTATCACTACCAAAAGCTAGCATTGATCAAGTCCTTTCAAATGCATTCAATTTGATTACTTATATTAATTTGGCGCAATGCCGACAATTAAATAACAACTAAAATCATATTTCAACGAACAGCGATCAAAATGAGATCGCAAACGAAGAAATCAAATCGGCATATACTCTATTGAAACGAAGTTCGTCACCAGCGTAATGATCGTGTGAAGGAGGTAGAATACAAAAGTCGCATAAAGGCACATAGAATCCGTAAGCTCCTACCCGGATCATCTAGATTCCCCAATTCCTCAACAAGCTTTCTCCAATTTGCCCCTCCTAGTATAAGAAAACCTTGACCCTTTACCCTAATTTTTTATTCTAATTTCTTTATTTAGAGATGATTTTAAGATCCTCGATCCATAAAAACTTGTTTAAGGAAGATAGTTTTAAGTAAAAAGTTATTTGAATAAAAATAATATTAATATGAACTCTTATTTTTCAAATTTTTGTGAAACGGTCTGGTAGTAAGTAGACAATGTGTTAATATCTGTAGAATCACTATTACTACATCATAATATCATTTGGGTGGTAGCGAAAATGGTCATGTCATAACAGCACAATCAAATTTTGGTGATCGGCCCAAAAAACTAACCAGTGTAAAGTTTCAGCTCAATCGCACTTTTTTCGGGATGCCTTCAAAGCCTTAAAATGACGATTTTTTGATCCTCCAAAATCACCTCAGGCAAGACCAAAGGAGTTCGAATGAATGGATTTTTCTATGATATTAGAGAAAAGAGGAAACAACTTTGAACATTATTCCACAAGGTTACCACAACTTGGACAAAACCAAATGTTTACAATTACATACAATACTTACCAATCTCTGCTGTGGAATCCACGATTTGCCTTAGTCCAACAGGAAACAGTTTGTGATCACATACCAATTGCAACATGAAAGGAAAAAAGCGAAAAAAAGAAATCAGCTTTTTTTTATTATATTTACAGCTAGTTCATTAAAGGCCTTTTAATTTTACAAGTTTTTTGTGCCTAGTGTATTCATTTCACTAGGTTAGTAGGAAGGGGAGCAATATTTGAACAAGGGAGAGAAGGGGTTTATAGAGGAGTATCCTTTGATATCAGTTTTCCATTAGGGTTCGGGTGGTGGCCTTAAAAAAATAAGAGTTATCGATATATTTGTTTTAAAATACTCAGTAATTCGGTTTATAATATGCGATTTTTTGTAAATTATGACGTTAAATTTCACATTTAAAAATAATAAAAAGTTTCAGGGCTGTGATATTAAGCCAGGACAGCAATCGCGTAGAAGGAAAATGGAATTTATTCACAGCTGAAAGTTCGTATGTGGTTAACACAAAAACAAGACATAAACCCAAAGTAACAAGACATTACAAGGAGTATATAGTTCGTTTTGGTTTTCTAGCAAAAATAAAATTTGTAAAAACTACTTGATTTCGAGAACAAACCATACGCACTGGAATGAGTCATTAAGTGGATCCCGAGATCGGTTCTCCTTTCTAAAGGCATCGACTTGTTTGCTTCTTTGTTTTGGGAGTAAGTTGAATAAGTGAGTGAAAATCGCGGCCAGTGTTCTGTCTTCTACTAGGTATACTGCTAAACGGTAAGGCTATAGAGAGAGTACGGTGTGTTGTATGATGTCTTCCAATTTGTTTCCTACTATAAGGCCAAATCCGGTCAGTCTCGATGAAAGAGGAAAAGGTGTTTGATTTATACTTAACTGTACTTAGTATGAGAATTGCGCTTCGAACAACTCGATTTCTTTTTTTTCTTTTTTGACTCCTATGAGCTACCTTTGAAGGTATTATGTTTTTATCTGAGTAGAGATTATTCCTTACAATTGGTTGAATCTATTAGTCTACTGCTATCCATACTACAACTACTCACCACGAGAGGTAGACGGAAAACAGTGAATAGTTTATTCTGGTGGTGAAGATTTACTTTTCCTACGTTTTCAGTACACGTATCAGCTTCTGACTGATCGATGTTCAAGGTACGGGTCGTGGTTATAACGTTTTGATTCGAGAATGTTCTGTAGCTGTCTTTTATTGAGGTGTGCTCCATCGTATTCAACATGTGCCACCCTATGCTTTTGTTATTCTAGCCAAACATACTTAAAGGAACTCCATTTCAGTTGATGGATTCAATTGCTTCGCCACGTTCGGATTACTAGAATCTATATGACGCGAATGTATAGCAGGTCGATATGTGAGCGGTATTGCTTGATAAGATCACATAAATATTCATAGCCTAAACTATTGTAGATACTACTCAATCATAAATCACGCGCTTATTTTCGCTGACTAGAACGTGTTGCCGATTCGAACAATCCTTTGAGGTTGTTTTTTATTATTACATAATCTTAAAGAAAGCTGTCCGATTTTACATCGCTACTCAGTTACATTTAGGATCCAAAACGTTTGAAGGACATCAGATCCCAAAAAAAGACTATTCTAATTACTATTTCGCCTATCGAAGTTGCTACTCTAATCGCTTTGCTGGAAAATAATATAGTTACCCTTCTAAGAGGAAGAGAGTACTTCATAATTCGCACACTCAAGTTCCAGCGAAAGTTTTGTTTTTCAATATTTATTTTAGTGACTAGATCAATGGACTAGAAGATATTACCTGTGTGCTGATTCGCTTATCACATTACGGTTTTCCACTAACATCATTGAATACTACAAACAGCCG
This sequence comes from Uranotaenia lowii, assembly GCF_029784155.1. Lineage (NCBI taxonomy): Eukaryota > Metazoa > Arthropoda > Insecta > Diptera > Culicidae > Uranotaenia > Uranotaenia lowii. The sequence goes on along the minus strand of NC_073693.1, from coordinate 153,435,224 downwards.
ATGAGCTAGATCCCGAGCTGTCCAATCTGCGTTTCATCCCTTCTAAATAGACTTCTCGGTTGAACAAACCTGCTGCCAATGGAATCCTGTTAAAAACAATCAAATATAACTTAAACAACTTAAAAAAAACCTCCACCCATCAACCAAACTTACGTATCGATTCCGGGTCGAATGCTGTTGCGGAACAGTGCCCACACCGGTTTGTGGTCCGAAGTGGTTATGCTCTGGACCGAATCGTATGCCAAACAGCTAACCGGTGCGGCCGGAGGATTGGCGGCGGCATTACTGGTACGTCGCTGGACAACCGACGTCACCAGCGTGGGTGCTTTGTATTTGTACAGGATCCGATCGGTGTAAGCGGGAGCGCGCTGCTTGCTCGAGGTGTCGAATCGCTGCGTACCTGGATCGTACTGAAATCACAGGAAAAACATGAGTAAGTTTGCTTTTATTTGTTAAGGATAGGTGGAAATTTCATAAGGCGGTTTGAGAGGACCGCTTGAACACTTTGGAAAATTGGAATTTTAGTTGGTTGAATGGGCAACTTAAACTTAAAAAATGAACTGAGAGGACCTCTTAAATACTATGGAAAATGGAATTTGTGTATCAGCTAGTTGAATTGACAAATAATACTACTACTTTGAAAATAATCAATTTGACCAATAGCGGATTGAGAGGACTGCTCAAACACTTCTGAAAATTTAATTTCTAAAAAAGATAGTTAAGCGAACTTTATAAAAACTTTGGAAAATTTAATTTGTAGAAACTGGATTGAGAGAATCCCTAAAAATCGTTTTGTAACAAAGGGAATGAAATAGCGAATGAAGAGACTAGCTTGACAACTATTCAAATTCAAGCAAATTGAAAGGAAGCTGAGAAATTTTGAAAAATTCAATCAATAAAAAAATCGAATTTAGAGAACAGCATAAATATTTTGATATTAATTAATTAGAGACTAGCTTGACAACTATTCAAATTCAAGCAAATTGAAAGGAAGCTGAGAAATTTTGAAAAATTCAATCAATAAAAAAATCGAATTTAGAGAACAGCATAAATATTTTGATAATAATTAAATTAAATTTGAGAAAAAGCGAGTTGAGAACGAATTGAAACGTACATATTTTGCAAAAAACTGTGATACTTTTTTCGAAAATGGAATTTGTTTGAAGTGAATTTTAGAAGATCGCTCAGAAACTCTAAAAAAAATTATTTAAAAAACAACAACCCGCGAATAGGTAGAAAGAAGGTGCCATTTAAAAAAAGTCATTTAGAAGGATATATATTTTAATAGTAAATTAATTTAATGAAAAACAACGGAAATACACGTTTCCTTAAAAACTTTTCAAAAATGGAATTTGTTTTAAAAGCGAGTTGAAGGGGTCAACATTTTAGATTTTTTTCAGTTAGTTGGGAGTAACGCTCAAATGGTGAGTTGAGAGGACCGCTAGAATAGTTAGAAAATTGAAATTGGAAACCGAAAAAAAAAACAACCTGTGATGATCGTTGCAGTACCTTTTGGAAATTTATTTTGTAAAAAAGAAAGTTGAGGGAATCGGTCCAGAAGACCGCTTAAACACATTTTGAAAAAAAAATGGTTAGAGAGAGAGAGAGAGAGTTGAGATGACAACTTGACTACTTCGAAAAATTGAATTTCTAGTGAGCATGTTGGGAGGACTGGTGAAATACATTGAAAAATTGAATTTTTAAAATCGTTCAGTGAGAAGACTGGTCAAATATGCTAGAAAAATGAATTCGTGAAAAAAAAACTAGTGAAAGGACTTCCTAAATACTTAGAATTACATTGCTTTTTTTTAATCGATTCGAGAGGAACGCCTCAATTGAAAAAAAACAAGTTGGGAGTACCGCTTAAATACGTTGGAAACTTGATAAATCCTTTGTTTGAAACGGCTCATACTGAACGATTGAAAAATTGATGTACCCTTGAATACACCCCTGTTTCCATAATATTATATCCTTGCTATAAATCTATTGGCACCACTGCCCATTTGAAAAGGATCAGAATAAATCAAACCGTTGTTACAGTCGGACGTGTTTTTTATTTCCTCCGTTCTAGTCGAAAAATCATTCGCTTTTCCTCTTGCTCAATTCCCTGAGCTGTGCGAAAAACATTTTGGTCCTAATCGATCCGGATAGCCTGAGGAATTTCGAATGATTTCCGGCTATCGAAAAGTTTATCGCGAGTGATTTCGTACCGTGTGCGAAAATTTTCGGCTCGACGCCATTTTGGAAAAATCCGTTGCTTCCAAATTGTGACTGTGTGTGTGTGTGCGCATCGCACAATTTCAAAGACATTCCGCCATCTTGGCGAAGAAAAGTCCGTGATTTTTAGTAGTGTGTGTGTGCTCGTAGCACATTAGTGAAAAAATCCGCCGGCGAAAAGTCTGACTGTTCAGTAGTGTGTGTGTGCCCGTGGCACTAGTTTTAACCGGTCCACCATCTTGGTGCCGAGTGTGAACGTGCTCAAGGCACTAGTGAAAAAAAACTGTCAGCCATTTTGGCTAAATTAAAAATCGAACTAAATTTGAAAAAAAAAGTGTTTCCTACAAGAGGAAAAAATTGAAAGTGTTTCCCACAAGAGGAAAAAATCAAATAGTGATTTACCCCCTGCGGGTGCTAAAAAAAGTGCTGCAAATAAATGTCGGAATCTGAAACCCCGCGCCGTGATATTCCTGGAGGCAAGGTTCCGAGAAATATTCTGCCGTCTATTGCGGAACAAAAAACTGCCCAGGACCTACGCGACCAGCAACGAAAAATGGCTCGAGAATTGTGCTGTCTTCTCGATCGCCGTGAATTAATTTTCGGCAAATTGTTGCGGATTGAAGATTCCCTCAAGGCTGAACCCGTAAGCATCCATTTGCTCAAGCTGCACCTGGAAACACTGAGGAAATGTGAGGAGGAATTCGACAAGGTCCACGTGGAAATCGTCGCCAACAAGCCAAGGGATGAGCGAGACGATGAAAAGGACGAATATCTGCGATTCGAGTCTCTCCACAACCAACTTTACGTTACGCTACAAACCAACATCGATCGTCTCACACCCGCTCTCCCATCGACCAGCAGTGAAATGGCTCGACCAGTTCCCCCGCAACATGTCTACGTACAAGCTGCCGCTCCACAACTGCACGCTCCGTTTCCGGTCTTCGATGGCAACCCGGAAAACTGGTTTAGCTTCAAGAGCCTCTTCCGAAGCATCATGCAGCGGTACGCCAACGAAACTCCCGCCATGAAAATTTTGCACCTGCGAAATTCATTGGTCGGTGATGCCAAGGACAAGATTGACCAGGATGTCATCAACACGAACGACTACGATTTGGCCTGGCGAATCCTGGAAAATGCTTACGAGGACCGACGACTTATTATGGACACTCACATTGACGCTGTTTTGCATTGTCCCAAAGTCACCATCGAACACCGGGGACAATGCATAACTAAGCTGGTTGAAACATGCACCAAACACGTCGATGCACTCCGTGGTCATGGTTTCCCAGCAGAAGGACTAGCCGAGCTTATACTCGTCAATGTGATGTACAAAAAATTGGACAAGGAAACCCAAGAGCAGTGGGAGACGAGACTTCCAAGGAACGAGCTACCGGAGTTTCAAGTATTCATCGAGTTTCTGCGAGAGAGAGGACGAGTTCTGCTGCGCACAAGTCGCTCCGAGCAGCCAGCAAGGCAGCAGCCAACAATTCCTGCTAGACGTCCAACATACGCTCCGAAACCAGCAGCACGATCGTTCGTCCAAACTGCAAAGCAATCGTGCCCCTGCTGCAAAGAAGACCACTCCATCTACCGGTGTCCCAAATTCCTCCACATGAATTTGTCGGACAGAAAGGCTGTCGTCTCAAAGGCCAGTCTTTGCTACAATTGTTTGCGAGCGATGCATCGAGTCAGCGAGTGTCCATCGGAGCAAGGGTGCAAGGTGGAAGGATGCAATCGAAAGCACCACAGTTTCTTGCATCCCATCAACTCAACCAGAAGCGTGAATCCAGAACCAGAAAGTGTCCCTGAAACACCCACATCAACGAAGTACTCTGCTACAACATTGTGTACTCACTTGGGAGCCATCACAAAGCAGGTACTTCTATCGACAGCGCAAGTCTTGATTGTCGGGAAAGGTGGCTCCACTGTTCAGTGTCGAGCACTTCTCGATTCCGGATCCGACAGTCACATCATCAGCGAGAACCTGGCCTCCAAGCTCATGGTAAATATGCGACGAGTGGACCTTCCGGTAAGTGGCTTGAATGACATCCAAACGCGTGTCAATTATGCGCTCATGACACGCATCCAATCCTGCGTGAACGATTATTCCACCTCCATGCTGGAATTTTTGGTCGTTCCATCGGTGTCCACCAATCTACCCCTGTTCGAAGTAGACACGCAAACACTGAAAATCCCGACCGGTTTGACATTTGCCGATCCAACTTTCCATGTCCCGGGCTCGGTCGATTTAATTATTGGTAATGAAATCTTTTTCGATTTGGTCCGAGATGGTCGAATTAAAATCAACAACAGCAACCTCACCCTAGCTGAGACTGAATTAGGCTGGGTGGTGTCAGGTTATGTTCAGCCCAGAAAACCAAAACCCCTCCCACGCGTGTGTCAGCTCAACCGCAAAGACACCGAACTCAACGCAACACTGGTCAAGTTTTGGGAAATCGAAAATTTGCCAACCGAATCAACATTATCCGCTGCTGAAGCTGCTGTTCAGGAACACTTCAAGCTCACCCACACGAGAGACGAGGACGGCCGCTACCAGGTACGTTTACCGTTCAACCATCTCAAGGACCAGCTTGGTGGTTCCTATAGCAACGCGAAGAAACGACTGGACAGGCTAATGGTTTCACTCGCACGGAATCCAGTTCGTGCTGAGCAATATTCCGAGTTCATGTCCGAATACCTAGCACTCGGTCACATGAAAGAGGTGAGCGCTTTGATCGACGAGGGATACTACATTCCACACCACGCCGTCTTCAAGGAGTCCAGTTCCACAACCAAAACACGAGTCGTATTTGACGCATCAGCGAAAACAACAACTGGCATCTCGCTAAACGACACTCTCCTGGTTGGTCCAACAGTGCAAAGCGATCTGGTTTCGATTCTGCTCCGATTTTGCACTCACCAAGTAGCGCTAACAGCAGACATCCCGAAAATGTACCGCCAGGTCAAACTTCATCAAGACGACTGTAAGTATCAACGGATCCTATGGTACAACCAAGCTGGCGAACGTACCATCTACGAGCTGCAAACGGTAACTTATGGTGTCGCAAGTTCCCCGCATCATGCAACACAAGCGTTGCTCCAACTGGCAGCAGACGATGGCGAACAATTCGAATCAGCTGCTCGAGTCGTCTCCATGGATAGTTACATTGACGACTTCCTGACGGGTGGCAAAACGGTCGAAGAGGTGATCAACATCTACAATCAACTAACGCAACTCCTGTCCAAAGGTGGCTTTGGTGTCCATAAGTTTTGTTCCAGTAGTCCAGAGGTGCTAAAACTTATCCCAAACGACTTGCACGAGAAGCAAATTGGTTTCGATTCTGATGTCAACGATTCAATAAAGACGCTTGGTCTCATCTGGAATCCATCAGCTGATTACTTTCGATTTTTCGTTCGACCGTCCGAAGGTAATTCAACCACGAAGCGAATGGTTTTGTCTGACATCGGCCGACTCTTTGATCCCCTTGGATTTTTGGGTCCGATCATCACCACGGCGAAGCTTCTTATGCAGGACATTTGGCGACTGGGAATTGGCTGGGATGAAGAGTTGCCCACCGAGCTGCAACTAAAATGGCAAAACTTCCAACAACAACTACCAACCATCAACGAGATGCGCAAACCAAGACGTGTGATAGCAAACCATCCAACACTAATCGAGCTCCATGGTTATTCCGATGCATCCTGCCAGGCCTACGGTGCGGTAATATATATCAAAAGCATCTCCTCCGACGGAACCATACAGGTAAATCTTTTGACAAGTAAATCTCGAGTTGCCCCCTTGAAGCCAGTCACTATTCCCCGACTAGAATTATTAGCCGCTAAACTCTTAGCAGAGCTTACGCAGAAGGTTATGTCAGCAATGCAAATTGAATTCCACAATGTGACTCTTTATAGCGACTCGCAAATTGTATTGTGCTGGCTTAAAAAATCTCCTTTGTCGCTTAACCAATTTGTATCCAATCGAGTTGCTTCAATTGTTGAGCTCACGCAAGATTTTCGATGGTGCTATGTACGCACAAATGTTAACCCCGCTGATTGCATTTCTCGGGGTGCTCTCCCTAACGAGCTAGTTGAGAATGAGTTGTGGTGGAAGGGACCTCCAACCAGGCTTGTAATTGGTCACAATCGTTTGAATTTTTCCGGAGACAACCACCACACATCGTTCGTGACAATCGTGGAGAGCGCAATCGTTTGATCGGAGAGCAAAAAAATGTCAAACGAAATTTTGATCTTTTTTGTGGTTAGTCGTTTGACTGTCATCCCTCTTGCGTAGATAATCGAGATAATCATTCCACATTATTCGACCAACACATCCAAACATCACCCGGCGCTGCAGAGTGACGAATTTTTTTTTCAACAGGAGGGAGTGAATAGAAAAGATTGCATTTGCTTATTGAGTCTGTAAGTTCTGCTGCGTGAAAGAGATAGGCGATGTCGTAAACTGTCGGGAATGATGGTCGTTTGACCATCAAATTATCCCTCTCGTGTACCAAGACACGAAATTTCGTTCGACAATCACACAAAGAAGAATGAATGTCGTTTCGTTTGATGGTAGTCGACTGTTCGGCAAGTTTTCGGTCGCATTCGTTTGATGGCACGAACAATGATACTGATAAAAGCAGGCTGTGCGTCTGTCAGAGAAAATGTCGATGGTTTACAAGTCTGCCTCCAACATTATGGGAAACTTCACTGCAACCACAAGATCCATTTCCATTTGATCTCGATGATCCAAACATACCCGAACTTCGTAAGCGCAAGGCGCTGACAATTATAGCCAAAACGCCACATATGAGTTTGGATAGACTGAGCAATTACAGACAATTGCAAAGAGCGTGGGTGTATGTATTGCGTTACGCCAAACGGGGTGCCCGAACGCAACCTTTCAATGCACATATTTCTGCTGATGAAATGATGTTAGCCGAAACAACTATCCTTCGATTTGTCCAGCAGCAATCATTCCAAACTTTGTTGAGCGACATCCAATCCAAACAAACGAAACGATACAATTTATCCAACTTGGCTCCATTTGTTGGAAACGACGGGCTCATCCGAGTCGGTGGTCGGCTCAAGTATTCTGCTATTCCCTACGATGGGAAGCATCAAATCCTTCTGCCTGACCAACATTTCGTAACAACAATCCTGGTTCGCAAACTGCACGAAGAAAACCTCCATGTCGGTCATTCGGGACTCCTTGCCATCGTTCGAGAACGGTACTGGCCCGTACGTGCTAAAAATATAATTAAGAAAATTATTTCGAACTGCATTGTTTGCGCTAAGCTACGCGCAAGACCAGAGCGACAATTTATGGGAGACTTACCGAAGCACCGAGTCAATCCAGCACCACCGTTTTCACTGGTCGGGATCGATTATGCTGGACCATTTACTTTAACCTTCGGAACCAGAGGCAGAAACACTTACAAGGCGTACGTCGTTGTGTTTATTTGTATGACGGTGAAAGCAATCCATTTTGAGCTGGTTACAAATTTGACTACCGAAAATTTCATAGCCTGCTTGAATCGATTTGTGGGCCGCCGTGGATTACCAAGTGATATTTTCACAGACAATGGAACATCTTTCGTCGGCGCTAATAATGAATTAGCCGACATGAGGAAATTATTTGAAGACGAATTACACCGTGCCAAATTACAAGAATTTTGTGCAACTCGTGGACTTACATGGCATTTTATTCCACCCAGAAGCCCCCACTTTGGCGGAATATGGGAAGCTGGCGTCAAATCGATGAAGTATCATCTCAAGCGAGTAGTTGGAGAAACAAGATTGACATATGAGGAGATGCTTACTTTCCTGGTCCGCACAGAAGCAATACTCAACTCAAGACCTCTTTGCCCGATGTCAGACGATCCTTGTGATGCAGCAGCGTTAACTCCTTCGCATTTCCTGATTGGACGTTCTCTACTGGCCTTACCCGAGTCGTCGCTTATGGAGGAAAAAGTCGGTCGTTTGAATAGGTGGCAACACGTGAAGTACATGCAGGAGCATTTCTGGCGAAGGTGGTCCCGTGAATATTTGCACCATTTGCAAAGTCGTCAAAAGTGGAGCGATGGCGTTCGAAAGTTCACAAAGGGTGATCTTGTTTTACTGGTTGAGGAGAACCTCCCACCCCAGCAGTGGCGACTTGGACGCATCGAGATTCTTCATCCCGGCGAAGACAACATCGTGAGAGTGGTGACGGTCCGCACCGCTAGTGGCAGCGAGTTCAAGAGAGCAGTTACGAAAATAGCCTTACTTCCGGTTGATCTCGAGGGCGAGACTCAACGGGGGGTGAATGAACGATTGAAAAATTGATGTACCCTTGAATACACCCCTGTTTCCATAATATTATATCCTTGCTATAAATCTATTGGCACCACTGCCCATTTGAAAAGGATCAGAATAAATCAAACCGTTGTTACAGTCGGACGTGTTTTTTATTTCCTCCGTTCTAGTCGAAAAATCATTCGCTTTTCCTCTTGCTCAATTCCCTGAGCTGTGCGAAAAACACATACTTTGAGCCAAATTGTTTTGTATGTAAACTTGAAATTGTAAAACAACGAATTGAAATGATTAAATGTTTGGAAAACTCATAAAAGTGAATTGGAAGAACCGGTTAAAAAATAAAAAATGAATTTGTCGAGCAAGCAGATTGAGAGGACAGCTTAAGATTGCGAAAAAGCATCTCAATTCCGTCAAATGCGTTACTTCGGGAAACATTTCTTACCTTGTACGTCGGTGGAAACGTAATCTTTGCCTCCCGAAATCCCTTGAACGCGGCACCATCTGCCAACACACTAGTCAACTGGTCCGTATGCATCAGCCCATGTGGCAAATGTTCCGGCAGCGGAAACTTGGTAGATTCAATCCACTCCATCAGTTTGTCGCGAGGTTCACTCAACCGGAAATTCAAATCCCCGCACCAGAAAACACTATCGAAATTTTGCGTCACATCTTTGTTGCGATGCTTGATGGTCAGATTACGCGGCAGATCTAGAGCGTGAGTAATTTTTTTCACATCTGAAACACGCTCTTTCACTTTCTGCTGATGAGCGGTGAGGTGAGATGTGACGAATAGGAATGATGTACCGAACAGACAGAAAGAGATGGCTACGGCGCCTTTGGTACGGAATGCGGTACCAGGTCGTACCGAAAGCGAGGCTTCCTCCGGTTCCGAACAGAACCATATTAAGTCTCGCCGAATGAAGACTGCCAAATGGAGTGTTCCTAGACTAGTTGAGTGCAGCAGAATGTGCGTCGGACCGATTGTCTCCTGGAGAGTTACTTCCCATTCGAACCTTTCAGAGCAGGATTCTTGGGTACCGAATACTATTATGTCTGGCACATGTTCCAGTGCAGTTGGTAGAACGAAATCATTCATCTGTTTCGGAGGACTTTGACCGTTCATATTCCAGGAGCCAACGAATATGGTAATTTCGCGAGCAGGAAGAGCTTTTTCCAGTTCTGAAGCCCCTAGCAGGGATGTTATCCCAAGTCTACCTTGAAGGAAATTCCTTTGTCGAGCCCGGTCTACGGGTATGAGATTTAAAACGTGCGCCGCCATCAGTGCTTGTCTAGCTAGGGAATCGGCACTGTTTGGGTGCACCAAGGTCGAATCGGCCTCGTTTACCGTTGTAACTGTGTCGAAAGACATCGATTTTCGGCTGTCCTTGCGTTCCGATCCGGGTGGTTCCTCCTTTTCAGCTATATTTGGTGAGCTATAATGTTGTTCCATTTTTTCATAACCTTCCAACTTTGGCATTGGCGGAAGGAATCGATCTTTGAAACGAGATTTGCTGCTCATAATTGCACGTTGCGTGTGGTTCTGATACTCTCGGAATACAACAGGTTTAGTAACAATTTTGTTCTCTATCAATGTGGTGTGACTGCCACTGCTTCCACTCTCGGTATGAGCCGAGCTGCCAGCTTCTGCTCCAGTTCCATTTGCGGTACTCATCGGCCCCGGTTTCAGGTCCAACTTTAGAAGCTGCCTTCGCTGAGGAGACTGCTGATACTGGATAAGATGATCTTCAGCCGGGCTAAATCCATCGGAGTAACGATTCTTTTTCGGCGATTTGAGCAACTGTTCATCTACCGAACAACAAAGATTGAACTGACCACTGAGTCGATTTGTCGTGATTCGGCCGACATTGTTTGGACGTGATTCTCTGGGAGGATAAGAGTTGATTGAAATATTCTGTAAAACATTTTGAGAAAAAAAATCAACTTACTTCGCAATGAATTTTCCAAAAGGTTTAGTCTGCGACGACGAAGACGTATTGCTGGTGTTGGTCTTCGAAGAAGCCGGTTCCATCGAGGACGTCGTCGTCGTTGTAGAAGAGGTCGATAGCAAGTGGTACGAATTGGTATCGCTCTGGTTGGAGTCCTGCCGATGTTGCGAAGCTTCTGTTGCCGGTGTAGGAGGATGATTACATATGTTCACTATTACAGTGTCCTGCGAATTTTGCGATGCTGATTGCTGATACAAATTGAAACTTCCAGACGGTTCCCGGCTGTGGCCAGATGGTTTGAGTGTCGAACTTACACCACCACTTGTTTGATGTTCATTTGAATAGTCCAGCTCATCTTCGCTTTCGGTGCAGCGCTGTGGCTCGACTTTAGATGATCGCTTCGACAGCAACCCCAAAAAGGGTCGTTTATTTTTACTCTGTTTAGGTGTTTCCTGTTTCTCCATTTTTCTGAAAATTCAAAAATAGACATCTGACTACTGTTATTATAAATACCGAAAATAATTCACTTACCTTTCTCAACTGCAGTACGATTGTAACCCTTAATCTATAGTATATAGTGTACGATGATTCGAGATCAGAATGTTGCGGGATTCCTCTCTTATTGCACGAACGAAAGGAGCCAATTTCACTTGTCGGAAACTTGCTTTTGAATCACGTTGCTCGCTAGTAGACAGGAATTTCCCCGGCATTTTACAACCACACCCGACACAACAACAACGACTATGAGACTTGTTGAGCCTCAGCAAGAACGTAAGATTAGATTCAGGGCGCATGTGATTAGCCATTGTTTTCAAAACAAACAAGCAGCGGATCTACGTTTCGTCCACGAAACAGATGTAGCGCCGTATCATGCTTCTTGCCTAGCATGTATATGATCTAAAAATAATCTAACATGCCATCATGAAGCGCCAAAACAATCCTAACAAGATCTTGTTATAGGGCGGCGAATCAAACGACTGTGGCAAAAAACAAAAAAAGAAGGATTATTAGAAAGCTTATTTTATAACGTTGTTTTTCAATTATTAGTTATGTTATTTGTCTGCGTTTACACGACTTTGCATGACGCCAATTATGGCCAAACTTGGCTAAATTAGTTATGTTTCAGATATATAGTCATTGTAAATTTTCTAAGGAGACAAATTTCAACAATTTTGTGAAAAATATAATCTATATATATAAAAATGAATTTCTGTCTGTCTGTCTGTCTGTCTGTCTGTCTGTCTGTCTGTCTGTCTGTCTGTTCCCTATAGACTCGGAAACTACTGAACCGATTTGCGCGAAACTTGGCAGGTGGGGGTATTGGAGGCAGGGGAAGGTTCCTATTATGGTTTGAGACCCCTCCCTCTCTCAATAAGGGAGGGAGGGGCCTCCCAAACAAAAGACAATTTTTTGCATAACTCGAGCACCCATCAAGCAGATGGTATCAAAATGGTATCAAATGAACCCTTCCTTCTTCCAGTGGGGAGAAAGGAAAGAGGGAGGGGAGTTTCATACAATTTTTACATCATAACTCAAAAACTACAAAAGCAAATGGAACCAAATTTGGCATGGAACGATATTTGGGTACGAGAAATGCTTTTCTGAATATTTGGTACCCCTCACTCCTTCAAAGAGGTGGATGAAAAGGGGGAGGAAAGGTCTCCCTTACAATTTTCAGTATAACTGGAGAGTTGATCGAGCAAATTGAACCATATTTGGCATATGAGGGAACTTGGATTCGAGAAGAGGAGGCTTACATTTAACTTTTTTTATAAAATCCGAGAAATGGACAAAACTTTACATGGAAAATCATTTTTGTATGATTCTATGATTATCTGACACACCATCCTCCTTTCAGTGAATACGTACATAGGAGGAGGGAGGTAAGCCAGTGTGTTAGCAAAAGTGTTAGCAAAAGTTCTCAATTTATGCTAACGAAGCCAACAAATGGAAACAAATATGGCATGGAAAGGTACTTGGTTACGAGATATCTTTCTACGATTGTTATAGATTCTTACGCTTTACAGTGTAGATAGGGGAAGAAAGGAGGAGGGTCCATATAAATTTTGTTGTAAAGCTTAAAAACTTATCAACCAATGGAACTATATTTGATATAAGAGGATTTTTGGGAACGAAAAAATTAGGTATGATTATTAAAAATCACGACCTCCGTTCAGCTGGGGTGAAGGTAAGGACAGACGAGGGGCTCTCTTATCAGTTTTTCAGCATAAATCCAGATTATATCAAGAAAAAACAACCATATTTTATAAGTTAGATTGTTTGCGTACGATTAATTTGAGACCTTCCAGACAGCTTCAAATTATCAGATCTTTAACACAAATTTATAGAGCAAGATTTAGAACATTCGTTTAACTTATCTTTGTGTTGCAATTCGAAACTTCAGCTGCAGCTCTCATTTTATAGCGGTTACTTATAAATTATGTTATAATTAGATTTAAAGTAATGCCAATAAAACAATAGAAATTTGAATCATTTTTGAAAATATCATTTGATTTTGAAAGGTGTAGCAAAGCACACCGGGTCAGCTAGTTACCCATAAAGTCGATTATAAACCGAAAAACCAGACTCCTTTTTCGCACGTCGCGTGGGACAAAGATCAAAAGCAGCTTGTTGTTGTTTATTTACATCCAACCACCCGTTATGATTCCATCCTCCCGCGGCCAGCAACGACGATGTGTGCGCGATATGGGAAAATGTGAGTGGGTGGGGGTGGTTTTTTCCCTTTTGCTCAACTGCACTAATGATGATCCGAACGAACAGAAAAACGTGCTGAAAACCGAAAAATCCACTTCCCAACGGCAATTCAATGTGCTCCACTGATGTAGCAATTAATTCACTATCAAATTTCGATAGCTAGCAAGCAAATTGAACATTTTTCTACAAATTTCCACCGTTTTTAAGTTGAGCGAACTAAAGACTGGAAAAGCGATTACCGATTTTCCTCGGTTGTTTTGACAACTGGATGTTAAAAAGATGTGAGCCGCATTTAGCTCACACAAAAAGAAAGTTACACAGTTTGAATTATTACGAATGCAAAACGTTCAGTGAAACATGCACGTTTTAAATAAGTAAATTTTACATTTTTGTGTAACATTTATTATAACATTTATTGTTAAATTGATTGTTATGTTAGGTACCAAATTCGGAAATTTCTCATTTTTACAACTTTGTTAAAAAAAAGTTCAACAGTTCAGTAAAGTTCACACATTTATGATCGCCAGAAAATGATTAGAAAAGCTTATTAAAATTTCTGATTTCCGGTTTGTGTAGATTGAGGATCCCACGAAAAATAATAATAAAAAATAAAATACGGGTATCCTGAAATGCACCGGCATGTGTTTTCGCAAACCAGAAATTTCGAGAGAGTGAAAACAAATCAATTCATTTTTTTCACAGTGTTTTTCTATCCGGTTTTATTTTTGTGTGTCAGAATGTCTCAATTTCGAGTTACAAAGTTGTCCGCCCCTCAATTAGAGAAACTTTATTCCAAGGTTCGACTAATCAAAGTTTAATGTGTATCGCGGTGAGAAAACATAAAAATCCTTCGCAGCTGGACAAGCAGTGTCTCTGGAAAAGCGTGTCGTAATAATTACGGAAAAATAGTAGCCATTTTCTGCAGTTTACAGTTTCGGAAAATTCCGATCGCGTCTAGTGGAGATTAGCTCCCAGCGACCTCCGGATTATAGTCGAATGTTCGTTTAGAGTAGTGAAAAAAAAGATCAGCAAATGGAGATCGATCAGAACCGTGCTTTTTCCGAAAAGGTATGTTTCATTTTTTTCTTATAAATGTCTTACCTGATTTTTTTAATAAAATTTTTCTTCGTAGCTTAAGGAACAAGTGACGGGATCTTTCGATCGCATACGCAAAGCGCTGGATTTGAGAGAAAAGCTACTGCTGAGGCAACTTTCGGTAGTAGTCCAGCAATCACAACATGTCACTTTCCATTTCGATAACATCAAGTTCATGGACACTGGGGAGGAGGATTTGGTGGCGAAGATTCGGACCTACGGGAAGTATAATATTAACAATTTTAACATCATACTTAAGGACCCGTACGAGAACGAGGACTACATTCAGCCCGTAGAGGACCACGACTTGATGCATAAAAGTTGTCGAAGGTTGGGCGTAGATGAGGAAGAGAATCCTGAGAGTGAGGAGATTGTAGTGGAATTTTTTAACAATAAGAGTTTGATTAAGGACCAGGCCGAGATGGTCCGGGAATCTATCATAAGTATGGCGCTGAACGAGTCCCGGGAATTGATAGATCGAAATCTAGGACGAATAGAGTCAGTGGGCGTGGACGAAGAGTTCGAGCGAATGAAAATCGATTTAACAAACATAAGAAACCGGGGAAAGTTGACTGGAGATTCACTTTCTGTTCAAGGTGAAGGAAACGATGCAGCTGTTGATATCAGTAATAACAATGCGATCCATCTGGTTGACAACATAGACGGAATTGATTCAACAAAGGGTACCAAGCAACAGCAAACCAAGACTAAAGCGTCGCAAACTGATCTGGACACTGCTGGGCGGAGTGTGAGTTCAGATTCCAAGAGCAGCCTGGTTCCAAAAATCAATAGAGGACCAGAAACAAGCCTGAGGAACATTGCTTCTCTTACCATGAATAACTGCAGTGGCACAATCAATCTTAAAAACGTAACGAATCTTACAATCAATGCCTGTCAAGAACAAACTAACCCACCACAAAACCCCATAGAGCTACATCCTTCCACGGCCCGTTGTCCCTCGGAAGAAGGCAGTCCTGAGTGCGGTTTTTACAAACGCCTGATAACTGAAAACAAAATCCTTAGACAACACATTCTCAAAACAACCCTTGCCAATGCCACGTCCACCGAACTCTTCCCTCAAATTGACTCCAGTGCTTCCAGTACCCGATCCTCGTCGTCCAACAATCAGGATCAGGAATCCTCCCTATCTGTTGCATCCCATTCGAAAAGTATTGACACTTCGGAGCTGTCCAACCAATCTGAAAACCCTCCCGATAAGCTCGCTCTTGCGGCAGATGAACTTCGTACCGTCCTAAACCTACCCAAGTCGGACAAAGCCTTCCAGCACATCCTCGGCGATCTTTTCCTGCTGGGATCGACAAACGACCAATCAACAGCATCCAATAACGCTAAAGCGCCACCATCGGTAGTTGGGGCGACTTCTTCCGGATCCAATCAGCAACAACAAGAACACACTATGCAGATACAGCAATGGTTGAAGCAAATCATTTCTGAAACAGAAACTGAACCGTTGCAGAACGCTGAATTGATGGAGATAAGTAGGATCAACAATTGAAATGGTCAAGTGGTTTTTAAATTTCTCAAACGAAACAGACTACTGGGCTAAGGTGGGTGCCTCTTTTTTTATTTTCCTATATTTTACTTTCCAATAGCATTCGTTTATCTCATAGAAAAGACTTATATTTTATGATACACAATTTTATGCAAAACAAAATTACTTTTATCGAGCATCACGTATTATGATAGTTAGTGGACATGTTTTAAAATTAATCTGTTTAAACACAGATTGTGAATTGTAAGGATTACAAAATAGATAATCAATTGTTGAAATCTCTTGTTCTCGAGACTATCAAACTTAGCACAACTGTCCATTTTCATATTCGTTGCTATTTAGGACAAGAACCTAAGTAATACGCAAATCAACATGTATACGTACTTTTATTCTTGATCTGTCTTTTAATCACATGCAAGAGTGGGTGAATATTTTAACATAAAGCCTTGAAACTGAATGTTGGTTCACCATCTTCATTTTCAAAAGAAATGTCACAATTCCTTTCTTTACAACGTGTACAAATTACTTGTTCCAAATTTTCTTAACATTCCATTTATTATTCTTTCCATTCGATTTTTATTCCTTCTTCTATTTACAATCTTAATACCACTGACAGACTTTTTTTTAAATATTAACAAAAATCTTCTTAACATCGCTTAAGCTTTTAGTTGTAAGGCCCTCGAATAGTACAATCGCTAGTTTGTTCCTCTTCGCCCAAGAGATCAAGCGAAACCACACTATTCAAAACGATTTTTAAGTGTAAAATCCCATCTGTGATGGCGCGTTCCAACTGCAGAAGCAGCAAACTAAAAAAAAACCCTGTGGACTGCTTTTAGTGTACCAAAGTTATGAAGTATCAAAAAAATGGGTAAGAGAAGTATAAAAACGCAAACCCGCATTTATAGTAGTTCCGAATGTAGTGACTATTTTGTTGAGACGTTACGAAGTTTATAACATGATTTTCTTGGTTGCATTGTTTTATTGTTTAGACAAACATTAAATAAAATTTCCCCTTAACTTTCTTAAAAACTTTTTAAAATAATCTAGATAAGTTTACAAAACACTATCCATCCCAAACACATCCTTCCTACCACTAATGTTTCAAACATAATTGTGAACATCAGCGTTACATAGTACACGTTACATACGAGTAAAATGTGATTTCCGTTATTATTAATCATTTGTTTTTTTAATATATCGATAGCATTTAGTTTAGAGTTTATAATGGATTACTCGTTCAATTGATGAGAATTGTTTTGGCTTTTATGTAAGAATCGCAACCTTTAAAGAACATTCAAACATATAAAAAAATGTTAAGAAAATGCGTCCAAATGCTGCCCTACTAATGAATTTACACAGCTAGTCTTTTTATACGTAACGATTTGAGAATCGATCACTAGCATTATGTATGAATGCATCATAATGATTTTTGAACGAAAAAATCTAGTGAATCTTGTGCTTATCCCTAAATCAACGAATGGCGTGTGTAATTCGTTCACAGTTATCACAATATGATCAAACATAAAGAAGAACGTATATTTTATGTCATCTCACCATCTTTCAATCAATATCGATCGCACTGGTTTCAGAAACAGCATCGTTCTTGTGTACTTGTCTCTTAGTATTAATCAAACATAAAATCGACGAATCAAGAGAAATAAATTTATCAACTTTGCACCGGTACCGGTTGTGGCATTTTTCCTTTCGATGACAGGTCCTTTGGAATTTCATATCACAAGCACGTTCTTTTCGGTTCCCCTCGCCTTTGAGCTCCAGATCAAACCACGGATGGTACGTAACAATGGTATGAAATCTGCATCGGCGCCTATGTCAGTTGATCCTCAGAGCAGCAGATAAACATGAATATGACCGAGTGCGGTAACAAGCTTAATATTCAAGAGGTCAATATTCATAAATGAATCCACAGTTTATACTCATTTGCGATCTCTAAATTATTCAAACACAGAATAGCTACCAGAGGAGTAGACGGAGGGTCTAGAAGGGTACCTACAAGAAAGGCGACGAATTGGACTGTGAGAGCTACCGCCTACAAAGTTTTGTCCCGAATCCTACTTAGTCGCCCGACGCCACAAGCAATCAGATACGTGGAAGGCCATCCGGCTGGCTCCAGGAGAGACGGTCTACAACTACGTCAAATCCTCTAAAGATACCGTGAACACTCAATCCCTACGAACAATTTATCCATAGACTTCACGGCAGATAAGTTGACTGGATCTGCTGAAAATCGTGCGCGATTGGAATGAACTCAACAATTCACCCGATATCCGCACACAGCACTGCGTTCCATCCATCGCCGCCTTGATCAGTCTGGCCAGCTTCCCGGAAAAGCAGTTCTCGTCCATGATTTCCAATAGCTCGTCACGGTCGATCGTGTCGTATGCGGCTTTGAAGTCGATAAATAGATGGTGCGTAGAGATTTGGTGCTCACGGAATTTTTGGAGGATTTGTCGTAATGTAAAGATCTTGTCCGCTGTAGATCATTCTCCATGAAGCCGATCTGATAACTTTCCACGAATCTGTTTGCTTGTCACGCTAGGCGGCGGAATACGATTCGGAACAGTTTTTTTGTAAGGCATTTAGGATTCGGGACAACACTTTGTACGCGGCATTGAGGAAAGTGATCGCTCGGTAGTTCTCACAGTCCAATTTGTCGCTATTCAGCTGGTGAATGGCATCCTTAACTTCACTCATCGTTGGGAGTGGCTCCTCTACGTTGTTGGCTACGCCGGCGATGATCCCCACTGTCTTGATCTCCTGCATGTGCTTCCACCTTTTGACTGCCTCACGATTGTCCGTGAGGATGCCCCCGTTCTTATCCCGGCACATTTCGGCTTGCGGCACGAAGCCTTTGCGGGACGCATTGAGTTTCAGATAGAACTTTCGTGTTTCTAGGGAACGATGCAGCTGCTCCACCTCCTCGGGCTCCTCCTCCTCCATGCGACGCTTTTTTCCTGTAAAATTCGGACTCGCTGCCTCTTCCACTGTCGGTGCTTTTCCACGTTTCGACGGGTGCCTTTTTGCACTGCTGCCATCCGCGCGGCGTTCTCTTCGTCCATCATCCTCCTACACTCCTCGTCGAATCAGTCGTTCCGTCGAGTTCGTTCCACATGCCCGATGGCGTTCTCCGCCACGCTGTTGTTGGCTGTCTTGATGGTATCCCAACAGTCCTCGAGAGGGGCTTTGTCGAGCTCGCCCTCTGCCGGCAGCGCTGCTTCGAGCGATTGCGCTTAGTCTGCCGCGACCTCAAGTTACTTCAATCGGCGATATTTAACCGATGCGGCCCTCGGTTTCGTATGTTGTTCACTACGGAGAGTTATCACCTCTGCGGTGCCGGCTGGGATTCGAGTAACCTAAGTGGAGATCGGGTACTTAACCCCGGTGGATGCTTTGGTCGCATGCAGACCGAGAAGGTGGCCGCACGCGTCTGTTCCCCAGGTCAGCTGCCCAGGGGCGGCGCGCAACAACAACCGAGCGTCTGTTCTCCAGGTCAGGGGCGGCTCTAACAGCGTCTGTCTCGAAGCGAGCGGCTGAATTTATGAAATGCGGCTCCCGCCAGCTAAGTCCAAGATGGCAGCTCCTTCGCGGGATAGGGACCTCCGGCTTACAACCTACTGCTCCCGATTTATAAAATTGTTACAGAATCCGAGAAAAACGACCGACCTGGAACTTTAGCGACGACTTTTAGCATGAAAACACTGTCACGAATTAGAACTTGGAACGTTTTAACCCTTGCCCAACCAGGCAAGCTGGCTCAACTTGCTAGAGAAGCTAGCCTTCTTGATGTCCGCAACAAACGAAGCGCAGACACCACCACCACGGCGCGAGGAGAAAGTCTGGTGTCGATACGACGTCCGCCGGTTAGAGAATCCGGAGGTGAAAAGGGCATACGTTGAACAGCTAGAATCCCGAGCCTCGGAATTGCCGACAGACGGAACAGTCGAAGAACAATTGTGTGGAATCAACAAGGCCTTCATCACGACGAGCCATGGTATTCTCGGTAAAGTTTGTGGAAGAAGGAGTGAATGGATGTCGGATGAAACTTGGAGGATGGTCGATCATCGGAGAAAGGCGAAAATCGGAATTAAGCAGGCATGTACCGGGTCAGCCAAAGCAGCCGCCCGCTTACGTTATGCGGAGCTGGAAAAGACAGTTAAACGAGCTTGTAGACGAGACAAGAGAGCCTGGACAAACTCCCTAGCCGAAGAGGTAGAAAGAGCCGCCGCCAATGGAGATATCCGATTACTTTATGACATTTCTCACCGCCTCAGTGGTGCAAAGACTAATGCAAGAATGCCGCTGAAAGACCGAGCAGGTCAGTTATTGACCGATCGAACAGATCAGCTCAAACGATGGACTGAGCACTTCGAACAACTCTTCCGAGTCACGAATAGCGATGGCCAACAGAACCCGTAAGTCGCATAAATGGCGTCAACTCGGAAACGCCCTCGCTAGCTGAAATAGAAGCGGCAATCGAAAACATGAAATCCAACTGGGCATCCCTGCTGAATTGCTGAAAGCCGATCCTGTCTTGTCAGCACAAATTTCGCACCGTCTTTTCGCTGACATCTAGGATACTGCAACATTCCCCGCCGACTGGATGCAGGGTATCCTCGTAAAGGTCCCGAGGAAAGTAGACCTGACAGAGTGCGGTAACTAGCGAGACATAAGGTTGATCTGTACAACCCTCAAAGTACTCTGCAAAGTACAGGAACAGGATCCAGGAGAAAATTGATACTACACTCCGACGGCAACAAGCTGGATTCCGATCCGGACGATCATGAGTGGACCTGGCTGGCTGATGGCCAGCGATTTCCCACTGTGCATTGGTTAAAAATACATAATTATTCCGCTTATCCGACCTCTGGTTATTCGAGCTTCCCCGTTATCCGAACCACCGAGTTCATTCAAGCTCCCATATATTCACGAACCATGCGCCCGGATGATACGCAGAACCTTAGGAAAAGGATAGTAGTTTCATTGTATTTTGTGTTATCTGAGGTGATCCTTCCCCCTCAATAAGCGGGGTTCTACTGTATATACGAATTAGAAAAATATTAGGGATTCGGAGGGCAAGTAAAGTTCGACTGAACTGTTTGGCTGTTAACTAAAGACTAAATTTTATTTCTTCATACAATTAAATTATCTATTCTATAACTAGGTTGCTTCGATTCGTAACTACTAACACTCCTCCTCGACATCGATAGCTACTATTCCTGTCGCTTCACGCAGTTTTCCCAATTTCACGCTCAGCAACGGCTTCGTCATCATATCTGCCAGCATGTCTTCCGTTGGGCAATACTGCAAACTGATGATATTCTTGCTCCGCAGGTCCTTGATGAAGCAGTATTTTGTATCCACATGCTTTGATCGTTGGTCCACCTTTTCGTTCTCCACTTGTCGGATACAGCTTTGGTTATCCTCCCGTATGCGGATCGGCAGATCCACTTTCGTCTGGAAATCCCTCAAGAGCTTCGTAATCCACTAAATTTCCTAGTACGCTTCGGCCAGAGCGATGAATTCTTATCTGTGGAAGACAGCGCCACACACGATTGTTTCCTGGAGGCCCGACTCACGACTCCACCGCCGAGAAAAAATAGGAACCCCGAAGTTGATTTCCGGTCTCGAGTGTCGCCAGCCCAGTCAGCGTCGCAGTAAACTTCCAGGCCTTTATTTGTCACTCCTAACTTCAGCTGGTAACTTCGACTTTGAAACATGTACTTCAAAACTCTCTTGGCCTCGGTCCAATCCTTGACGCGTGGTTGACTAACGGATCTTCCTAGAATCGATGCGCTGATCGAGACATCTAGACGTGAACTCACTGCGACATACAGCAAACCATCCACCAGGCTTTGGTACTGGTCGCTGTTCGGCAGTACAGCTGAGTCCTCCTCCTTTTTCTGGTAACCAGGGTCCATCGGAATTTTCGGAAGCGTCAGCAAAGTCGAAACATGTTTGAACATGTTTCGTAGCACAGAAGTATTGCACGGAGACAGCCACCATCAAGTGTTTGTAAAGGTTGACTACAGTCGCGGCTGGCTGAAAAGCTTGTTTCATTCTAGCAATGAAAAGGGAAAAAAATCAAAGCTTGTTACGATTGGTAAGCGACAAAACGTGAATTGCATAGTGGCAGCCGGTTTATGCGATAGGGGGCCTTACTAAGGACATATGAAAAATTGATAAAAATCTAAAAAGCAGTTTTAAGTTTGCATATTGTTCTGAGTCTACTCAAGATCTTTGTTGTGTCGGATAAAAAATAGATGGTTTTTGAAGATCTTACGGGAGTTTCTTGAGTAGTGAAAAGGCAATATTTCGCTATCATCGCCTATTCTCAGAGGAAGAAAGTATATGGTGACATTTTGAAAGTTCATTGTGAGTTTTTGGTGAGAAGAAAAAAGTTTATGATAAAGGAAATAAAATCTAGAGAAAGAGGGGCCCTGGAAAAAGGCGCATTAAGGTTTTTTTCTACATAGTGCTTAGTGGAAAAAGAAGTGGAAGTAGAGGAAGGGATGCAATTTGGCGCAGTGGGTCTTGGGATAGTTCTGAGAAAAAGTTTTGAAATATCCGTTTGCATTTGTGAAGAAATTGCCAAAGGAATGTGTAGTGTGGAATAAGTTCAAGGGTAAAATGAGTAAAGGTGAAGCAAGGTAATGGTAAGGCATTATGTGCCGAGGTAAGATGTAATAAAAATGTAATTAAAAATTATGATTTATGTTTCTAAATAATAGAATGATCAATCATCTGCAAACTGGCCAGGTATATACACGGATGCCGGAATACCTGTAGTAAATTTATAAAATGTGAATTTTATAATTTTTTGACTGGTTTTGAAGATGATTGAAACATTCATCCAGAATATACTTGAACAGCGACACGAAACACATTCATCCACAACAAATAACACGAAGCCATGGTGCCGGGTATGACAAGTTCTGTTAATCTGACGAAAGCAGAGAGCTCATACTTAGGTAAAACTGCGGTGAATCCGTGCACCCATGGTGGATATCTAACATACAACATACATACATACCAGGGTCCATCGGAATTTTCGAGCCTTTGGAATCCGTCTGACCGAACCTCGCAGCCAACTTCTCGATATAGGCCTGCTGATTAAGTAGATATCCGTTAAGATACTTAGTTACCTTGATTCCAACGAAGTGCTTGACGTCTCCCAACACGGTCAGCTTGATGCATCGTTGAAGTTGAGCAACTATTTCTGCGAATTCGGACTCGCTCGAACAGGCCACAAGAATATCGTCCACGTAGATGAGGATGAATGACTCTCGACCCTGTTTCGTCCGAACGTAGAGGCACCCATCTGCGGACGATCGTTTTGTTCCAGACTCGGGCTGCTTGTTTGAGTCCGTACAGACTCCACTTGAGACGACACACACGGGATGAGTTGCATGTCTCGTAACCGGCTGCTTCATGAACATTTCTTCATCCAGCGTACCGTACAAATAAGCTGTTTTGATGTCCACATGCTTGACGAAGAGATTTCGTTCAGCTGCCTTGTCAGCAAAACCCGCACAGTGACTTGCTTAGCCCCGGTGCAAAGACTTCGTCAACATTTTCACCGTACTTTTGGGAGTATCCTTGGGCGATTAACCTTGCCTTATACCGAATGACTTTTCCGGTCTCGTCCTCTTTCCGTTTGAAGATCCATTTGCAACTAACCTTCTCGCGGTAGAGTTGTGACCTCCCAGGTTTCGTTTTCACCAGCACCTCACCAATAGCACTCAGGAAGCTTGGCGTCGAACAACATACACCGGCTTATTTCGATAAGGTACCGGTTTTTTCTTTCTGCCACGCCGTTTTGCTGCGGGAAGTAGCTTGTGGTGAACTGCGCTTGAATGCCTTCCTGTTTCTAGAAATTTCTCAGCACGTTCCCCGTGTACTCGCCACCTTGGTCGCTTCTGACCACTTTCGGCTTCCGACCAAATTGCGTTTTCATCATGGCCGAGTATTCCATTATCTTCTCCGGAACTTCGCTTTTCTTTCGCAACAGATACAGGACACAAAATCTGCTGTAGTCGTCGATGATGGTCATAAAATATCGATGACCGGACACCGACACGTTTTCCACAGGGCCGCAAACGTCGGTGTGTACGAGATCGAGCACAGCACTAGATTTTCTTTCCACCGACTTCGGAAACGGCTTCCGGCTCATTTTCGCCTTTTGACAGCACTCGCATCCCTCTCGTACTACGCAATCGTACATCTTCAGTCCGACCACCAGATTTTTCTGCATCATCTCACCGACCGCATTGAGCTCACGATGCCCAACGCGCCAATGCCACACATGCTGGCAGTCAACGTTATGGTGATCTTTTGCTGCCATGACCACTTCCTGCGATGTCTTCACCTTGTAGAGCCCGCCAGTCTTGACTGCGGTTGCCGCTTGTTAGCCTCCGCGAGAATTGAGCATCCTCCTTCGTTGAATAGTACTTCTGCACCTTTTTCGACTAGCATTGGTACAGACAGCAGAATCATTTCCAAGCTCGGCACAAACAGAACGTTTCCAAGGGTGATCTTCGTAGTTTTTCCATCGTCATGGTACCACAACAATTGACAATCGCCAACACCTTCAACTTTTGCGATTTTTCCATCGGCCTGGCTGATCGTTTTAACGCGGCTTTCGACGATCTTGTTGAAAAACTCTCTGTCGCCGCACATGTGCCGGGACGCTCCTGAGTCCACAATCCAGTCACCAACATGAGTTTGTGTACTACCCATCAGAGCAAATGTTGAGGGTTGCTCTCCACTACTGGCAGCTTTTGCCTTTGGCGATCGACCTTTTTCCGGTTCCATTTGCTTCGCGTACAATCGACATTCGTTTTGTTTGTGGCCACTTTTCTTGCAGAAATGGCACACCAGCGATTTCTTTTTCCCGGTGAAACTTGCCTTCAACGCTGCATCCGACGGTCCGCGTTCTCGTTTCGCCACTTCGTCAAACAGTTTACTCTTCACCAGCTCCAGTTTCAGCTCATCGTCGGAGCGGCTCTCAAGTGCCATCGTGAGCGTGTCGAAGGAATCAGGGAGGCTCCTAAGGACCAGCGCGACCATCAGTGGCTCGCCGATATCCAGTCCAGCACACGACAACTTCGCAAACAGCTCTTCCAGTTCAAAAAGATGGCTCTGCATGTCGTCCCCGTCCTTGTACGTTTCGTTGCAGATCCTTTTCAGTACCGCAACCTTCGAGCAAAGGGACGTTTTTTCGTGGTGATTCTTGAGGTTGTCCCAAGCTCCCCTGGCGGTCTTCGAATTGCGTATCAGGGCATGTTGCTGATCCTCAGCGAGCAGCGCAATCGTTGCTCTCGCATTGCGATCTCCTCCCTTCCATACATCCGTCATCGGCGCCGGAGCTTCATCCTCAATGTACTTCCACATGTCTTCACGAGTCAGCAGCATTTCAGTCTTAAATTTCTATAGCGAGTAGTTGGAACCATTCAGCTTTACGATAGAAACTTTGCTTCCTTCCACGGCGATTCTCGAAACTTCCAGACTTGACAGCGAAAAAATTCTTTTGAAATTAACGTCTACTATGATCTGGGCCCGTAACCTATTGAGGATTCGGAGGGCAAGTAAAGTTCGACTGAACTGTTTGGCTGTTAACTAAAGACTAAAGGGTGATACGGTCAAAATTTGGTCAATATCAACTTGACGTATTTCTTTCAATTTTGCATTTAAAAAACTTGAACACCCTCATTTTGAAGGATTGTGTGTGTAGAATGTTGCTCCTATTTTGATTTTGGAATTCACTCTTCAGTTGTCAAAATGCCGTCCAAGGAAGAAGAGCAGCGTATCAAAATTTTGCTCGCGCATCGCGAAAATCCGAGCTACTCGCACGCAAAGCTGCCAAAATCGCTTAAAGTTGCCAAATCAACCGTTACAAATGTAATTAAAGTGTTTGGGGAACGTTTGTCGACAGCCAGGAAGTCTGGATCGGGGGAAAATCGAAAACCGGAAGCCGCTGAGACGACAAAGAGAGTTGCCGGTAGTTTCAAGCGAAACCCTAACCTCTCTCTCCGAGATGCCGCAAATAAGCTGGGTGTATCGTGTACAACCGTGCATCGAGCCAAAAAACGAGCTGGACTATCGACTTACAAGAAGGTAGTGACTCCAAATCGCGATGATAAACAAAATACGACGGCCAAAGCGCGATCCCGGAGGATGTACACGACGATGCTGACGAAGTTTGACTGCGTGGTAATGGACGACGAAACCTACGAAAGCCGACTACAAGCAGCTTCCGGGACAGGAGTTTTATACGGCAAAAGGAAAAGGTGAAAGGTAGCAGATATTTTCAAGCACATGAAACTGTCAAAGTAGGCGAAAAAATATCTGGTTTGGCAAGCCATCTGTACCTGTGGCATTAAAAGCAGCATTTTCATAGCTTCCGGGACTGTCAACCAAGAAATTTACGTGAGTGTTTGAATAAACGTTCGCTGCTTTTCCTGCAGAAACACGGTTGTTCCGTACTGTTTTGGCTGGATTTGGCATCTTGCCATTACGGTAAAAAGGCCATGGAGTGGTACGCCGCCAACAACGTGCAGGTGGTTTCCAAGAACAAGAACCCTCCCAACACGCCAGAGCTCCGCCTAATTGAGAAATACTGGGCTATTATCAAGCGGAACCTAAAGAATACCAAAAAAACTGCTAAGAACGAGCAGCAGTTCAAGGCAAACTGGCTTTCTGCGGCGAAGAAGGTGGACAAGGTGGCTGTACAAAATCTTATGGCAGGGGTTAAGCGTAAGGCCTGGCAATTCGAATTTGGAAAAACGGAAGCCTAACTGAATATTTTTCGTGAATTTTATACTAATTAAACTTGAAAAAGAAATTTAATTTGATTTTTTAAATAAACGATTTCACCGATTTGCACACGTTTTCCCTTGACCAAATTTTGACCGATCACCCTTTAAATTTTATTTCTTCATACAATTAAAGTATCTATTCTATAACTAGGTTGCTTCGATTCGTAACTACTAACAATCCATGAGGTGCTCAGCAGTTAACCCTTTCCTTCCCATGGTAGCACAGGTGATCCACAACTTTGCACAGCTCGCATTTGAACTGGGCGCTTTGGATCAACACCATTTTTTCACCGAATGTGTAGATATGAGTGAAGAAACATTGCACAAAATTTGAAGAAAATCGGTTCGCTAGGTTTTGCTTGGCAGATCAAAAGCTACAAAAAAGTCGGATTTTTTTCGAATTTAAATCAAGTCGTCATTTGTTGCTCAATAACTTGACAAGTTTTTATAATTTCCTTCAAATAAAAATACTGACGTGCAGAAGGTTGCTTATACAAGCAGAATCAAATGATGGTTTACTTAGATTTCAACTAAAACATATAAATTTTTGAATAAGTAAAGTGGATCACTGGTGATACACTGGGAACAAAACGTACTTTTCTTCTTGTGCAGCTTCTTATCAATACTCAAGAAAATCATTTCGTCAACAAAAAAAATCGCTTCAGGATAGTTATTTCATCTGCTTAAATGACCACATGTCTCAAAATATTTGTAAAAGTTCAAGATTTTCTCGAAAAACGGCATGTTTTGTTTTCCTTGCGCAAAGTGTCATGGCGGCCAATTGTTCAAGGCAAAAATGAAAATTTCAGATATTTCAATAAATAGACTTTCGAGGGATGTGTATACCAAAGAAGTTTTTCATCAAATAGGATCGTTTTAGTTTGTGATCAATGAAGTGATGAAATTCCATGTTTTTTTTGCAATTATTTCCTGTTTTTTCATTTGCACCCAATGTGTTGTTATCTTCCCAATGGAGCACATATGATCCACCTCAAAACCCAAATTTATCAAATGGATCATTAAAGTAGGCTTAAATTATGCATCTTTTGTTCTAGAACTTTAGCTGCAAATCAATATTTCTATTTTTAAAACGTGAAAAACCTCGTGGGAAGGAAAGGGTTAAGAGCAACCTACTCATCCACTTATAGGAAAGTGTGATATCATATTACAAATTCAAATCAGACCAAGATATAGATGAATTGAAGTTTTATTTCATTTGGAGAAAGTTCGAAACTACAAAACTGTGGGAAGAATTGTAACAGCGTTTTCTACTAAGGTACTGGGTACGCTCGGTAGCACTTGTCCTCTATCATTTTCCTAACCGATAAGCGACGCAGAAAATATTATGTATTATGCTTAAACATAAACACGCAACAGAATTATTATTGAATACTTTAAGTTCTTCCTGCTTATGAATGATCACTACATCCAGATGTAGCTGTGACAACTTAAAACAATAAAATTAAAGGAACTGAATAACTGCTACGCGTGGTAGTTTATGACTGTAATAAGTACATCAAAACATGTGGCCCTGCTTATATTCAACATAACGCACACTTTAGTCGTACATAGGAGATTCGTACAAAATAAACTTAACTGACTTTTAAAAGAGGTGATAAAAAATTACCTCAAAAACACTCCGTTAGCCACTTTTGTCTATACCTTGCGTCAAAACATTAAGTTATGAACAGTCGACGGAAATTTCTGCATCACTTGCTCTATAGGGCAAAGTTTGTTATTACTACTATAAGTATCTAGAGTTGTGCAAATTTTGCTGTGCGGTACTGTAATTCGGGACATTATTAATTGAGTTGCTTTTCGGTAAAATCTGAAGGAAGAAAACTGCATAAGTTATCGACGTATTGAAGCCATGGTGCATCTGGCACCAGGAACATATGAATGGTTCTCTAGGAATGACGGTATCCCAGTGTGGAAGTCAAACGTTGGCCGCCACTGCGGTCTCGTCCTGCACTTGATAAAAGACCCATTCTTCCATGAACGATGGAACAAATGCTGTGCATTTAGTGAATGCGACCTTTGGAGTGAGCTTGCCAAGCTGTTCCTCGTACATTTCAAGCGACTCTGGACAGCTGACACCGTTTCCCTAAAATACAAAATTCAACTGGGTTAGGCTGAGAACAAGTTTACAAATGTCCCACAAAAACTTACGTGAGTCATGAACTTTCCAGTAGGCTTGAGAACCTTGAACGATGATTCCAAAATTGTGCGAATGAAATCCCAAATTTCACCGGTAGGTGTATCGGAAATCGGAATATCAGTCAAGTCACCGAATACGTAATCGAATTTGCGCCCATCCTTGATGTATTTGTTCAGGTAGACCATACAATCGCCGACGACTATCTCGTAATTGTCACTTTTGCGCCTCTCCAACACATCCCCGCAGATGGAATTCATGTACTTGTTACAGGCCTGCATGACTAGCTCGTCAATTTCCAGCATTACCACAAACTTGGGTTCTTCCTTCAGTAGCTCGTACAGCAGGGCTCCATCCCCGCCTCCAAGGATACAAATCTCTTTGTCCTTGTAGTTCTCGATACCACGGCGCATCAACGTTTCCGTGTAGATAAGATCGGCTTCTGCAATATCTGCAAAATATAAACTTTTTAGTTTACTAAATTCAGTAGATTGCACTAATGCCATACATACTTTGCAGTTCGTCCAGAACGAGCATGTTACCCAAACTCTTGGAGTGGACAATCTGGATCTTTTGAAATTCAGAACGCTTGTCATACAGAACCTTGTCGATGTCGTATTCGATGACACGTTCATCTAGAAGACAAAATGATCGATGTGAATCAACTTGTTTTATTAAAACATATGATTTGCATATATGGTAAGGTACACCGGGGCAAGTGCAAACTCGGGGCAAGTGCAAACGTTCATCTTTTCTCTTTTCTAAGAAAAGTAAAAAATATTTCTTCTTTTAGAAATTGTTGTTTAGACCCAAACAAACAATCTGACATAGATAAACTAAACTCTCTTTAAATTTTTCACTAAAAACACGGCACTGCTTGATCACACACGAATTCAAGTTCGTACTAGACATGAACAGTGTGTTTTTGTTTTGCATATTTTGGCTACAAAAAAGGGCATTCAAATCCGAATTTTCGTTAAAAGGTGAGTGTTTGAGACCGATATTCAAGTGAAAGCAGAAAATTTATGATAAATTTTCATTACACCCCGAAAGTTGTGAAAATAATATTCGCTCTTGTCAACCCACACTGTGGGGCAAGTGCAAACGACACTACCGGGGTAAGTGCAAACGACACTACCGGGGTAAGTGCAAACGCACCTTTAAGCCATGCAACATCAGCCATTTCAGAAAATTCATCACAAAAATGGTTCAGCATTATATTAAAATGGCCAGAAGGGGTATCCAAAGTGTTGTATCTGAAGCGGATGTTCGAAATTCCTTAATGCATTAGTAAATGAAGGTCTTTTGCTTAAAACAACAGTCACCAAAAATGGAGTTCCAAAAAGTTATCAATATTGCAAGAAAACAGCAAACATATTAATCAAAGTTTATAAAACGTACCGGAACATGTATTCAATTCATTTTAAGACCGATACACTGACTCATCTGTGAATTAGTTTGGAAAAAGTATTGCGTTTGCACTTGCCCCCATAAACGGGGCAAGTGCAAATTTTGAAATTTTTTCACAAAAGCACCGTTACTTTTTACCAACATTTTTTAATTTTTCACTACCAACGGGAATTTGTTGAGAACTATTTTAGTGATGCAACGAACGATGATTGATAATTTTTGAACAAATACATATTTTTCTAGGACAAGTGAAAGTTGAACTATGGTAAAAACCGTTTGCACTTGCCCCGGTGTACCTTATATCAAAAGCTGTATGTATTGCCTAGACTAGAAAGTGATGAGAAAATTTGAAAGCTGAAACAATCTATTCTATACATTTTATGAACAACATTTCCTTTGACTGATTTTTTTTTTTTGAAAAAATGTACATTGAACATTCGGAAACATTCAGCAAGGTGATTCTCAATTTAACTGTTCTGGTGATGATGTTTACAAAAAATGAATTTTCGATTTACTTTAAAAAATCGTTGGTTTAGTGATTGTAGCATCTTGAACCTCCTGGATCCGTGGTTAAACTAATAATAATTTTTAGTTTACATAAAATAAACAATTTGGAAATACATGACTACTTAGATACTACATTCCCTCCCTTTTTCTATCCTTCAATTTTAAATTATTTCAGTGTACTTCACCTGACCTATCATTTTGATGAGTCGAGACTTGGTACTTTGTGAGGTTCCACTGCAAAGTTGTAGCCGTTTCTTTTTATGGGATTGGATGCATCCAGCTCAAATATTTTCCGAAGCTACCAAAATCGTAATTTGCTGGAGTCTCCAGCTCTTTTGCAAAGCAATCATAATCCGAACCCACCGCTGACCACCTCCAGTATAAACCAATTTATGTCTTCTTAAGGATTCGAGGCCTGACCTCTGTTTTAACAACTTAAGTTTCGTCGAGTCCGGACAAGTTGGCCGATTGCCTACACCGGATCTGGGACATAGAACAGCTACCGGAGGAGTGGAAGGAGGGGGTAATATGCCCCATCTACAAGAAGGGCGACGAATTGGACTGTGAGAACTACCGAGCGATCACTGTCCTCAATGCAGCCTACAAAGTGTTGTCCCGAATCCTACTCCGCCGCCTAACGCCACAAGCAAACAGATTCGTGGGAAGTCATCAGGCCGGCTTCACGAGGGACGGTCTACGACGGACCAGATATTCACATTACGGCAAATCCTCCAAAAATGCCGTGAACACCAAGTCCCTACGCACCATATATTCATCGACTTCAAAGCCGCATACGACACGATCGACCGTAACGAGCTATGGAAAATCATGGACGAGAACGGCTTTTCCGGGAAGCTGATCAGACTGATCAAGGCGATGATGGATGGAACGCAGTTCTGTGTGCGAATCTCGGGTGAATTGTCGAGTTCATTCGAATCGCGCAGGGGGCTTCGACAAGGTGATGGTCTATCCTGCATGATGTTCAACGTGGCGCTAGAAGGTGTTATTCGACGAGCGGTGGGCGAAATGCGGGGCACGATTTTCAACAGATCCAGTCAACTTATCTGCTTTGTCGATGACATTGATATAGTCGGCAGATCATCTGCGGCGGTGGAAGAGATCTACCGCAAACTAAAACGCGAACCAGGAAGGATTGGGTTGATGATTAATACGTCCAAGACGAAGTACATGCTTGCCTGCGGATCCGAGACCGACCGAACCCGCTTATCCAGCAATAACAAGGTCACAGTCGTCGGCGACGAGCTGGAGATAGTCGAAGACTTTGTCTATCTTGGCTCACTGGTGACCGCAGACAATGACACCAGTCGTGAGATCCGGCGGCGAGTTATCAGCGGAAGTCGTGCCTACTATGGGGTCCACAAGCAACTGCGGTCGAGAAGACTTAGCCCTCGCACGAAGTGTAACCTGTATATGACGCTCATTAGACCGGTTGTTCTCTAAGGGCACGAGACATGGAAATTACTCGAGGAGGACCTGCGTACACTCGGAGTATTCGAGAGACGAGTGTTAAGAACCATCATGAGCTCGCGTAGGAACAAGACGAGTGGGGGCGCAACGAGCGAGGTGGTTAAACCAAGTGGAGCGTGATCTGGCGAACGTAAGGTGTCCGAGAAATTGGAGAACAGTTGCCATGGACCGAGTGAATTTTAGGAATAATGTTCGTCAATTTATGTCGTGAGACGAAATACTATGTAAATAAATAACAACATTCTCGACCTACTCGATAGATGGTATTCTTGTGAAAGTCCCTAAAAAGAGAGACTTAACAGAGTGTGGTAGCTGGCCTGGCATTTCGTTGATCTGTACAACTCTCAAAGTATTCTGTAAAGTGATGCTCAATAGAATCCAAGAGAAAATTGGCGCAACGCTCCTACGTAAACAAGCAGGATTCTGATCCGGACGATTATGTGTGGACCACATCACAACGTTACGAATAATACTTGAACAAATAATCGAATTCCAGAATGCTGTTCTGCTAGTGTTCGTTGACTTCGAAAAAGCAATCGACTGACTGAATCATGAAAACATCTGGACTTAAGCGTAGAGGAGTCCCCGAAAAACCAGTCCATCTCATCGAAGCACAATACGAAGAATTTTCGTGCAAGGTCCTACCCGACGGTGTCTTGTCCGATCCAATCCCGTTAACTGCTGGAGTGAGACAGGGATGTATCTTATCACCGCTACTTTTTCTCATCGTAATGGAAGAGATCCTGACTGGATCGACTGTACCGTGGAATCCTTCAACAATGGAACAACTAAACGACCTTGACATGGCTGACGATATTGTTTTGCTCGCCCAAACACAACCGGATATGCAAAGCAAACTCGAAGACCTCAACGAAAGCTCCAAGGCAGCAGGTCTCAAAGTCAATGTCTTAAGACCAAGTCGATGGAGATCAACACAGAAAATTCCTCCGTTTCATGGTAGCTTGGCAACAAGTTGAGAAATTGTAGTGCATCCAGTATCTTGTAACAATTAGTTGATTATGAATGTATTAAAGAGAATAAAAACATTGATCATAAGTTTGGAACCAAAACACACCACACGAATCCCCTCAGTGTGGACACCCTTATTCCGAATCGAGAAGCCCCTCGTTTGACGAAAACGGCAAAAACAAATACGAGATATGAGAGTAAAATTTGATTCAGTGTGAAGAAAAAACGGAAAATCCAGTGACGTGAGCAGCTTGGATTCGACCGGCAAAAAACGCGGCAGCCTCCGACGCAGGAAATCCCGTAAGGCAACCAGCAGACAGAAGTGTCTCAGGGCGCGGTATTGTGCCATCATCTTTGCGACTATTTCATACAGTTTACCGCTTCCGTTTTGCCGGACAGATCGCCTCTAAGCTGCTGGTAAGTTGCCTTTGAGTTGCGCACTTACAACGTGCACTAACGTGTTCCGTTAATTGCCCAGGTTGCTCCATCCGAATCCGGTCAGGAATTGAAAAGGCCCGCTTCCGTAAATCGCACGCAAGAAAAAACACGCTCCTGGAAGATTGGCGCGTCAAGCAAAGCCAGCAATAGCGGAATTCGGTGAGTTAACCTCAAAATATTACCACCACATTCGCTAACACACGATATGTATCCGAACCTAGATTTCCAAACGGGACACCGGAAAACACCTGGGAAGAGCGAGGATACCGAGCACACAAGAGCCCCGATATCGGGTAATGCAACGTGAAAAGGAACCGATGAAGAATGCGTTATTGACGGACCTTTTTCCAAAGGGTTCTTTTTTGGTTACGCCTTTGGCTTTATTCCGCAGGTGGTATCGATCTGTCCACGGCGTGCTGTTTCCACATTTTCGTCCGCGTCCGAACCAGGCGGAATTTCAAAGACCCGGGTAAACAGTGCCAGGTGAAACCCGTTGTGTGGTCCTTTGTGGGTCGTACCTGGAGTGTCAGCCGAGCAGTTGGAAAGGTGCGTGAGGTGCTTGGGCAGAGCCTTACTGTCGTCGTCTGGCCGCTCGAACACTCACCCAAAGCTTAGAGCGTCGCGGGAGAAAACCTTTCCACCAAATAGGCATTTGGTAAACAGTGCGAGGCGGACCTTACTTGTTGTCCCCTGGTCGCCCGAGCATTTCCCCGAAGGTAGCAACGGTGCGTGCGTTCATCGAAAGAGTTCTACGAATTGCAGTGCTGCGTTAAGGCGAGTTCGTCTGGCGTTATTGAGTTGCTAGTGTGGTACATTCGAAGTCGGCACTTGTGATGCAGGGCACGCGGGGCGTGCATTTGCAGTCGTCGTAATCACACACACGTCGCACCCGAGAAACATCGTCGAGGGAAGCGCTGCCTAGACTGACAGCAGGGCAAACACTCGCAGTTGTCGCGAGTCAATAAGGAGAGCTGAGGATTTCGCATGAACGGGGTGTCTACGACATTCATCAAGTTTGCCTAAATGACCAACATAATTCCTACGGTCGTCGGGCAGCATCAGGATCCGTTCGTGACACAAAACGTCGCTAGTGTTTTGTGACATGCAGCACACAGCTAGTGACATGCAGCACACAGCGAGGCAGCATTCCGAGCGCAGACGCTCTTCGAACCCGTGTCAGCTAATGACAACTAGGATCAAGTGAGTTTACCAAATCTCTTTAGCCCGATTTCGATTTGCGAGTCTCTGAATTATCTGGCGTTGCGAACGAAAATTCGACTCTTCAACTCAAACGACCCTGCGTGGTTAAACTCCTCTTTAAATAAACAAACATTTCATTTCAACTCAAACCATATTGTTGTACGGGTGCGAAACTTGGTGCACATATGCGGTAACGACGCGAAAACTGCGAGTGTTTGTGAATCACTGCTTGCGGAATATCATCCGCGGAATATCATCACCGATGTCATCAAAAGGCGCTAGAAATCGAGATTCGGGAACGAAAGTGGAGATGGATTGGGAACACGTTGCGAAAAGATGAGAAAGAGATTTGCAGAGAGGCTCTTGAATGGAATCCAGAGGGACATCGAAGTAGAGGCAGGCTCAGAAACTCGTGGCGGCGAAGCCTAGCCGCCGAAATCCGAATGCTGGCTCCGGATCGTCAACAGTGGAGATCTTTTACCACGGCCCTATGCACCGGAGGATCGGCGCGGTGACATTTAGTAAGTAAGTAAATATGTACATTTTTGGAATCTAAGAAAAGTACGGACTCATTTGTGATTTTGTTGAAAAGCCTTCAATCAATATCTGACAGGAAATTAATTCATTTTCTTTACATTAGTTGTTTCGTATTTCACAGATATTTTGATAATATGCAACACATTCTACCAATTTCGGTTAAAAAATATTGCTTCTTTTAACAAGCAGATTTTGAAAGTGTAGCAGAATTTTAAATATAAGTTTTACAGTTTTTTTTTTCTTTTTGCCAGGAATTTACCACATCGTGTCATTCTTCCCTACTCATGTTTTACAGTTCGAGGCTTTATTATTTTATAAGTTAATTTGACCAATTTTTTTTTACACAATTTCCAAATCCAACAAGTGTTTTTTGAAACCGGTTAATGACAGGTTGTTTAAAAAAATACAATCTATTCATTTTTAATTTCGATTTCCAAGTAACTACATTGATTTTACTTTTCATTTATTTGATTTTTCATTAACAAAATTATCAAGTATTACAACGGAGAGGAAGTACCTTACAGGTATTTTTTTTTTCGACGTATTAAAGCCCTTTATGGGTTCTAAAGCATTTTTACAGGCTTTTTATACATTCCTATCGAGATAAAATTACATAAAAACTTTATAAACATAGAACATGGTCCTGTTTTAGTCAAGCTGATTAACTTAAGAAATAAACAAATTGCTTACCTGCAGTAGGGAAGTATCTGGTGACAGGGCCACGCTGCAAAGTCGGCAGCGATTGGCCATGGTTCAGCTTCAGGTTCTGTACCAAGCTGTTTTCGAGTTCCCGTGTTTGCTGTTGGGTTTTTTTTTTGTTTTTTTTTTTCAACCGGGTACATGATCGATTTGATGATTGAATTGAAGTTAAATAGGACAAATCGAGATAAAAAAAAAAGTAAACACAGGAAAAACATCGTTTCGGCGATGATTGAGATGCGATGGGGTACGTTGTATTTTTTTTTGTACACGATTTATCGATGGGAAACGGAAAAGAATGTTACAAAAAAGAGAGAATAAATATCAATATGGAAACACAAATTTTCCTGGGGTCAATTAAAAGGCATGATTCCGATAATCCTTCGAACGAAGGCTAGCATAGGGATTGATGTTTCTCTATTCATAAGGATAGCGATTGGTACTCGTGAGGTTCCAAAAACGATCCAACGTAAAAAGAGGCAGGCGCGGATCTAGGGCAGTTCGATTTTTTTTGTGGTTGTTAATTTGTAGACATATTATTCGATAAACCCTACTTAAGCTAATGTATCTACAATTTTTCAGTTGTAAGGGAAAGCTCAATCTGTTAGTGCCAATTCGGTTCCGGGTTAGAAGTAAATTGGGTTTTTGTAAAACATAAAGCTAGATCCACTCCTTGAAATCACTGAAACATGTTCGAAAAAAGAAAGAATTCAAATAAAAAAAGGGTATGGGGAAATGAGCACATTACCTGTTAGATTCTTGCAGCGTGACTTTTGCGATAGACTACGATTGAGTTCAATAGAAAAAATAAATATCGAAAGGCTACTACCTTTTCTACAAGATTCTCGCTATGCGGAGTGGTTCAAGCGAAGATATCACTGTTGATCGGTGATTTTTGAGGAAATACAATAACGTAAAATTTAAAGAAAAATCCCAGAGACCGAATTATGACCCTTTTTTTATTAACTTTTGTTTCCAAATAGCATTGTTAACGTTAGTTGAAAGTTGGCAGCGACGGATTAGAATCAAAAACTATTTAAGTGTGAAAGTAGAATAATAGGAAATATAAATAGGGTGAATACGCATACTTTGAATCCTGTTTCGAGAAGTTTTTTTTACTTTAAAGCAACGCAGAAACAGAAAACCAAGTACGAAGTAATAGTAGAAGCCCCAAAAAAAGAACGAACGAAAATGATAAACTCAACAAAAAAAAATTGCTAGCGTAAAAACATTATCTAACCTGAGCTCGTTAAGTACACGTCAACATTACTGCCTCTTTTTATCGGTGGAAGGTGCTTGGAGCGTTTGGCCTCCAATTTGAGGCGCAAGTTGTTCTCTAGCGTTTTCATTTGCTAGAATATAGGTAGAGGAACAATGTATAAAAGACGAGAACAATCAACAGCATGGCATATTCATCCTCGGTGACGCAATGGTTTACAGAACACGTTTAAGGTGGCAAGCTTTCCGATTGATTCTTCTAGTGCAATCGATACTTGGGGGACGAATAATTTTATATTCTCATAATTCTGCGATAAATATTTAGTTTAAAAAATCTCAAGTACCGTCAACTGGGGCATAATGCAACACTTTTCAACTTTAATGGCTTCTAAACACTTAATGTCGACAAATAATCATTACCGCTTGTACATCAAAAGTTTTAAGGTTGATCGGACATCAAATTGATTTAATCAAAAATTTACAAAAACATGCGATTTTCACCCTACTAAGAAATGGGTTAAGTTGTAACAAACTTCTGTGAAGTCACAACGTATAAAGCAGCGAAGCTAAACTTGGATGTAATTTTTCTCGAGTAATTTTTTTTTCTACCAGAAAATCCGGCATAGCAGTCAAAATTTTCATCGGACTCCAACATATTCATACGTCTTCGGTTTTATTTATTCTTGACAATTCCAAAGATCAAAAAACACTTAGATACAACAAACTGCCGTTCCAAGCAAGACTGTCCCATGTGACTTTTGGGCCATTTTCACTTTTTTGTTGGAAACACTCTTTTTAGTGTAAACTTTCGAATAAAAACACAAACAAGTATACTTTGTTCTGAACTCATACGAAATTTTAATTTAGGTGGTTGTCTCTATAATGATGTTTCTACGCAAGAATGTCACACTAGAGAAAATTGCATGAAAAATGCAAACTTTAACAAAAAAAAATCTCTTAGGATGAGTTTAAACTGTTGAATATAATGTTATTCACTGAAAAGAACACTAAAATAGAGGGCGGAGGAGGAGCGAGAAGCCTTGAGTGTTTTATTCAGAGAAATATTCACTCAACACTTTTCG
Organism: Uranotaenia lowii; assembly: GCF_029784155.1. Taxonomy (NCBI): domain Eukaryota; kingdom Metazoa; phylum Arthropoda; class Insecta; order Diptera; family Culicidae; genus Uranotaenia; species Uranotaenia lowii. The sequence continues at coordinate 153,396,906 of NC_073693.1, read as the reverse complement.
GTAGGCACTACTCACAGCATGGGTGGCCAAACTACGGCCCGCGGGCTACATGTGGTCCGCGACCAATTTTTTATGGCCCGCGAAGCTCTTTTTGTAAAAGCCAAGTTCTATGAATTGAATGTTTTTTGTAGGTCTGCGTACATCATTTGTATTAATATATCTGAATTTAGACTAACTTAATTCAAAACAAAGATCTGGAAATCTCTTTGAACTGATATAAGCCAAAGGGGTAAAAGTGTATAAAAACTTATTTCTAGAAAACATGGTTTTAAATTGTTGTGTTTGGCCATTTTCCATACATTTTTCGAACATTAATATTTTTTTTCGAACTTAGTATGCGAATATAATTTTAAAAATCTGAAAAATTCACTCAAAAATATTTTAAAACATTTAGAATCGTTTAGCATTATTTACTCAAAATCTATCATTTTTTCATTTATACCCCTTTGGCTCTGAGGGCCTCATATAATTTTACAGAAAAAGTTACCGTCACTAAATAAAAAAATGACATATGCAATTTTAAATTTATCAAAATTGTACGGTATTTCAAACATTACCTGTAAATTTCATCACACATTTTTTTTATGTTCTCTTATTGGGTTTTGGTGATTACATATCATTTGGTATGAAAAGCATTCAAGCGGACTTTAGTTTTATTATAGAGGAGTTTGGATAGCCTCAGAACGTTAGTAGAATCATTTTAAAATCGCCAAATCATATGAACATCATAATTAAAATTATACTTTAAAAACAACATCAACCATTCGTATCTTAAATTCTACTTAAACAACTTCGTTCCTCCATCCAAATTTAATAACTTTAGCAAATTATGTAAAATACCGAATGTTTGCTAAGTATTTTTTTCCAATTGATTATTGTTTGCTAAGCCTTCACAGGAAAGGGTATATTTATAAAAATAATACCAAATCCATATATATTTTAATTGGCGTCTTGCTCTGCTTAAAGAAGGCTTTCTCAATACACAAGTCAAATCAAGATACTTGAAAATTTGAAAAATGTTGGTTTAAGTTGAGGTTGATGTCTGTACTTTGAAAAATCTATATTATATATGATATCACTAGGGTTTGTTGAAAAAAATATTCTTTTAAATGTTAAAAGCTTGTGGACGTTACTTTTTTTTAACAATTGCATTCTGCGGTTTTTTTATTCGTGTATCAAATTTTTCTAAAAAGGACGATGAACTTGAAAACTTGGCGAAATTGACGTTTTTTTTTAAATTTTAAAACCATAAAATTGACATTATGTCCATTGTAGTCACGCCTTTGACATTTCTGGGATGAATAAACCGAGAAGATTTAAAATGCCTTGGAAAATTGACGTACACACGCAAGTTGGGAGAGATAGTTCATTTCATGCGGCGTAATATTTCTACTATTTTTTAAATTGAGCAAAATTTGTAAAAATTTGCAAGTAACAGAAATGACTTATTAGGACGAATCTATACTTAGGAATCCAAAATTTTTCAGTGTGTATCCGGGCCGGACAAATCCAGGATATTTTATCTAAAAACCTGGCCAAATCCGGGCATTTGATTTTAAAACTAAAGACCCAGAAATTACTCAACAAAACGAAAAAAAAAATCAAAAAAAAAATTTTCATCAAAGCTTATCAGCAGATTTTGAATCCTATTTCAGGCTTCCAAAAAAATCTCGCTTTGGACGCATAATTTTTTTTAAACAAAAAGATTTTTTTTTCGTTCGATTGGGCAAAAAAGATGAAAAACCGGGTAAAATCCGGCTTTTTTTAAATAAAATCTGATCAACCGGGCAGGACCGGACTTTTCTCAAAATTTGTATTAAAACCGGGCAATCTGGCAAGTTCAATCAATACTCGATGTAACCTAGGCAATTGTTTTATAAGGTTTTCAGAAATATGATATACTTCTCTTTGAATACTCCAGAACAATTTGTTTTTTTTTGGCCCGCCAGATAATCTCATTTTTGAAATTTGGCCCGCCTGTTGAAAATGTTGGCCATCCATGACTTACAGGATCCATACTCAACTATACATTTTTATAAACAAAGAAGAACGTTTTTCTTAAATTACGGCTTAACTTGAGTTTTTGAGAAAAAAAAGAAACTATACTAGATTAAAAATGATAGATAAATTGTAGCCGTGTGACAGTTTTTCTTAGAACTAGCATCGGTATGCGTTCTGATTCTACGCAAAAGTGTCACACGAAGCATTTTTGGCTCTAATTTGCTGTTTTTTTTTGTAGGAAATGTATTTTTTTTTGCAGACAACATTGTAAAATGATAAATCTGAACTGCTCACTATCAAAAAACTGTCGGTGAGTTTTTAGTTGAGAGAAAAATTGAAAATATAGCTGAAATTTCAATCGCGTTTTTCTTGTTTGCACATTTTCCACATGGGACACATGGGACTTGCTTGGAACGTTATTGATTGATGAGTTATTGATGAAAAACTGGTTTTTCATGTTTCTCCCGAACAAAATGTCTCAAAATTCCATACAAACTTCAGGCTTGTTGAACGACCCCTTCTTGTGATCAGATCTAGTTCAAATTTGGCATGAGATCTTGTACTAGACCTACGATTAATTTGGGTCACTCTACTGTGTATCTGTCTCATTTATATTTACAAACAAAAACGAAATTAATAAAACCTGAAAATTAGCTATTGTTTAGAATTCTCTGGCTCTTCTTTCTCCAGGATTTTACACTTCAAGCAGCTTGTGTAGCAACAAATTACTGGTTCAACAACTGCTGGTTACTGGTTCAACAAGAACCCTTTTTTTTTCGATGAAAAATTCATATATTTTTAGGCAAGTTTTCTTTTTCAACATTTTAAATCAGTTTCGATTACATTTTGGGCTACATATTTATATATTTTTTATTATTTTGAGAATTAAAAACTATATGATTTTATATTATAGCCTTCTCAGTTTGTTATCATCGCGTTCGTTACAACCGGGGTTTGGTTTGCGAAACGTTGCGGTCGATAGTCTATGATGCCGTGTTTTTGATTTTTTTTTTTTGGCCAAAGTTTTTAATTTTATGAAAAGATTAATCACCGTGTTTAATGTTTGTTACTTAATTTATCGGCCTTATCGGTGAAAAGTGATGTCCTTTTTAGTGAGAACATATTGAGGTTATGAAATTTTTATAGACGGATAGAAAGTTAGAAGACATGAAATATTAACGATGCAGTTGGCGGACAGTCATTGAAAAACTTATCCGGTACAACTGTGATCGATGTGTATTCCTGGGCTCGAACTCACGGACTTCGGCTCAGCCAGGTATTTTATACGGTTCAATAAGCATCTTACTTAAGTTGTCCATTATACCTCTATTTCTCCTACGCTTAAGGCGGTACAATGATTTTTGGGCATATTAGATTTAAAAATTCGAATAGTTTCGATCCATTAAAAATATAACTAAAAATAATAACTCCCACACAAAAGTTTTGAGGAACTGTAAAAATTTTGTACACTATTTAAACCAAATCCGCTCTAAAATGTCAATTTGACACGGAACTTTGAACGCTTGTTGTCCTTTTCAGAAATATTAAAAAAATCTTCTACCCCTAATGAATTCATGGCATCTTTTATTTTGCATCATTACTTTTTGTGGACGCTCCCTGAAAGCCTGGAGTGAAAAACTCATCAATGACTTCTAGAGTGTCAGATATTAGGGGAGATGTGTTGCACATTCGGATACATATTTTTAATTTCTTCTAAGATCATGACCACAAAAAATGTAAAAAAGTGACGTAAATCCCTGTTTGATTCCAATCAATTAACCGTCAAAGTGAGTGAAGCACACTCACAGTAGAAAAATTTTGAAAATTGGATAAAAAAATTTTACCGGGAATCGAACCTAGTACGCCTGGGTTACCAGACTCGCGCCAGCCTATCCACTAGACCACACCAGCGCTTCAACCCACAAAATTTCTCTAAAGTGAATAAAATAACTTTGTCGATTGATTGTTTGATTTTAAGTTTTACACCACTTTTTGACATCTATTGTAGTCCTGAAGCCTACTTTAGCGTATTATCGTACTGAATGCCCTTTTTTGAGCATTTAGTAGCTGATCTTCAACTTTTTTTTTCTTTTTCTTACATGGCCAAAACGTGTATGCATCCTGGAAAATGAGAAATATGCGTTCCTAATTTTTTTTCAACATAGTATCTGATACATAGAACATGAAATGCAGAAACTACTACGGCCAGGTCAACCATGAGATGAAAACGCAAAAGATACAGGAACAAAAGAGGAATGAAACGCTGATTTCCCTGCCAAATGCTTCATATGATTATGTAGGAATTTTTTATAAAGTGGGAAGATTTCATTGATCGTGGAATATTTGTAGCAGGCTAAAATAGTTTAAGGCGTTTGTATGTATTTCGTTTGTTTTGTTCGTTTCAAATAATAAAGTAAAGACGCGAAAGACCTACTTTATTAGGTTAAATGCGTCTATGAACTTAAAAAAATTGATTATGGTTTGGCTCTCATTCATAAGCATTTAGCTTTTAAAAATTTAAAAATTTAATTTTTCACTTTTTCACAAAAAAATGAATAAACGTTTTGGTTCTTTAACGTTTTAACAATATCACGAATCCCACTCATTTTAATTCTTTTTAAAAAATTGATAATAGATCCTTTTAGAGTTCAATTGTAATTAATTTGATATAAGGGGTTTTTTTTAATATCTAAAAATTTGCGCCGGGGTCTTAAGATCTTCCCCAAAATAGAAAATTTAGTTTACTTTTACTGCTTAAAAACACATTCATTTTTCTAGATTTCTAACATGTTTTTTTTCGAGTTAGATTTTTTTGTAAATCAAATAAAACCATATTTCAAAGGTTCATAACTCTGTTATTTTTAATTGAAAATCATGAAATAGCATATCAAAACGCGTTAAAATTTTATCAGCTTTCCAAATAAAATATTTAAAAAATTGGGATAATAATCTTTAACATGAAAAATTGTAAATAAGCTTTAAATGGTGTCTAAAAGTTCCTTCTGCACCACCGAATATTATGCAAAAAATTCCATTGTATAGCTCAATTTATGATGCAACTTTCATTTAAAGACACCAAAGTGGGCCAAATTCTCCTTTGAGAGTTATGAAAGAAAGAAAAGTAATTAAAAAAGCATGTTAAAAACACCATATTTTCGTGCTTTGTAGAGTGGTTTTAGCAAAACTGACTGCAAGTTTCATCCCATTATATAATAGCGTGTTCATTTATGCCCAGTTTTGCATCAGGTCACTACCAATTTAACCGAATCTAACTTGAAGAATAAAAATGTTAGAAATCTGGTCATATACATGTGTTTTAAGTCGTAAAAATGAAACAAATTTTCAATTTAGGGGAAGATCTGAACCCGAATTTAAAAACCAGTACAATGATACCTCGATATTGCACCAGCGATAAAAAAGGAACGGACTCACCAGTTTTCTGAATAATATTTGAGTCTCAAGGCAAGATTTCTGGATTAGCACTGGACTAGCTGCTCTCAGGATTCTCCGGGAAATAGATGGCCATCTTTTCTTGATGTCACTACTTGTGATCTGCGGGGCCCGGTCTTGTAGCATTTTTAAAGAAATATTTAGATTTGGAAAAAGCTTTCTTTTTCAGCATTTAAAAAAACTCCTGACTTGACACTTTCGAGCACAGCCTACCAAGTCTCTGATTTTCAACTTTTTTTTCTGATGCATGTTTTTTCATTTATTTGTTCGACTTTGAATAACGTAAAATCTCATTTCGGTCACGTTGAAAGGTTTCTTAAACTGTAAATTTTGAACAAACCGGTTGAAAAACAAGATAGACACATCAGTTTTCGATCAAAGTGCCAAATTTTTACTTTTAGAACTTTAAATGCAAAACAAGTGGAACGAATGTGCGCTATAATTGAAAGTTGGTGGCTAACTTTTTGGCCCAACTATCAAGCCAAATGGCTCTTAAATGTTTTCAAATATTAAGTGCATGGCAACTCCATTCCAATGAAAAACGGATTAGAAGGAATTGATTTGTTTCATGAAATTGTTGCTTAATTTGAACCTTGTTGTTCCGTTCAAAATTGTTAATCCATTTTTTTTATTACAGGTCCATTGATTCTTTGCGAGGATATGCGATATGCGGATTGAAACTAATACCAGGTATGTTAAAATGTTTTATGAAAGATAGATTTTTTATGTTCTCTTATTGCTTCTTTTCGAATGTTGTTATGAATTTAAAACGATTTTTTGGAAACAAATGTTTTTTATTCAAGGATTTCCGTATGAAACGAATCTTTTGAAAATTTATTTCATAAGACTAACGAAATAATAATTAATTCTAGATTCAAAATTTCGTCTTCTTTTGGATTTTTCTTAGAATTAAATAATCAATCCATTCACTTCTCAGGGTTTAAAAAAGCTAAACTTATTTTTTTTTAATCTGAACACGTTATCTATTCGGAGAACTCATACATTTATTCCAAACAAGGAAAAAAGTTTTTATATTGACGTGATATCTTGTTTAGATAATGATTCCATTGTGTGCATTCGAGATCGATAAGGGTAGTTGTACCGATGCAACTTTTACTTAGAAGCACGTGGTGTTTACCTTAAAAAACATTCCACATTACATAACTTATTCAATTGAGTTTAGAATCCTACGGGTTGATGTATGTAACGGATTTTAAGAAATTAGACACCACATTTGATAGGAGAAAAAAATGCTGCTTGAATAGTTGCTTAGACAGCACATCGGCGTTTGATAAACTTTTCGGACGTCAACGAAAACTGTGCTGGGGTCAATATTTGAAAAAAATAATTATGAAACCCAGCACCAACTAAAGTGCTGACAGTGAAATTCGCATCCTTCTGTCTGGATATGTGTATAGTTCACTCAGCACAAAAAGAGCGCAATGAAATAGTGTAGAATGTCAAGAACGCCATGTGGGCGGCGCGCCTGGGGTGTGGGGCGAAGTGTGAGGTTGCAGAAAATCCCTCCTCTGCTTTTCGAGTATCGATTTTTCACCAAAGAATCAGATAGGCGAGCCAATTCGCGAAACTTCTAATGCCTTTATTGGACCGAGGATGGCCCTTGGCGACAAACGACTATCCGAAAACAGATGAATATGCCAAGCTATATTAAATTTGCCACACACGGGGCGCTATTTTGGGCCACCATGCCCGGAATCATGCGGACCACAAGTCGTTAAATAGTAGCACAAATAGAAATCAGAATTTAACACCGCATTCTCATACTTCGAAGGATAGTTTGGCTTCATCCCGCTCGGCCCGGTAGTACTCGATGTTGATCGTAATCAGGCCTTGGTTGAAGAACCGAATCGTCGTAATGACCGCACCGGGAGCATTCAGGATGCATAGATATCCGTCTTCGGTTAGCATATCGTAGGATATTTTTAGCCCCGGTAGATACTTTTCCAGGTGTTCTTTACACAGCTTCACGATGTCCTTTCGCGACACTTCATCACCGATACGGGACGGCTCTAGCGAGAAATCCAGCAGTACCGAATTGGCCGACATTTCGTAATTCACTCCGGACACTTTATCCTACTTAAACTCAATCGAATAGTTCGATTGTTCGTGACTTTTTTCACTGCCGACGTTTTCCTGGGGACCTTCACACCTAGCAACTCATACACTCTCTGCAGACATGTGCATGGCCAGAACAGCGACAGACCGCGACCGGGGGAAAAACGTATAAAGGAAGAAGCGTTTGCTTTCAGCTGATATGGAATTTAGCGTTCACGAACACACGCGCCATGTGGACGGAATAAAATGTTAGACGAATGAACCAAGAACGAATGAAAGGGAAATGTGGCGAGCCGACAAAAATATGCATCTAGAAAACCGGTAAACTCACGCGCACTTTTGCCTCGAGGGGTGCTCAAGACCAGAGTGTCCTATGGCGCGGATTTTTTAAATTATACAGCTATGATGAGTACTAAAATTTCAATGGATATTCATTTTTATTTGATGGATAGTCTGACGTATAAAAATCACAAAAATATAAAACTTATATTAAATTGAAGAGAAAGATTTCGTTTTTAATACGTTCACATTTTTTTTATTTGAAGACCGCTGTTAACAAAACTCATAAATTTTGCAAAACCAAAATTTGTCTCCTTAAACCTACTTTAATATCCTAGGGTCTCGAAGTTTTTTTTACATTTTTAGCTTAATTTGGTACCTACTTTTTCAAACTATTTCGATGCATTGAAAAAACAATTTAGAAATTAGAAAAACTAGAAATAATCATTCAAAAATTTAATCTCGTTTCTTACACTTTTTAAAAAACTATTAAAAATTTCTTTTTTAGAGGTCAAAAAGTTTTTTTTAGTAACCCTAATTCGTCCCGGTTTTTTTTACCCGGTAGAGTTCTTGGAGTGTCATTTAGACACTGCTTACTGCACCGCAATATCTCTATTAAATTGTTTCTCAACCGATTTGTACAAAATTTATATTTTTAAAAACCTCGTGATGTAACTCAAATATGTTTCTCAAGCAATATTCAGCTACAACCATGGCCATAGGAAAGGGGGGGGGGGGGGTTATACTCCCCCACCCCCATCCCCTCATCCCCCCATGAGGGTCCAAAAATGCCAAAAATGTTATTCTCCAAACTCAAAATTTCAAATTCTTAATCAAATTTTGATGCACGACTAAAATGAATCAAGAGTAATAATCTCGACTCAGAACTTAAGCAAAAACTTCTAAATGTTATTCCAGGTCCATAATTCTAGAACAGTTTTTCTAAAAAAATTTCACTTTTTAATTGAAATTTAGTCCCGAATATCGATTTCAGTAACATAAGACTAAACTTGCCAGATTGCCCAGATGTGGTCCGATTTGCAAAATCAAACGAAAATTTGATTTAATTCATTGGAATTGTGTGTCCCAATTTTTTGAGCAAATTTCATAAAAATTAACATAAACGATTTTTTAGAAACTTAAATATGATTTCAAACTGACTGAAGTATTTAAAAAAAAAATAGTTTTCCAAATGCTTTCTTTATGATTTGAATTGAACCATTCGGATATTGGCGGAAAATATCTGATAAGCTAGGGTTAGAATAATTTCATAATTCCGGATTTTGTGGTTTCAAACTTTTTTTTAATTTATTTATTTATTGTTCACGGTCTTCGACAACTTAATATCATTCAGGCTGATTTCTTAATCTATGCTTAAAACTATCTTTACTTATATTATAATCAAAACAAACACAAACTTGATTAAACAATTTACACGATATATCAAATGGGTTGTAAAATTCGTTTCTTCCATAATTATTTGCTTTAGAGGCTCAAAATTCCATAGAGAGCGAGATGGGACATGATACGGTATCATTTCGACGAGGTTAGCACTGTCTATATTTCCGGATATAATGTCGAATATAAACAGGCGACGAAGAAGTATAATTCGTGAGCCGATCGGTTCGATGTTCAGGATCCCACATCGGTCATGGTAAGGTGGAAGTCTCTGAGGTTCATTCCATGGTAGATTAGGGAGTGCGTACCTTAATAACCGCTTCTGGACTGATTCGAGAAGTTTCATACCACCGATTGAGTTTGGTGCCCAGACTTGTATGTTGTACTCCAAACCACAGCGAACGAGCGAGCAGTACAATGCCTTCAAAGTGGTGATATCGGTGAATCCTTTGGTGTTCCTTACCAGAAATCCCAGCACTGTTTTAGCCTTCGCTATGGTTACAGCAAGATGTTCCTTGAAATTTAGAGACTTATCCACAATCACACCCAAATCCCGAAAGGATTCAACTTTCCGAAGTACCGTGTTATCAGCTGTGTAAAGATGTGCGATCTCAACTCTGCTTCTAGTGAACGTTATAAGCTTACATTTTTTCAGATTAACTTCCATCGCATTTATTTGGCACCAGCACATAAGTTTATCGAGATCCTGCTGCGGTAACAAACAGTCTGAATATTGTGATATTGAGCGGTACATTTTTAGATCGTCAGCGTAGAATACTAATTCAGAATCAATTATATCACAAAGATCGTTCATAAACAAGTTGAAAAGTAGTGGACCCAGATGACTCCCTTGAGGAACTCCAGAAGGAACAGTGAAGTTTCGGGATTTGATGTGACCCTGTCGAACAAATGCAGTTTTGTCATGGAAATACGATTCGAGCCATTTTACGATCCAAGTTGGGAATCACATTTTTTCTAGTTTATCGATCAGGAGATCGATAAACTAGAAAAAATGGGATTCCCAACTTGGATCGTAAAATGGCTCGAATAGTATCTCCATGACAGAACTGCATTTGTTCGACAGGGTCACATCAAATCCCGAAACTTCAACTTGCTTATAAACATTAAGATTCGATATCTGGATTTCGCATTCTTTATTTAGTGTTTCGTTCTTTAAATCCAGTATGGATCAGCATTGGAAAAAACCTGATTCGAATCTTGGTTTTCCATCTCAAACCTCAACATTTTCTATTTTCGAAACTCATCATTTTGGAATGTGATTAAAAAAAAATCTTTCGCAGAATTGGAACCTAAGAAAGTATGGTAATGGTGATACAGAATTGAAAAATCTGAAACAGTTTATCGTTCGCAATGTTCATTTAGATTTACGAATTGAATTTCAAATAAATAACTGAAGAAAGAATTTTTATCAAAAGCCGAAAATTCAGAAGGGTTTTTGAGGGTTTTAGTATAAATTTTTTTTATTCATAATTAATAGAAATTATCATCTGGAACTTACATTAGAAAATCATTTTCAGATTCGGAATTCAGAATTTGAACTAACTTTCAAAGAGCAGGATTCAGATCTGGAATTGAAATTAAAATTCAGAATCAGCTCGAAGTTAAGTTTAATAATCAAGATGAAAATATCAATGTGAGAATTTCATTAGGGGTTCAAATTGCTGCAAGAGGTCGCAGGTTTCATACTTAGTTTTGATTCTGGATTCGAAATTTAAATTTAATTATCAAATAAAGTCAGCTTGAAAAAAAACCAGACGAAACCACAAATTTAAAACATAATTTGGATCAATTTTTAAGAATTCAGTTTTTTTTAATATAGATTATAATTTGGTTGGTCTGGATTGCCACAAAAACCGGGGTTTTTCGTCCGTAGCTGCAGATACCTTGCCAGATCCAACACTTTCTTGCAAACTTGTCGGCCAAAACGAATTTGAACTTGGCGGGGGCATTACCCCGACCGGTGGCTTAGTAAAATTTTTGGCCAGGAAGTCGCCCAAAATCGATCTTCACATACTTTTCGTCATCCATGAGGATGCATCCGGCGTACTTCGTTAGAACCTTGTTGTATAACCTCCGGGCCCGTCATTTGGCTTCTACATTCTTCTTCAATGTCCGGTTTGGTTGCTTACTGGCCCGATAAGATCGTATTCCTTCGCGCAGACGAATCCTTCTGACGGTGCACCGGTCGGCATCGAATTTCTTGGCGATGTCATAGCCCGACTGTCCTGGGTTTGCCTTGATCGTTTTCAACACCTTCAAATGCAGTTTCCGATCCTTAGTCTACTATTACTCTTGCATCTCACGGAAACGTTTCAGAACGCTGCACATTGTCGATTTGACCGTTTTCAAATATTTCGCGAGTTTTGAACCTTACCACGTCGTTTTGACGTGGGCGTCCAAATTAATTTTCGTTTCGCGGCTTCCATCACGTGTAACTTTACGAACAAAACGAATCGTAATGAAATTTTCAACAGTGTAGAGGAAACATTCCAAAGTACTGTCATAGCTCATCATAGTGATATGATATTCAGTGCGTCCAGATTTAAGATGAACTATGCTTTAGTCAGGAGTTTTCAAATTGACGCTCCAAGAACTCTAACGGGTAAAAAAATTGGGACGGATTTAGGTCAAGTGTAAAATATCACTCTGTTCTCGGCATTGCATTTGTTACGCCGAGTTGTTTCTTGCTGCTTATTCTGGATTGTTCAACGTCGTTTGGGGTCCAATTCTTGGGAAAACCACAACGACATATACACCCGTAGAGTAATTTTGCATTTTGTTGATCTGACAGTCTTGGTCTAGACGTGGACGCGAGCAGACGTATTCTGTGCAGCTATTCGATCAAGTTTTGTTTCATTTCCACGTGTGTGGGAACGTTTTCCTTTCACTTTTTAACGGAAACTACACAATAAACGAAAATTACCGAGTTCGGTAAATTTTTTACCGAAATCCTAACATGTGTAAATCGTTAAACTGTTCGGTAATTTTTTCGGTAAAAAATAAACGAACATCGGTAAATCGATTCTTCGTTTACCGATATTCGTTATTTTTTTACCGAACAAATTACCGAACAGTTTAACGATTTACACATGTTAGGATTTCGGTAAAAAATTTACCGAACTCGGTAATTTTCGTTTACTGTGTATAGTGCATAGTTAATTATGGATAAAACGCGTAAGAAAACGGTGAAAATAGTTTTCGCATCGCCAGCTAAAGCTCCAGCGCATTTGGACGTTTTGCGGTTCACCATGAACGTTCTGAAACTACCGGCCACATGTGTTCACTCCACCTATAAAGATGAAAATGATCAGTGTTTCTTCATCAAATTCCTTGATGAGCTTGGTTTCAACCAGTTCTTAAGCAACGTGGCGGAAGAATGTCCCTTCAAGTATAACGACGGACAGACTACAGTAGTGAAAATTAAAATTGCAAACAGACTCTTTAGATACGTTCGCATCTTCAATCTTCCTCCCGAAACGGAGGATAAAGAGATCGCAGCAGCGCTGAGCAAGTTTGGGACAATCAGACAACTTGTGCGGGAACGATACCCCTTGGACTATGGTTATGCTGTTTTCAGTGGAATCCGAGGTGTCCACATCGAGATCACCAAGGAGATACCAGCAAATTTATTTATTGGCCACTTTAAGGCTCGCCTCTATTACGACGGTCTCAAGAACAGATGTTTCTTGTGCAACCAAGAGGGACATCTGAAAGCGGACTGCCCGAGAACGCCGAAGATTCAAGGTCGACTAGAAGACGCTCACAAATCATCCCAAACAACAACCGGAAAAGAAGAATCATACCGAAACATTGTTGCTGCCGCCATTGCCAACAATAATCGACCCACATCACCAACTCCTCTGGCCTTCACATCTCTCCCAGCTGTAAATAGTAGGACCGCTTCGAAACCGAGTGGTAACAACCCGACTCCAGAAAAATCCCCGAACACCACGATGCCAGCAAAATCATCTAGCGATAAAAACTCGATGGTGGAAGAAACTTTATCTTTGATCGCAAATGAACGTGATAATCCCGAGACGAGCCGAGACGACACCAACTTTGTGCTTGTTACGAAAAAACGCGATCGAGTCCAGCAGTCATCTTCGGAAGGAAGTCCCGAATCAGATATATTGGTACGTGGCCGATCGAGAACGAATCTTCGCAGCTCCAAGCAACGATGCCACATTTTGATCGGTATTATCAGTGTATCTCTTTCTGTTATATTGAGACTTTTATGGGTGAGAATAAGATACACTGATAATACCGATCAAAATGTGGCATCGATGGCTCCAAGGTATCGCGCACGAGGTCGCGCACGAGATCAGACCCTCGCTCGCGCACAAACGTGCAGTAATCATCGTTGGTACTCGTCGAAACTCTGAATACCTTATATTGGTTCCCGTTTCTATCATTTTTATTGTTATGTTTAGTGGTACTAGATTTTCATCTCCTATTTTTTTGTTATCAAAGCATAGCATAGGAAAGATGTTCGAAAGATTTTTGAATTGTATTCAATAACTTCGGTCAAACTTGGAGAATTTTTGTATTCTCTCTTATTCGTTTCTTATTCTTTAACTGGGTGATGTCGTTTATTCGGAAAATAGCCACAGCCAATTTGAATGCTATCAATTCAGACATTAAAAAATCTCTTCTGCGCGATTTTGTTTGGAATTACGATTTGGATATTGTTTTTGTTCAGGAGCTATCGTTTGAGAACTTCTCTTTTCTACCCACTCACGTGGCTCTCGTTAACATCAGCACGGTCAAAAAAGGAACTGGAGTTTTAATCCGTAATAACATAATTTTTTCTAACGTTTTATTTAGCTGCAGTGGTCGAATATCATCTGTGCGTATCGATTCAATAAATTTCATCAACATCTACGCCCACTCAGGCAGTAACTTTAAAAAAGAGAGAGATAACTTATTTCAACATGAAATTGTCACCCATTTGGCTATCGATTCCAAGAATTTTATCATTGGTGATTTTAATTGTGTTTTGATTCCTGATGACATGACTGGCACAGTGAAAAATTTTAGTAGTAGCCTTTTAAATCTTATCAATAGTTTACACCTTAAAGATGTAGAAAAAGAAATATTGAAAACAAGAAGCAATTATACTTTTATTCGGGGATCAACAAAGTCCCGCTTGGACCGCGCGTATACCACTGATTTGATTTTAAAAAATATATCTAACATATAAACAATACCCCTCGCTTTCTCAGATCATTACAGTTTAACTTTCAAACTCAAACTAGTAGATCAATCTAATATGATTCAACCGGTCGCGGATATTGGAAACTAAACTCCCATTTTTTGAAAAATGATTACATTACTAATGATTTTGAAATATTTTATCAAAACCTTAAACATAGAAATTCGTTTATAAATTTCAGTTTCTGGTGGAACTCTGATTTTAAAAACAATGTTAAAAAGTTTTTTGAGAAAATTAGTTTTCAGAGAAGTTTACAAATAAATCAAGAAAAATCCTTTTATTATAAGTGTTTATTCGAACTTATGGAAAAGCAAAAATTAAACGAAATAGTTAATGATGAAATTTCTGTTGTGAAAAGTAAACTGATGCAAATAGAACAACAAAATATTGATTTCTACAAACATAACTTTAAACCATCTTCCATTTTGGAGGATGAAAATATGAGCATTTATCATATATCATCAAAAATAAATCAAATTACATCTTCAAAACTAATATCGCTTCGCATAAATGATCAATTAGTAACTGATACAGTTGTAATTAAAAACACAATACAGGACTTTTACAGTAAAATTTTTTCAAAAAAACGAATCAAACCCAAATAGGGCTAACGATATTCTCAATTGTTTAACTAGAAAATTAAACGAAGAGGACAAATTAAACCTTATAAAACCAATAGAAGAAGAAGAAGTTAGTTTTGTGTTAAATAATGCCTCCAAAAATACTTCTCCTGGACCCGATGGTCTTAGTTATAGTTTTTATAAAAAATATTTCGATATCCTCAAAAATGATATGATTACGCTGTTTAATATGTATCTTGGTGAGAATATTTATCCACCAGGATTATTTACAGCAGGAATCATAACTTTAATACCAAAAAAAGGAAACTCCCATGACCTTGAAAATAGAAGACCAATCAGTATGCTCAACACGGACTATAAAATTTTTACAAAAGTGTTGTGGAATAGGTTACAACCTCTCTTAAGTAAATTAATTGGTTCAGGGCAAACAGCCAGCCTCCCGGATAGTTCTTGTATTCAAAATCTTCAAATCATTCGCAATATTTTAATTCAATCTCAGAAATCACGAAGTTTTAAATGTTTACTTTTAAGCATAGACCTTGAAAAGGCTTTTGATCGCGTCGACCACAATTTTCTTTGGAGCATCCTTGAAAAATATGAGTTTCCACCTGAATTCATTACATGTCTACAACGACTTTATTTAAATGCCACATCCAAAGTACTATTTAATGGATTTCTGACAGAAGCTTTTCCAATAAAATCATCAGTCAGGCAAGGATGCCCACTAAGCATGGCACTATTTAGCTTATACGTTGAACCTTTGATTCGAATGCTTTACGATTTAATCAGTGGCTGCTTGATAGATAACCAATTTGTTAAAATAATGGCATATGCAGATGATATCACTATATTGATAAGGAATAATCACGAATTTGATAAGGCTTTAGAAATTATTAACTACTTTAGTATTTACGCTAAAATTAAAATTAATATAAAAAAGTCACAATATATGCGATTTAATAACTGCTTATCAGGGCCGCATTTGATAAAAGTAGTCGATAAAATGAAAAAATATTGGGAGTTAATTTCAATAAAACCTTTCGTAATACCGTTAAGAATAGCTATTCTGAGTTAATAAAATATATATCTCTAACAATTTCTGTTCACAGTAAACGCCATCTTAACATCATACAGAAAGTTTTTGTTTTAAACACTTATATTCTTTCTAAAATTTGGTATATTGCACAGGTTTTTCCACCCGAAAATAAACATATAGCAAAAATTAGACAGATTTGTAGTAACTTCATTTGGAAAGGCTTCATTTATAAAGTTTCGAAACAACAATTATATCTTCCAACATTCAAAGGAGGTTTGTCTTTGCAAGATATTGAAATTAAATCTAAAAGTCTTTACATAAAAAATATTTTATTCAAAAATAAGCACTTAGAGCCAGGTGATGATAGTTTCATGTTGAATCAATAATACCAATCTCACAAGAAATGCTCGCGAATGGATATCAGTTGCTTTAAATTTAAAACCCTTAACTCATCTTTTTACTTCTAAATTGATTTATGATTACCTACTAAACGAAATGAACATAGTTCCAAAATGTGTTAACGAGTTTCCTAATATGATGTGGGATAATATATACAATTTTTCAAAAAATTGTATTTCAAGTGATAGCAAAACTGCACTTTTCACAGTTTTCAATGACATAGTTCCAACGAATAGTAAAATGTTCAACCATAGAATAGGAGGAATCACGTCACCAAAGTGTTTTTGCGGAGAACTAGATTCAATCAAACATAGAATTAAACTTTGTCATCATGCTAAAATAATTTGGAATTATTTAGAAGAGATTATTCAAAATCGAATAAAAATTTTTGTTCATGATCCAGAGGAATTAATTTCTATAGTAATCGGTGAAAACAGTTGCAAACTTAAGGCTGGGCTCTGGATAACAGTTAAGGCTATGGCATATAACCTTAACCATCACGGGAAAACGAACATTGACCGGTTAAATGATTTTAAGAGACGAATACGCGAACAACGTTGGAATAATAGATATATTTTTGAAAAACACTTCAAGAACTTTTTGAACATCTTTTTATTCGATGGATATGTGATAGCATAGAGTAGAAAAAGTTTTCAGATTTACAATAACATGTAATGTTTGGCTAGTTTATAAGAAATGCTTAAATAAACAGGATATAAAAAACGAAAAAAAAACCAAACTCAATAATCAAAGAAAAATTAAAGTAGAAGGGGGTTTTTACTATAAATTTTTAAACATTAATTTGATTGTAAAGACTAATTGTTTACCTATTTTCGACAAAAACAAATGCTGAATGAATTATTTTAAAACAACACGCAACATTAAAGCTATTAAAGCTGGCTTTTGCTATATTCCATCAAGAAATTGAAAATATTTTTATGCAACAGTGCTGAAAAGTGAACTTTTTTTCCTTACAGTTACAGTCCGCGACCTACTTGATCAGAAATTTTCAGGATATTGGAAAGGACGTTCAAATGGGATGATTTGTTAAAATGTGCTCAATTAATGATTATACAGGCGATTTTTTGAATTTACATGAAATTGTGTATGCAACTTGGCAAGCCTCATTGTTGAAAAAATCCACTTTTTGCATAAATAATTACTATTCTTTTATTTTGAAAAGAAAAGAAGGTTTTTTTTCTATAAATCAAATAAAAGTTGATTTTGTTAAATTATTGTTAAACTTCTTGGATCTTCAATAATTGAGAATATTGCCAGAATTTTTTCTGGACTGAACCGGGTAATCCGGGCAATTTCATCTTAAAACCTGGAAAAATCCGGCATTCAAAATTTCAACTCAAAATCCGGGCAATTTCCGGGTAAAGTTATTTAAAACCACACAAATTTAAAAAATCAAGAAAAAAAACCTTTGAAATATTTTTTTTTTCCTAAAACACATCAACAGATTTTCAATTGTATTTTAGGCTTTCAAAAAACCGTTAATGATTTCTTAGATTAAACTTGTTAAAAAAAATAGTTTTTAGGCGCAAAATTTAAAAATTATAACATCTAAATTTGGAAATTCCTTTAGATTTTGCCAATAAAGTGAACAAATCCGGTAAAAATCCATTTTGTGTCAAATATCCGGGCAAATCCGGACAAAACAGGGCATCTGACAAGTTTAGTTTACGGCAATTCTGTGATCAACTGCGTGTGGAGTTCAATCGCCTGTATCGTCAAAAGGCAAGAACTCGAGATTTGGGAATGTTTACCAGGATGGACTGAGAGGGACTGAGTATACGCTGCGAGAGATGTGAATTCATCGTTCAACAATAGGATTTTTTTTTTCAAGGGAATGTGTCATCAAAGAAACAAAATGCAAATTTCTTCAAAATCAGTTTGTATTTTCAAATCTTTCATCTGTGATGATCCAATGCAGTTACTTTGATACGTGTACTCATAATTGTTTGCAGCAATTATTTAAATCTTTTTTTTTTTTTATTTACGTAGTATGCGTCCCTACACGTCTCTCGAGTGCGAGAAAAATGCCTCTGAACGAAAATGCTCTTCCCAAAATATAGTCCTATATTTACAAACACGCATACCGTACAATGGTTTTATAATATAGTTTTTAGTTTTCCCTCGGTTTTAGCTTCTCAGCTTAATCATCATTCGTTGCCGAACCTAAACTCTGTTGTGTAGGCCATAATCTATTATAGAGTGCCTTTGTGCTATCACTTGTTCTTTTTGTTTTATAATTTTAACAGTTAGTATAAATAAAAAAGTTTCCTTGTAGAATTTCGGTTTCATTATTATTATATTTGCTGGTCAAATCTATCATTGTTCTAGGTTTTTTTTAGTATTAATTTTTGCGATCGCCATGTGATGCATTTTTTATCTATCTAATGAGCTATCGGCCAATCAGACGATAGCTGTTTTCACCAGGCACGATTGGGAGTTGTTCCCGATCGATCCGTCCAAACTGTCCAAATCAAGAGCAGTATCTATCATGGTAGATTCCTGCAGTAATCGCAGTCGGTTAGAGCCATGGGTCATGCCGCTGGTACCATTACTAGTAGCTGAGGAGGATGCTAGTGTATTAGTTGCGGTGGGATTGGTGTTGTTGGCCGTATGGCTTACAACAGGTCCCGCAGCCTGAATGATGACGCTCGGATCGAGCGTTCGGAGGACGTCTTTCATTTCGATTGCCGTTATTGGCTGGGAACTTTTCAATGGTGGCAATGGCATGCTGCCCGTTGTTGCAGGTGCCAAAGGTAACGATGCTTCAGTCTGTCCGGACGGAGCTGCTGATTTGGACGCAAATGAACTCGACATGACTGGATCATCCAGATCCAGATCGCTTGTGATGAATGAGGAATTGATCAAAGTTTGATCGTCGACATTGAATTTACTGTTAACTCCTCCATTGCTGTTCGCGAGCTGGTGGTAGTTACTTCCACTTGAAGTACTGTGTCTCTGTTGTTCCACGGTTACGTTTCCGTTGTTAATGCTATTGCTATTTCCTGTTCCAATGTTGGAATACACATGCTGATTGGGATCAATCGATTTGTTGCCGATATCACCGTTGTGCATTACGCTTAAAGTATTTAGGCTGGTACGTTTGGGCGATACCAGCATCCCGCTAATCGGGATAGTTCCCGGAGGACTTGAGGGTATGTTACTGTAAACATTTTCATGCCCACTGACACTGGACACCATCATAAGGTCGGACGCGTTGATAATCTCATCGGAATTCTGCATATGGTCGAAGCCCTCGACGTTCAATTTGCCGTTGACGAGGGAATCTCGATATAAATTACTGTAGCTGCCATTGGAATTGGCCCTTTTTCCACCACCATTGGGAGTTCCGGTCATCTCCATTTCCACCATAGTGTCGTCATCTACCAGTATGGTTGTGGCGGTCGTATCTTCTATGGCAGAAATGTGTCCTGTCGTAGAGAGTGGTATCTCATTCTCCACCAAATGCGCTATACTATTGGACTTTTCTGTAATGTACGTCAAAGATTGGAAAACAAATTGTAGATAGTTAAAAAGATAAATGTTTACAGCTTTTCGGGATTTCTATAAAAAAAAAACTACAAAATAAGAAACGACGAAATACAACTATGATCAGTAAAAGCAACAGGGTAAGGGCAAATAAAAATAACCAAATTGTGTCAGTTTTTACAAGCGCATTAAGTGAACATATTAATTGGATGAATTTTGTTTAATTACAACATATTGCATTTATCGTGTTGTTAGTATTTTGATATTATCCAATTCTCCATCAATATTTACATTTTAGGCTAAATTTATGAAAGCGGCATAAATCATAGAATGAACATAGAAGTTTCCCCTGGAATTACGTAAACTTGAGTTGCAACTTTAGTAAAATTTTAACCTTTTCCTTCTTACAACTTATTTCTGCTTCGGAGAGGATGCAAAAGTTTTGAAGTTATCTTATTCTTACATCTTATATAGTTTCACTTTCATCTCTTTATTTCTATTCATACATTAACAAAAACTTAATTGTGATTTTAATATTGACAGAAAAAGGGTAAGAAGTAGCATCAATACAATAAATTACATGATTAACTAAAAAAAATGAAACATAGCTTCTAATAAGTTCGACATCGTAACAAAGAAGAAAAGAAATCATACTTTCAAAAGAAAACTCAAACAACCAAAAGTTTCTTATAAACTCTAATGTATGCTTACAACGTTCAATTTTGACTTAACAAATAATTATGAAAGGAATTGTTATCAATTTCTCTTGAATGGTTTTTTAAAAGTAGGTACTGAATACAGACCATGAAAGATAAATCAGGATCTTTTAAGTGACTTTGACGTGATTTGTAAAAATTTCCTTCATCTCATGTATTAATCTGAAAAAAAAAAAACATTTAAACAAGATAGGGCAGATAAGGGCATAACGAGCACCCGAGGCATAAAGCACTCCTTTTTCCACGAAAGTACGGATTTTGTGAAATAAATTTTCACGAGGAACAGTTTTGTAGTTCCTATAGTATTAATTTTCTGCATAAAAGAAATCTCCTTATTATTTTAACAGAATTATTGAATAAAACCAACTAGATTCTCAAGTGACGAAAATATTATAATTTTTGAGCACCGGAAAATAAGCTCTTATGTTCGTTAAATCATCTTGATCTCAAAAATAAGCACTGCAACATGATGTACACATTGTTCCTCAATTTTCACCATAATTAAATTTTTGATTTTTCACTATAATCAATTTGAAACAAGTTTTTACTTAAATTTGTTGACTCGGGGCGAACAGAGCACTATCAATCGGGGCACGATGAGCGTTTTCTACCGTATAATCTAGCAGCGAATTCAACTCGATGTAGTCAACTGAATTATAGAGCTACAGCTTGACTTGTTTTTATCTGACGATTGGACCTCTGATTATCTCACCGACAAAAGAATAAAGCTTGCTCTTTACTCCTACACAGATTTCCATAAGAATGACAGCTAATCGGAGTGAAATTAGAGTGAAGGCTATTGCTTTCTCTGTTTAACGCATGAAAAATCGTAAACCAGGATATCGAGTGCGCTCATTGCCTCTAGACCAAATCGACAGATGGAACTAGTCAAGTTGTAGCTCTATAATTCAGTTGACTTCATCGAGTTGAATTCGCTGCTAGATTCCCCGGCAGAGAACGCTCATCGTGCCTCGATTAATGGTTCTTATACTGCCCCAGGGGTTCTTCTTATGCAGTGACTGGTTTTCAGCATTTCAAAACTTTTTAAATACATTTTTAAACGTTTTCATCTACTTTTTCAAGTTTCAGTCAATTAGAAAATAGGCTATTTTAGTGTCTGAACATAACACAAATATGTAATTCACATATTATAGCTGTTTTCCATGGTTAAGTAAGCGTTTTCCTTTAGGTGGCCGTTATGCCCTTATCTCCCCTACATAAACAGAAAAGTATATTTGTTTTGATATCTATTATTTTTACTAAATTTAAATCTTAGAACAAGTGTATTACTGGATTCTAGAAATTTCAAGCGGTGTCATTATTTAGTTTCGCTACATGAACTAATCAATAAACTAGCACAAAAACATTTTTTTTCTGTTATATACTTATTTGTATAGTAAATTCACCTACAGCAATGATTTCGATGCAATGGCAACAGAAATTTATGACACACCGCTTTTAGGTTTAGAATAAATTTAGCTCAGAAGCGTGGCAGCGCTCTTGATTATCATTCGAGTAGGGCGGATGTTCAAATCTTGTAGCCAGCATTTTTTTTTTAAATTATTAGTTTGCCTAGATGAACCATTACGATGCTAAACACAAAACAAAGGAATGATGCTGCAGTTGTGTTACAAACACAATAATAAATAAAAGGTGTTCGAATCAAAAGTGGTCAAATTAAATTACGTGTAAATTGATTATATGTATATATGTAGGATATGTTGTCCGGGCTACAAATATTCTAAATGGAAATAAGTTATATGTCAGTTTTTGTATTTTTTTTTTTCATAATTAAACTGTTTGTTTACATTTTGTTTCATACGACATGATGAAAGCTCACGCGAGATTTGTTTATTAAAAAAATAAAATATCTTTCTTTTTGAATTTCAATATGTATTTATAAAAACAGATTGCTTTGAACTGCCTCTCGCTGCTAACAGTTGTTTGGTCTTCTTAAGGTTCTGCTTACCTATTGCCCTATATTTTCGATTGGGCGAAGTTCTGATGTGTTGGGAGGGTTTCTATCCTTGAGCACAACCTGAATGTTGTTGGCGGCATACCACCCCATGACCTTTTTTCCATAATAGTAAGATGCCAAATCCGGCCAAAACAGCACAGACAAGTCATGTTTCTTCAGGAAAGGTAGCCAAGGACTGAAAAAATCGCTCACTCAGCGAAGCGGTGAGGAATATGCATCACCCACTAGTACTCGCTATTCGCTTGTGAATTCTACTGGATCGGATTCTTGCTGCTCGTATAGCAAATAATTCACGACCGAGCATGAGAAACGGCCAGACGAATCGTTGAAGCCAGACAAATCACTAACACGCCTCACGAAAGGGGTGGTAAAATATTCGTGAGCTGGCTTATTGCTACGTAATCGTTCACTCAGGCAAATTCTTATTATAATCTTCATAAGATGCGTCTTATGAACCGATTTTGAGAGTGCAAAATTGTTTTTCATAAGAGTCTTATGCAATTCTTTTAGTTTTCATAAGAACATCTTATGAAAAATTGAAAAACGGCATTGTGAAAATATAATGAATACATTCATTCATTCCATCAGTTTTTCATCATCTAACGAAGCATTCCCTTGAAGTTTTAAGTTTTCCTTAAGTGAAATGAAATTGTGATCTTTTGAATGGTAAGTTTAATTAGAAGTTTTTCTTGTAATGCTGAATATATTTGTAAACTCAAATACTTTTTCTGGTTTACTTCGCAGCGTGCTCTCTTTTTCTCTTTTTCTCTCTCTCTCTCTTTCTCTCTGAGCACTGCACTGGTTTCTATCATTCTATCTCAAACTCTCTCATTCACCCGCACAATCAGTGATGTCAACCTTCCAAATTTTGTCTGGATCTTCCAGACTTTTTGGACTTCTGCCAGACATATTTTCAGGTTTCCAGACTTCCAGACTTTTGTCATTTCTTCCAGACAATTCCAGACTTTTGGGCTAGGACATAAATTGTTCATAGAAACTATGAAAATTCAAAATGGTCATGGTATAATACGGCAGGAAATGATTAGAATTTATTAACTATGAATTCAACAGTGGTTGAAAGTTATTAATAATGGCAAATATCTTCGAAGTGTTAAATTGAGAGTCAAACAACAGAACATGTAACTGTTAAGCGGGCCATACACAAATGGCGTGTGCAAATTCGATGATTCTACGACGATTATTTGATCTATGCTCGCCCACACACCATACAAACATATTTCGTGCGAACACAAACGATTGCTGCCAAAAACAACAACAGCAACAAAATAACCGTCTCCTCTCCAGCTGAGGCTGAGTAAATGGCCTGGATTTTTTACAAACAGCACCATACCCCATGCCACAGAGGGTGGTTTGTACAAAATATTTCGATCTGGACCGATTTCACTCAAACCGTTTGCCTCGATAATTCAAGCAGTGCCATACACGATGCAAATCGTGTTCACAGCGACAAAATTTCATCGATTTTCATCGCATTTGTACATGTTGTGTAGTCTGTGGCCCGCTTTAGTGTCAGAAACAAACGATCAGTCGCTATCTGCAACATAGAGATTTGGCGACCTAAAAAAAAGGTCACCACCTTCAAATGTAAGCTATCCAGACATTTAGGGACATTTCCATACATTCTTTAAAAATCTTCCAGACTTTTTCGAAAAACAGTTGGCAACCCTGCGCACAATTGATCCAGCGCTTTCTCATGAGAAACAACCCTCGTAAGCAGGGTTGCCAACATTTTTTTTTTCAAAAATCAGGGACTTGAAATAAAAATCAGGATATGTCAAAGAAACGGAAATTTCGCTCAAAGTTATGACCTTTTTTGGTCGTCGATCCACATTTTCACTTCATCAATGGTATCTAATGCAGTTCTTACTACCCATTTTCATAACATTCGCAAAAATCAGGCAGAATCATGCGTATTTTCAAAAAATCAGGGAAATCCAATGGCTTATCAGGTTGTCAGGCTGAGCCTCGAAAATCAGGCAAATCCTGAAAAATTAGGAACATTGGCATCTCTAGTCGTAGGGAAACAGGTTTGGTCGCTCGTATGTGTGATTTTTTTTATCTTTGAAGGCAGCAAACGCGTCTGAAGACACTCTTTCACGTGAATTTCCTGGTTGACGGTCCCGGTTGCAACGAAAACGTCGCTTTTCAAACCACATATAGATTGCCAAACGAAATATTTCTTGGCAAACTTTGATAGTTTTAACATATGCTTGACAATATCTGCCACCTTCTCCGTTGCGGTTGCTGTATAATACTCTTGTCCAGGAGCTAGGAAGCTGTCTAAAGTCTGCCTCGGCGTAGGTTTCGTCGTACATAAAATACCACACAATCAAACTTTTAGTGTTTTAGTTTATTTTCCACTGGCACAAAGGCAGTGGCAAACTTCATAAATGAACAAAATCGTTGCCTGGGACTATGCAATAACTAAAGATCTAATGTCAAAATCCAAATAGAAGCAAAATAAGAGGTGTTCTGGTTTTTCAATGAATGATTAGTAGAAAATACGACGAATTTAAGTTGACTACTTTTTGATCCGAACACCCTTTAAAGTCTGCTTCATTTAATATTGGAACCAATTCTTTTGCTCATTGTGGCGCTCCTAGTGGACGGATTTGGAAACTTTTTTCACCCACGTCGGGAAATTCATTACCATTCACCATGTATTTATGTCATAACACCAAACGATAGCATTTTGTAAACAACCGCCATGGAAGCCGAACGGAGAGATCAAATTGTGCACAGTTTTCTTGAAAATCCATTGTTGTCGGCATCGAAGCTAGCTAAACAGCTTAAAATGCCCAGAAATACCGTATGGCGTGTTATCAAGCAGTACAAGGAAACATTGACGACGGCTCGGAAGCCGCATTCGAAGCGTCGGAGTGGAACTGTCGACCGGAAACTGCGTGGGAAAGTCATCAAGGCCGTCAAGAGGAATCCCAATCTTTCAGACCGCGATTTGGCCAATAAGTTCCAGGCCGCTCACAGTACGGTGCGACGAATTCGTCTCCGGGAAGGAATAAGGTCATTCCGTGCCAGCAAACAGCCAAATCGGACGCTGAAGCAGAACAATGTGGCCAGAATCCGTGCTCGAAAGCTGTACGACCAAGTGCTGACCAAGTTCGACGGATGTATTCTGATGGACGATGAGACCTACGTGCAGGCGGACTTTGGGCAAATCCCAGGTCAAAAATTTTATTTGGCGACGGCTCGGGGGGATGTACCTGCAAAATTTAAGTTCGTGTTTGCGGATAAATTCGCCCGCAAGTACATGATTTGGCAGGGGATATGCAGTTGTGGACAGAAAACCAAAGTCTTTCTCACTGACAAGACAATGACATCAGAAGTCTACAAAAAAGAGTGCCTACAGAAACGGATGCTGCCGTTTATTCGTGCCCACGACCGTCCAGTAATGTTTTGGCCGGAACTCGCAAGCTGCCATTACAGCAAAACGGTTATGGAATGGTACGCAACGAACGGGGTCAGCGTAATACCGAAGGACCTCAACCCCCCAAACTGCCCCCAGTTCCGGCCGATAGAGAAATACTGGGCAATCACGAAGCGGAGGCTTAAGGCAAAGGGAAAACTTGTTAGGAACATGACTCAAATGAAGAACTGGTGGAATCAAATCGCCAAAACGGTGGACGAAAAGGGTGTGCGCCGCCTAATGTGCCGTATTACGGGAAAAGTACGAGAATTTCTTCGAACCAGCAATGAATAATTTTTTTAATTTTTTTTTTATGAAAGAGTAAAGAAAATACTACATTTGTATGAAAAACAAATTATGATTTCGTTAATAAATGACTGAACTACACGCAATTGTTTGTGTTCCAATATTAAATGAAGCAGACTTTAGTTAAATAAATCTCAGGGAAGTTTTAGCTCTAAGATGTTCCAGTTCAGGGAAACGGATATTTTGGAAGCAGTCCGTCCATTATTGTTTTGAACTTGAAAGGTTTAATAAGAACTTAAATTTTTTAAATTAAACAGAATTTAAACTGATTTTTTTAACTTGCTGTGAAGGCTTTTTGGATGCTTGGGACTTGCAGAATCTTTCAGAGAAGGGCTAACGTTGGTTGGTGGTGTAGGAGTTCGATTGTAGTTAAAAGTTTTGGATGAATTCGTCATAATATTCGGGGAAAAAAATTAAAAAGAGGAGATCCCATGAACCAATTGAAAGAGTGCTTTCCATAGTAGGTAGGATTATTTATGTGAGCAGTTAAATGTATTTATGAGTTTAACCTTTACCAAACTCCTTAAGTCGGTCGAAAAATAGCTTAAGTTAGCTCGACCTCAGTCGGTATCGGTTTCGGTATCCTATAAAATTAACTGGGCGTAATTAAAGTCTTAAGAATAAAGATGATTTAACCTGAACTTAAATAATTCTACAAATACTTGATAAAGTAGGAAAAGTAGCAATTTAGCAGAAAAGGTTATAAAAACTATCTTTCGTGATACGATATAACCAAGAGAAGCCGAGGCGAAACTAAACTGGAATATAGGTATAAACAATATTTAAACAAGCTATAAATTTGACTGAGAAAAAAAAACAAACATCTGTAATCATAAAGAAAAATAGGTACCGTATTATCAAATAGCGTTTAAAGGCAAGCGAATTGGCAGAATATAAAGTTTTGATAAGGAAATAGAACAGAACTTTTCAAGCCGTTTTATGTGTCAGAATAGTTTAAAAAGAGATTTTTTAAAGGAAAAAAACAATTTGGAGAATTGGAAAGAAGTTAAAAAAAACTATAAACATGGTTCAACAAAACTCACCCTGCCAATTCCGCGTCTATATGCTTCCGAAGGATCACTCAAGTGTGTTGAATGGATTCTAGGGTTTGCGTAGTGTTTGAAAAAATTGTTTTTATTTCGGTACTTTCTTTTCCAGACATTGAATAAAACTTGTCGGTTTTGTTTGGTCTGAGTGCCATTAAGCTTTTATAGTCAAAGTTTTGCCTTTTTTTTATTGTACAACGTATCTGACTATGGAGACAAAATATTGAACAAACATTTCAGATCATATATATTTTAAATTGTTTTTTTTTTCACATGGTGAATTTTTATAAACATTTAGATAAAGGTTTTTGTGCACGCTGTATGATCGGATAAGTTACATACGCTTTGCGTTGATCGGAATAGAGCACTTCTGCAATGTTTTTAACAATCTTTATTTCAATGGTGTATTTCGTATCACTAGTTTTGTATAAGAAAATATCACGAAATTACAACAATATGTAATGCATCAATATGAAAGAAATACTTTCGTTGAAACTGTAAATAATAATCGTTGTTATCGGATTCGTCCTCAATTCACCTTCTCGAAATTCTAACTGAGTTTCAGCAGCTAACTTTCTAAACGCACTACGTATGATAAATACAGAAACACAACCAATATTATTGTAGTATATTCAAATCGATTCCAGAAATTAATGGTTAACTTTTTCTTTGGTTTGATTTAGTAGTATTTAAAATTTATAACGTAGTAAACTTCAACATGAAAAACTTTAATCTGTTTGGAAGCTATTTTTTTGTTCCTATCAACTACAAGCTTAACTTGAAGAACGTATCCGGTAAACTGAGCCTTATTTGATCCCGCGCTCGCTTCATCCATAACGTTGTTCACCTTTAAAAAGATTTTCAGCATCCCTCTGCTAAACATCATACACCCTTCTTCTGCTTCTTCAATCTTACCGTAGAGAAAAGCCTAATCAATTCCTTGAGTATTTTCATTTCATCTTCTGAGACCATCGAGTTTCTGTTTTATCTTAACTTCAACCACCGAATAACCTATCTTTTTTTTTATTTCGGATTTAAATTCTAATACCTACTATACTATTATCAACAATCTCTGTGAACAAACATTCAGCAACTTCGAAATCATTTCAGTCCCTGTGTGTTTCATGCTTAGTGCTATTCACCTTAGCGTTAGTTTTCTTTTGTTTTGTTTATTGTTGAATATCATGTCATCGAAATATCAGAAAAGAAAAACCAGCTACTAAACCAACAAACACCACCTGCTGGAAACTGAAAAAGTGCACATGTGAAATCGGTATTCGTGAGGGGTACGAGTAGTATATTTGAAGTGTTCGCGTGTTTGACTGATGTACGTGAAATATTCCCAAATAACTCACTACAGTCTTGAGTTTAACAAAACAATCTACTTTTTCGAAAAGCTAAACTGAAACGACTGGCAGTAAAAAGCTTTGTTAGCGACAATAAGAATGTATGTTTACTTACTGAAAAGAGAAAAAAAAACAAGAATCGACTAAAATGAAACTAAACAAAAAAAAAACGGGAACTTCAATCAAGCAGCGTGACGTGGTTGCAACGATTTTTTTTTCTTCTCTGAAATGCATTTTTAGAAGTTTTGTAATTTTTTGTAATCTCTCCGACCCTTAGGCTGGGGATCGGCTGAAGTAAGAACAGCTTATTGTGGTAGGCCTCGAACAACGTCCAGGTGATATTGGTAAAATTTTCTGTACCAGATCAGAAATAAATCAAACCGGGAAGAAACTTGCAGCCCAACAAGTGTTTAAAAAAGTGTTAACAAACATGTTGGAAAATTGACTCGCCTCTGGCGGAATTTAGTCCTAAATTACTCTAGGCTTACCAGAATTTCTGAAAAAAAACGGAACATTTAACGAAAAAAACGGGACATTTAAGAAACTCTTAAAAACCTAATTTTTATGATCATTCCTATACATACATATGCATGTTCCTTTTGCAATAACAGTTCATAGAAAGTATTAAAATATGGATAAATGAAATTTTTTTAAAAATTGAATTTTCAAGAAAACTTCCATATTTGTACTCTGCGAACACTTCAGTCGAAAATGTTGTGATTCAGAGTAATTTTAAATCCGAATTTGAAGGAAATTTGAAGTTTTTTAACAGCCGTTTTTGATTATCTACCAAGTTTATTTAATTTAATTCGTCCATTCGTTGTTGGATTGAAAATAGTTTTTTCTTCGCTCGGTAGTGCTGTTCTATTTTATCCGGAATTGGACTTTTTCCTTAAACTTTACATTCCGGAGAAACATATGGAGCCACCATCATTTGGAAGCAACTTAACTTTCCAAAGCTGTTCGGGTCTATATGACCCGAAATGGAAATTCAGATCATCTTAATCTTCATTCTCCTATATACTGAAGAACTGAGATTTGGTCTGAGAATGTTCTATCAAAATGATAAACAAATTGAAGAAAAAAAAACTAAAATATGAGTTTAAAAAATCTGTTCATTGAGAAATGAGATTTGTTATTTGATGCAAAAATAATAAGTTAGGTTATCTTAATTTAAGTTTTTGGTTTGGATTTTGTTGATACTGTACATAAGTCCGGGCATTTTTCCTTGAAATCTGGGCAACCAGGTCGCATCGGGTTGCTTTTTTTTTTCTTCGACCGGCCAATCTGGAATGCTTAAGATAGTCATATTTATGTTCAAATTAAAACTCAATAAAACCGATCCTGATTTACAGAAGCATTCTGTACTTGTTGTTTGGCGCGTAAAAAAAACCGCGTTAATTCGAAAATCCGCGTAAAAAAACCGCGTTAATTCGAAAATCCGCGTAAAAAAACCGCGTTAATTCGGAAACCCGCGTAAAAAAATCTCGTTAATTCGAAAATCCGCGTAAAAAAACCTCAGTGTTATTTAATTTAATTTTTTTCACATCTTTTCAAATGGCATCCCTGCACTGCATGTAAGGTAGGAGCCATTATACGTTGGAATCTAGCTAGCGTTTTTTCTCATACGCAGACATGTTTTCGTGGTTGATTCGCTTTTCTTGAATGTTGGTATTTATAAGGGGTTTTTGGGCCAGAAATAGTTTATGATAAGTCAAAAACTCTTCCCACCTCAGAAAGGAGGGGGGAAGGGGGAGCTGTCCTATAGAAACCGACTCAAAATATGAAACAAATCGATCTTGTTCGACATTATTTATATTAAATTTCCGTGATTCGCCTTATAAAAAAATGAATTGTTTGTTGTAGCTGATGCGAAACTTTTTTTTGTTTCGATATCCATCTTTATAGCATTCGCGACTTTATATCAACGATGCAGTTGGCGGACAGTTATTGAAAAACTTATCCGGTACAACTCGATGTTTACTCTAGGCCTCGAACTCGCGGACATCGGCTCAGGAGGCTACTGACTTGCCAACTGAGCTATATCACAAGCCACAGGATGCGAAACATAATAAACTACCTTCCTCATTAAAAACAGGTTTTTTTTTAGATACTATTGAAAAAAAAACTCCATTTCGCTGGTAGTGAAAATGGTTAAAATGCGTTGGGCTAAAGGGAACAGGGTGCCACCTTAAAGGGAAAGGAAAAAAAAACGCGTTTTTGTCAAGAAAATTGTTTTTTTTTACTGAATAATCTTGAGTTTGTTCGGTTTTCCGATTCGAAACTGTTCTCGGCTCGTTAAGAACTAAAATCTGATTATTTCAGCAACGTTTTATTTACAATCATAAAATGAATCTTAGGTTTACAAAATTGTGTTGCGTTGAATTAAATTTTGCTTTACAACTAACTATTTATGATTCATTTCGAGTTCAATCATTTAAGGTGGATGTGAGTAGTCAATCGAGCTAAGCTAAGCTAAGCTAATCTAATTCACTGGAAAAATGATCGATTATTTTAATAATATTTTGCGTCGATTTACTATAAGAGCCACGCTTTACCATTGTTGGGTGGCCCAAAAACCCCGTTATACAAACTTTCACGACAAATATATAAGCCAACCACGAAAACATTTCTGTCTATGAGAAAACACGCCAGCTAGATTCCAACGTATAATGGCTCCTACCCAAAATGCAGCGCAGGGGTGCTATTTGAAAAGATGTGAAAAAAATCAATTTTATTTATTCAATTTTGACATGAGACCCCAACATATTTTTGCATCGATGGATAGATTTTTTTCTTGACGATTCCAAAGATCAAAGAAACACTTGAATATAGCAAAGCTATCAGAAATTATGAATAATTTTAAAATTTTTTTTTTTCGTGATTTTTTTCATTCAAAACCAACTTGGCGAACCATATCTACTTTATTTCAAAATATTAAGATATTAGAGTAAATTACCTACACGATGAATCAAAATTGGTAAACATTTGCGGCCAGGGAAACGCCAACAAACTACAGGTTAAATTTTCCCGAAACTGATATTTTGCGAACAACTTTGGAGGGTTTAAATAAGGTTGCCACAATGCACGGTTTTATCCGGGTTTTTTCCACTTTTTTGACAAATCAAACCAAAAAACGATTTTTGAAAGCCTACGATCTAAAATCTTTCGATGAGTTATGATTTAAACATTTTTTTTTTTAATTTTTTTCTTGATTCTGTTGAGTAATTTTTGGGATTTGATAAAATTTGCTCGGATATTGCCCGGATATTGCCCGGATATTGCCCGGATTTTTGATCGTCAGTTTTAAAATCAAATGCCCGGATTTTGCCAGGTTTTTATATAGCCCGGGCCCAGAATTCTGGCAACCTTAGGTTAAAGAATATTTTCTTCAATCGAAAAATATTAACATTGCTAGAACGTATTTTGAGTCAAATAACGATTTTTTCTGAGCAAATTTAATCTGAATAATCAAGAACAGTTTTTTAGAAGCCTTAAATACGGTTTAAAATCTGCTTATGTGTTTTTATGCAAAAATATATATTTAAGTGTATTCTTTTCGATTTTTATAGAATAATTCCGTAGTTTCGACAAAATTTGCCCGGATATTGCCCGGAATTTGGGTGGAAAAGAATTATAGGCATTCGAATTCTTTTTTGTGTTGAACCAATGACTTTAAATTGAGGCTAAATTTAGGCTTTTCCAGTGTAACTTAGTAAAAACTTCATAAAAGTGTTGTTTAATTTTTACAGCCTTATGAACGTCCTTTTTTTTAATAAAAAGGTTTAGGGTAGAAAATTACCGAAAATTTCGTTATGTTACATTTGAACGATTGTAAAATACGGGAATTTCAACGAATTTTTATCAAAATTTAAAACCACATTGAAATTAAGATATCTTTTAAAGCCAAAATCAAATATGTTTGCAGGTTTTTTTTACTTTATTCAGTAATGTCAGAAATACTTTTCTAAAAACTGTGTAATTTACCTTTTTTAGATCATTCATCATCATGACTATCAAAATACTATTCCTAAATTGAATGAAGTATAAAAAAACAAATTTGTATTTTTTTTAACTTTCAAACAAAATGACCGAGTTTCATAATATATTTTTTCAAATTTTCACATAAATTTATAGAAATTTACAGGCAAACTATTTTAATTTTTTTTATAACTTCATCATTTATTTTCTATTTTGAATTTTTGTGTTCTGAAAACAAAATCTTTTTAGAAGTTTATACATCTATATTTTTAATAGGAAAAACATAGTTTCTACCTTTCACAGCGACAAAATTTTCAGAGCTTGAAATTTTAAACTATAAACCAATAATCTTTTAAATGCGTTTATGATTTATTCTGTCAGTCTATGAAAAGTTCAAAAGAGCACTGAGGTTGTATAGCGGATAGGCTGGCGCGAGTCTGATAAGCCAGGTGTACTGGGTTCAATTCCCGGTATTGTCAAGAAAAAAATTTGGGTACGAATCTCATAAGTTTGCCGACAGGTAAAATGCGTTTCCACATACAAATAAATATATGAACTAAATATTCTCTTAAGGTTGAATGCCTTCCCTCGACGAACCATCGTTCGTGGAAGCCTGATAAGCAATTCGAAGGCCAAGCCACACAGCCATGCATAGGCAGGACCTTTGCTACCGGGGAACATACAATCTATGAATAGTTCGAACAATTATTCAAAGTAGCAACTTTGAAGTTAAATTTTTAATGCGCAAGGTTAACTGCTTTGTGCGGGTTAGTCCGGATATTTCATACCAAATCTTGGAGTAGTCCGGTCCGGCCCGGCAGCCCGGATTTCATTGAAAAAAGCCCAGATTTGGCCCGGATTTATTCAACTTATTTGCCAAATCGAACAAAAAAATGGGGTTACACATTTTTTAGTATTTTTTCTTTAAATAATCATTGAAGATTTTATGGAATCCTAAAATAAGATTTTATTTCTTTATTTTTGTTTTGACCAAATTTGCCAGGATATTGCCTGGATTTTTGGTCGATAATTTTGAAAACAAATGCCCGGTTTTTGCCAGGTTTTTAGGGAAAATATCCCAGATTTTTCCGGCCAGGATGTGGGCTAAAAAATTTGGCACCCTTAATTTATATCAAAACTTCCTTTATTTTTATTTTTGTCATTTTCTTATTGATTGTTCAAGAAATTGTCTATTATCCCATCTGTACTTTGTTAGTATAAGCTGAAACCCCATTTTCAAAAGAAATCGGCCGAAGGGGACCAAAGTTATTCATGAAAAACTAGATTTTTATGTGACTCCTGAACAAATGTCTCAAAATCCCATACAAACTTTAGGCTCGTTGAGCGACCCCTTCCCGTGATCCGACCTACCCCAAATTTGGCATGAGACCTTTTACCAAGCTTAGGATCAATTTAAGCCTGCAGCGCATAACTTTTCACAAGCTTGAAATTTGGGGCAGTCTATGTACAAGCTGCGAAGAAAAGATATTTCAAAACATTCCTTGATCCAAAACTACTGTCCAAAATTCTGTGGCAGCGTTTAAGAGCATGTAAAGTTAGCAAAGTAGCAACTTTTGACTTTTGAATAATTTTACAGCTGACGATATAAATGATATTTTTTTTTAAATCATTCACTTGCAATACAATAATTGGCTTGACGAGTTAATAATCAAGTTGGAACTCTTTTTCTTTTATTCCGATTCAAAAGTTGTAAGTTTGTCCGAAATCGTTTCAAACGTTGTTTTTTTAAATGATATTCCTTAAAAGTTTATAAAAAAAATTATCCTTAGCATAATTCAACCACTAACTTACTTGTTAAACAAAATAATTACAACGAACAAATATCCAATAGTTGGAAAACATCAAAAATTCTTACCATTAGAAATAAGTCAACTTACAATACTATTGTGAACTTTCGACCAATTAGCATTCTCAGTGGATTTTTGAAGGTGTTCGATTTTTTTTGAAGAAGCAAATCAGCAGTTACTTGATGGAAAACAAACTAATTAGTGATTTTCAATCTGGATACCGCCAAAACCGTTGCACCAAAACTGCAATGATAAGTGTGTTTGATGACATAAGTGTTGAATTTGATAAATCCCAATCGGTTATCCTGATTTTATTAGACTTTTCCAAAGCTTTCGATTGTATAAGCCATAGTGTTTTTCTTAAAAAACTTTCCAATAATTTCGGCTTTTCAACTTCTGCGATCAATTTAATCAGATCATATTTATCCAATCGATTCCAGTCAGTGTTCAATAATCAACAGTACTCTACTTTCTCACCAATCACATCAGCGGTACCCCAAGTTTCTATACTGGGTCCGATTCTCTTTACGATGTATATGAATGATTTATCAAATGTTCTGAAATATTGCAAAATTCACATTTCCGCAGATGACGTTCAATTTGAATGTTCTAATCTTAGTGAAGAAACTATCAATATGCAGTTAAATTTGAATTTGCAACATATTTTTACTTAGTTTATGCGAAATGCCCTTCCTTTTAATGCAAGTAAAACACAAGCCCTAATATTGAACCGCAGTAATTTATCAAATATATCCCTTTCAATAAATAATATTCCTATCCTATCTGTATCCCAAGCTATCAGTTTAGGCTTCAAAATACAGTCAAATTTCATTTGGGATACCCATATTATGCAGCAATGTGGTAAAGTTTATTCTTCTCTAAAATCACTTAATTTAAAAGCTAATTCCCTTAGCACAGAATTGAAATTAAAACTCATCAAAAGCCCCATTTTTCCGCATTTTATATCCTGCGATTTCTTACTTTTTGAAATTTCCCAAAACGCTTTGAACAAGCTTCGGGTATCAATTCCTGTGTTAGATTTGTTTATGTCAAGTTAATTCAAACTAAAGAGCCACAGTATTTATATAACAAATTAATCAAATTAGGAATTACTAGGTTTATTAATTTTTTATTACCATGTCATCGGACAATATTGTATGGTCATAGCTTTTTTGTAAGGGGTGTAATCTATTGGAACTCTCTACCTAATTCACTCACATTAGAAAAATCTAAAACATCCTTCAAAAATAAATTTATTGAGCACTTTTATTTAAGTTCATGCATTTCACTTTTCTTATTTTTTTCATTAAAAAAAATCATTATTACCACACGTCATTAAGACATCAGAATCACACTTAGTTCTACAAAAAAAATATGGAACAATTAAAAAGAATTTCATTCTTACGTTACTGAATAAAGTCAAAACAAAAAAAAAATAAAATAATTCACACAAACTTCGCCCCGATAGACTCGTTGAGGTCTACAATACATATATTGAATTTTTGAGAATGACACACTCATCTCTCGTTCCCTCCCTTCATTTTTCACGATTTTCAAAAAGTTATCATTTTCAAAATGCAATATCTCTGAACTTATAAGTCATAGAAAATAGACAAAACACTCGTGTCAAGATTTTATTAAAATCTATTGATTGATTTATTTATGCTATGAAAAAAATACGTTCAAAACGTCAAGGTATCGATCTAACATTGAAATGTTAGTTTTCTCGAGGAAAGTATATTTTTATTTTCCTTTTAATGATTGCATCGCGTTTTTGAGACAATTTCACGAACAAACCAATCAAAATTCGAATATAATATTTCTTGTTTCCTAGGTATTAAAGATTAAATATTTTTCCGATATTTTTTTGTACATAGTACTAAGTGATTCCTCTACTGTCCATGGCTTTAAAAAATTACAACGTACACTAGAATCAAAAAAACTTGGGATCTAGAGTTGCTAATTGACATGTCCAGAAGCTCCCTACCAATTTTTAGCTCATTTGGCCTACTTTAAGGGATGTCTTACCAAAGCTCAATTGCGTATGAAATTTTGACACCTTTCATTTTAGCAAAGCTCAATGAATCACCATTATGGTTCTCATAAATGTGTGTTTACATAAACAACTCTTCAAATATGATTGACTGTATCTCAACGTGATTTTGAACAAGTCTGTTGAAGTCCGTAAGATAATTCGACCTAAGACAAAAAACTTATTAGGCTTGGAAGGAAGATATTTCCGGAGAAAATATAAGCTGAATTTATTGCTTTTAGTCTCATATAGAAACGCTCTCATCTTTGCTCTCTCACGATAAATTTCATAATCAACATCGCGGCGCCTTAAAAAATGGTGGCAAATAAATCAAAAGATGATCTGACATGGCGAAGTGAAAATTGCCTAAACGGTGGATGTTGCCTCTGTGCAGAAATTGATTGGAGGCATTCGACGAAAAATTCTAGAATTCATCAGAACAGCAGACAAATAATTTTTCTAGCATTTTTTCTTTGATTTTTGTTCTCCTTCAAGAAGGACCACTTTGAAAATCAATAGGTAAGCTTGAGAATACTGGAAAATTTTGAAACCCAAAAATTTCTATTATCTACTCTGCATTTCAATAAGCTGTTGATCACTTCGCCCTCATCCGGCCGCCCGCCATCGGTCGGAAATGATTCAGCAGAGCGTAAGCATTTTGAACGACGACAAAGAAAGTGTGCTTTTCTTATCGAGAACGGCTACAAGCTCTACCAGCACCATTGCTAGCTTATAAAAAGTTACAAAACTAAAAATGCAATATATGCTAGGTTTCGTTAGTGGCATCTTCGTGTATGGAGCTTAGATCGAAATTGTTAAACTTGTACTCGTACACGTTCGAGAAGCGTCCTTGTCCTTGCTTGTCGGCACGGCGTTGCGCGTAAGGACTGCTTCCGCTAGCACTACCGTTGCCGATCATTCCGACGCCCCCGTAGCTGTGGTGAAATTGTTGATTGCCCCCACTCGACGCCACGTTGCAGTCTCCGATGGTTCCTCCACCAGCACCAACCCCACCCCCAATGGAAGTCAGCGTTCCCGTGCTGATGACGCTGCTCCGGTTGCTTTGGGCGCTCCAAAAGCTGGGACTGAACTGACTGAATGAAGAAGGCTGAGGTGACACTGGATTGGTCGTCTGCCCAGGCCCAGGTGACGCAAATTGCTGCGCCGTAGACTGGTGGTGTTTCTTGAACAATTTATAGCTTCTGTGGTGCGAGTATTGGTGTTTACTTTTTTGAAGCATGGGATCCAATTCACTGCAACTGGGACTGGCGCAACGCGTCCTAGGACTACTGGGACAGGTGTGTGGTAGGGAGTTGGGATGCTGATCGGAGATCGTATCGTAGCTGTTGAGGTACGAAGACGATCCCGATGGAAGCGTATTCTGGCTTTGTTCGTGAGATGAGGTCATGGAAGTCGACGACGAGGAGATGGTGGTGGTGGAGGACGAAGACGAATCAGTCTGTGCTAGCAGCAGATTGTTGTGAGACAGTGCACTACAGTTATTGTTCAAGCTATTGGTACTCGAGTGACTATAATAGGGTGGATAGTTTGAGTAGAACAACTTGTTCGACTGATCGTGCATTTGGAGGTCGTGAGAAGACTTCCGACCAATGATGGCACGGTTCTTATGATACGGATACCTTGGCAGAGTGAGGTTGATGTTAATATTTATCTGTTGCTGTTGTTGTTGCTGAATTTGCTGTTGCTGATTGCGGAACTGCTGGAAGTCGGTCATGAGCTGACTCGGGGCACTCGCCGTCGACGATACCACCGACGATTGCTGCTGTTGGGGAACCAACTGGTTCTGACTTTCGCTGCTGTTGTAGGTATTGTACTTTGACTGCGGAGCAAAATATTTGAAATTCGTCGGTATCGGCACTGCCGGCAGATGGTGTTGTGGTTGCAAGTAACACGGAGTTGGTTGGTAATTATTAGCGGAAGGGATATTATTGGACATTGAAGTAGTAGTGTTGTTGAGAGCAGGCGTGAAATTCGACAAATTCACATTGCATTTCGCGGAATGGTACAGTTGTGGTTGCGGTTTTTGTGAGAGATTTGCATAAGACAACGATAGATTATTATTGTACTGTGATGGAGATTGTGATAATTGAAGATGCTTAATTTGGCTACTGTTATTGCTAGTGTTAGCTTGGTTCGAGTTAGTCACATTCAAATTGGTTAGGTTATTACTGATACTGCTAAGTGAAGACTTGATGGATGGTGACTTACCATTTTGTAAGTTATCGTAACTTCGTTGTCTGAACACGCCGGTACTGGTGTTGGCCGTTTCGTTCTGGAAAGAATAAATTTTCTCATCAAAATTCAAAACAAAACACGAATCAACAGCCGAACAATAATACAGTGAGCCAAACACACGCGTCTACAATCCATCTTTTGGTATACAATTTTATATCAAACAGTCCGAAAATAATGCAGAGCCAGCATTTGTTTCCGGTTCACCTGTTTCCATGTACATATAGTCAATAAAAACCGTGAACGAAGTTATAAAACGGGGCAGCCCAATTTTTGAAAAAGTCATTAATTTCACTTTTTTCCTGCCACATATCGGGTGCAATTGGATTGAAACGGCAAAGATAATGTATTCCACCAATGAATGAGTTTTACTCGCGATTTTCTTTTATGAGTTCATTCAAACGGATCTGGCAAATACTAATTCTCCCAACCAGGTCGCTGCTGAAATAATCGGTAAGGATTGAAAATGATTGAATTTTTTATATTTAACTTCGGAACTGAGCCATGGATCGGTTTTTGTGGCAATTGATCTATTCTCTAAAGGAAATTTTCTGCTGAATATTTTTATCGACCTCCGAAACTTCGTATTAGGAAATATTATGCTGAAATTTTTTTCCGAACTTTTTAACTTAGTATTCCTTAAGATAACCAAGTTATTACCTGTTAACCGGAGGTATGTTTTTTACCATAGGCAGTTCAATTAAACACGCAAGCATGAGCGTAGCATCGAATTGCTTTACAGAAAAAATGACTTAAGCTCCATAGTCAAGGCACTTCTCGATACTCTGCAGAAAGGTTCAGTTCCAATCAACAGGCTCTAAAATCATTCCCTTGCCAGCTGGCCTGCTCCTTCGTGCCATAGGAGACAGCAAAGGCTTAGAACCCAGAATAAATACACTCTGTTCCTTATGGCCAGGTTTTTTAGAGATACTATATACCAGTTTGGAGCAATTTGTGAACGTACTTAGTGCTCGAAGAGCAGCCTTGCTTTCGAGAACTTCCTCTTCCTAAACAGGTTAAGGTGCATTCTATATTTATTTCCGTCTCACGACATCACTTGATGAACATCGCCCCTACTCTTCTGGTCTAGTGAATGCTATCACAGTAGTTTTGAAAGGGTTTTTGTTCAGTCCCTCTTCCCTGCACCCTGTCCCCGAATTATTTATGCGTCTGCAAAGCCAGTAAGCTATAGAATCATTATTTATCATTATTTATTTATTATTATTAAATCAAAAGATCATATTTTGATCCAAATGATATTCAAAAATTAAGAGACTAACTACAAATACAAATCTACACTGAACTTAGAACAATAAGAATGCTTCTTCGGAATACAACCTTCGAAACGTCAAAATTAAAATGCTATGAGAAGCGGTTAAAAGTCTTGATGACGCCAATTATAGCAAAGTTGGCCCCGTAATTGTTTAGTCTAACAGAAACGAAGAGCTGAAGATCCCGATTCCTCAAATCACGAGGTCGGACGCTAAGTGGAAGAACTTCCAAAAGTGCGGGAGAGTCGATTCTTGATGAAAGCAGATCAGTGACGAAAGAAGCACGAGTGGCGGTCCTGCGGGCTTGCAGCGTGTCGATGTCGATCAGGCTGCAGCGGCTTTCGTAGCTGGGAAGTCGAAAAGGGTCTTGCCGGGCTGTGGGGTAGCGGCATTAGAATACTACCCCGGGGTCGCTGATCCATGTCGTAAGAGGTGACTAAATGCAGCAAAACTCCCACCTGACCTACGCAAACGAACTCGGATTATGCGGAGGTCACTGGCGCAGTGGACCGTATATTTCCCTAGCTACTCGTGAGACTAAACATGAACATAAACAACAACACTAAAAACAGAAAGAACGTCGAGACAACTGATGTTAGCTCGGACGAAGGAGGAAAAAGCAGAAGAACTCAGACGGAGGTCTTTGCTAAGAGAGGACTCCTTAGGTCTCCTCTACTGAGCAAGTAGTAAAGGAGCTAGGAAAGGAGATTGGCAGGGAGGTTGCCAAGGAAGCGGGAAGAAGCCCGGTCGCTGATGGGTCCACTGAAAACCTCAGCAGTTCCCAGCAAGAGGAGCAGGTCCCAATCACAGGAAGAGGTGCACCAAGGGGCATCAAAAAATGTGGCCTTTTGGAGGCAGCCGACATGGTCGACAAGATGCAGGAGTTTGTGCGAAGCACCAATAACGTGCAAACGCACATCAAGACCTGGGTGCCAAAATTGATGGTGCTCCTGCAGAGTGCCGTCAAGGAACGAAAGGAGTTGGTGCGGAAGGCCGAGGCTGCAGAGAAGGACCTGGAGGAAGCAAAATTGGTTGCTTCTCAAGGACTTTCGAAGGAGTCCAAGCCAAGAAAAACCGCAAAAAGAGATCGCGACTCCCCCGTCGTGAACGATTCCTCCAAAAAAGGAAGGGCACGGATT
The DNA here is from genome assembly GCF_029784155.1 of Uranotaenia lowii. NCBI lineage: Eukaryota > Metazoa > Arthropoda > Insecta > Diptera > Culicidae > Uranotaenia > Uranotaenia lowii. The sequence goes on along the minus strand of NC_073693.1, from coordinate 153,355,625 downwards.
ATGAGGATGCCGACGGTGAAAGCAGTGCTGAAGGCTGGCGAATGGTTCGCAAAAGGAAGGAGAACGTGAAAAGAAAGGTCGTTATGAAACCAGAACCACCCCCAAAACCCAAACCTCAACGGGTGATGTCCAGGGGTGATGCGCTTATCGTGGAAGCGAAAGAAGGCACAACGTATGCGGACTTGTTCCGGAAGTTACGCGCAGAGCCAAAGTTATCTGCTCTTGGTGAGAGCGTCACCAAAACAAGACGCACCCAAAAAGGCGAACTGCTCTTCGAGCTAAAAAAAGACCCGGCGGTAAAAAGCGCCGACTTCAAGGAGCTTGTCGAAAGCACCCTAGGCGATGAAGCGACTGTCCGAGCGCTATCACAGATCGCGTCCATTGAATGTAAGGACCTTGATGAGTTTACCACTGCAGAGGAGCTCGAGAAAGCTCTCTCCAGCATACCTGGCATGAGCAACGAATCGGTAGCTATTAAAATAAGAAAGGCGTACGGTGGAATGCAGATTGCAACGATTCGCCTCTCACCAACAGCGGCCAACACGCTTCTGACGGTAGGAAGTGTAAGAGTAGGGTGGTCAACCCTAATCTGGACTCATACGTGTGGTGGGACTTAAAAAGGTCTCACGTACTCAGCTACGATCTTTCCTGCAGCAAAAGGAAGCGGAGATACCATTCGGGGTGGTCGTGTCGGGATTCTAGCTTGGTAGTTTCTCAATCGGCCATGCCTTGGTGGTTAGAAATCCTGCGAAAGTGGTTGCTGTGACGGGCGCGAGTTACTTTGAAAGCGTTACCTAACCGGCACACGTTTCGAGGTCCCCGGGATAGTGAATGCTGTGACGGGCGTGAGTTATTATGAAAGCGTTACCTAACCTGCACACGTTTCGTACCAGTCTGAAGTTGGCGATAGAGGAAAAGGAGAAGGAGGAAAAAGGAGAAAAAGGATAAAGCAGAACGATGATCAAGGAGAAATTGAGGAAAAATTGAGAAAGAGGAAAAGGGTGAGATGTATAAGTGCATGAGCACAGCCTACCCCTTGATGTAGTATCATAGGGTGAAACCAAGGGCACATCTGGCACACGAAGCCCAAGGTGGTTTTAGTGGGACGAACCCATTCACGGCAGCAAACACCCGGCTGTTATGGTTTGAAGTCAAATTTCCATCTTGTAAAAAAAGGGTCTTGCCAGTTTAAGTGTCGAAGGGCATACCTCAATAAACGTCGTTGGATGGCTTCGATGCGATCAGAACCGTTTTGATAATATGGGCACCAAACCGCAGAAGCATATTCGAGGATCGATCGAACCAGACTACAGTAAAGACTCTTCAGGCATTAGATGTCCTTAAAGTCCTTCGTCATGCGGAAAAGAAGACCCAGGCTTCAGGAGGCTTTGTCAACGATATAGTTGGTGTGATTCTTAAAATCCAGCCGCGCGTCGATGATCACACCAAGATCTTTCACGTGTTGAGCTCGAGAGATTGCATCGTTTCCAAGGAAATTATTATTATTATTTAGTTTATTAGAGACACTTTAATTTCCAAGGAAATAAACGGTTGATAACGGGCGTCGTTTGCGGGAAAATGATATTACTACACATTTATTACGGTTTAAAGGCAGGCGATTGGCATCATACCAGGAGGCAAAGAGGTTAAACTGGTTCTGCAAGAAGTTCACATCCTCGGAGCCATTGATAGAGTAGTACAGTTTCAAGTCGTCGGCATACGCCAATTTTGGTTCATCGAGGAGTTGCAGCACGTCATTAAAGTAGATTAGGAATACTAACGGCCCTAAATGACTTCCCTGAGGCACGCCTGATGAAGCTGAGAACTGCCTGGAAAAACAGTCACGTACGAACTGTCAATTTACGTCCAGTAAGGTAACTGCGGAACCAGCCAATATGAGATCCACAAAATCCTAAACGCGCGAGCTTTCCGATGGCAATATCATGGTTCACCTTGTCGAATGCGGCAGACAGGTCGGTATAGATGGCATCAGTTTAGGATTTCTTTGCAAAACTTTCATGCCCATACGAGGTAAAAGTTAGTGAGTTAGTTGTAGTTGAGCGGTGAGGCTCCATGCTGGTCGTTGGAGAGGTTGTGCTAGCAGAACACGAAAATTGGGTCTAAAACCACCAATTCGAAAAGTTTGGCTATAGCACACAGAACTGAAATTCCTCGGTAATTATTAACATCTTTCCTATCTCCCTTTTTATGAACCGGGAACATGTTAGCTTCTTTCCACAGTGAGGGGAAGGTGGCCTGGTCAAGCGAAGCTTGAAAGATAAGCCTGAAGGAGTCAACAAAGAAGGCATAAAACGCTTCAGGAAGGTAGCTGGTATCCCATCCGGGCCCGTAGAGAAGGAGTTTTTTTAGCTTAGTGGCTGCTTTAGAGATGGTTGTGTCCTCGACTGTTATACCGTTTAAAGAAAAGCCCAGTGGTGAAACACTCCTGATGGCACAATTCAGTTGGTCGTCGGTTATTGAAGATGTATCAAAGATGCTCGAGAATTTATTGGCAAAGAGATCGGAGATTCACGAGTCAGAGTTCGCCATGATGCCATCCAGGAACATGCAGGACGGTGTTCCAGGTTCATTCCGCTGATTCGTAACGTGATTCCAGAAAGATTTTGGGCTAGTCCTCAGCAAAATCTCAAGACTAGTCCAAAATCCTTCTGGAATCACGTTAAGAATCAGCGGAATGAACCTGGAACACCGTCCTGCATGTTCCTGGATGGCATCATGGCGCACTCTGACTCCGGAATCTGCGAACCTTAAGCCTATTAAGAATCTGCTAATCTCGCGTGAGCTTTCATTACGTCGTATGAAACATCTTAAGAATTCACAGAAAACTGCAGCAAAAGTTATCAAAACAACTTTAAAATTGGTATTTCACATATAGAATATGTTGTCCAGGCTACACATTCTAAATGGAAAGAACTTGTGACTAGTTTATGTCAGCTTTTGTATTTATTCGTAATAAATCTTGTTGTTTACATTTTGTTTCATACGGCATAATACGGCATTTTTGAACTCCAATGCTCGGATTTTGTCAGGTTTTAAAATAAAATAGTCCGGATTTGCCCGGCCCGGATGCGTGCCTGAAAAATTCATTCAACCTTAGGCGTGGAAAAAATCTTTCTGAATTCAATTTTTTTTTTGTCTTGCTATAAGGCTTTGTACCCTTAGGTGGTCTCGCTTTCAGCGTTCCAGCGACTGTAATTACAAGGTCACGGGTGTATTGGCCCTATTCTAATTCGGTTCAAGCCACGTCCATTCTTCGGTTTGTAAAGCCAAAACCGTTTAAGCTGACGATCTGTGTATTTAACTGCCTTCAAGAATGTCGGAGAACATTTTAACTTACCTCTAAACTGAACGTCTTATTCAGGGGATCCATTACTGGCTGCATGACGACCAGTGGGGGCACTGGCGCACTATTGTACTTATCCGGAGGTTGCATTTGCGTCCGGTACTCATCAGTCACAACACCTCGCCTAATATTGGTGAGAAAAAAAGTACAAAATTTAAGCATAATAAGTCTACTAAAATTTTAGATTTAAAATGCACCTGTCAATTAGCGACGGCGTTATCGGGCCACAGAGTATGTGGAAACAGTTTAGACAGATGTTACCCTGTGAATAAGGGTTAATTGCCTGCTGACCACCTTTGGAAGTGAAAGATCCTTTGATCTGAAACAGAAAAATCATCAAAATTCCAGTCTTGTAGAATATAAGCTGTTCTCACATCTTCATTCGTTGTCTGATCACTGGTGGTAAGGTAGGTGTGGAAGCCGGCCAAGCCGATCACTGACCACACCGAACAGAAGCATATTACAGCTATTATCACACTGAACGGAGTCTTTTTGACAATGTCAAAAAATTGATCCTCATCTTTAAATACTGCAGAGAAGGAAAAAAGTAAACAAAATGAAATTCTGATACAAATGGAGATGTAATCTGATCACTTACACAAAACTATATGTGTCGTTGTACAGGAAAATATGAATACTGCTAGGAATGCGAGAGAGACGATAAACATATAAAAGAAACGATAGTTTCGTTTTCCCACGCAATTGCCCACCTGCAATGATGAAGAGAGAAAAAAAAATTAAAATTGTAAACGAATAAGGAATCAAACTAGTGTGTCTACGTACCCAAGGGCAATGATGATCGAACCGATCGACGCAATTATCACACAAGCTACAGTGGGAAGCTCTCGGCGGTCGAAATATTTTGCAGGTAAAGCAGTATTTGAGCTTCACCGTTTGGCCCTTGACGAAGACTTCCTTGGTGCGGGGTGGAGGCCGGTACGTCGGGCTGTTCAACGAGTTTGGCACTTCGATCTGCTTCTCGATGTAGGCTGCCTCGTCCTGGGAGGCCCGCGGGATGATGCCCGGGTCACTGAACGACGTTCGGAAGAGAGAGCTCATGGTGAACACAAACAAAATGCCGCCGATGACCGGGATGGCTGGTGTTATCCGTTCGGCTAGGAAAGGACAGCTGTAAAAAAAAATGAAAACATTGGTGAAAAATGCGGTGTTTAACTCGTTAAAGATAAATAGTGTCCACGATGAAATTGCCACACTATGAACTTGCTATAACTTTTTAACCGTTGGGTAGAATTTAATGAAAATTTGGGTAGGTTTAGTTCATAGTGCATTGTTTACATCCTGCAAGTTTTTAAGTCATGTGATCAAAACTCGCCAAAATGGAGTTGAAAGAACAGCTCGTGCGTGATAAATCTTATTCATCACGAGAACAAGGATCTCTCGCATCGTTCCATCGCTAAAACGTTGGGAATCGCGAATTCCACGGTGTCGCAAGTGATTAAGCGGTTCGAGGAACGATTGACCACCGATCGAAAGCCCAGAGGTGAAGGAAAAAGTATTCCGTACAACACCAAAAATTGCAACCTCGTATTTGGGCCTCAACCGAATCCCGAACGCCTCCATTCGGGATGTGGCTAAGAACCTGCACCCAAGCCGAAGTTTTGTCCAGAAAGCCAAAACTAAGGCTGGGCTTCGAAAGTTCTAGATACAAAAGGCCCCTAATCGCGACGAGATGCAGAAGAAGTCCGCCAAAACCCATGCCAAGAAGTTGTACCTCAACATGCTGACGAAATTTGACTGCTGCATCATGGACGACAACATATGTGAAGGCCGACTTCAAACAGATCCCCGGCAACCTGTTTTTTACGGCCATGGTTCCGGAGCATGTCCGCACTCGGAAGATGTCCAAATTTCCTGGTTTGGCAAGCCATCTTTAGTGCGGAAGCGGAGTGCACCTTTCGTGACCCAGGACACGACGAACGGACAGGTGTACATGAAAGAGTGCCTCCAGAAGCGGTTGCTTCCTCTCCTGAAAGCCCAGAACGTCCCAACAATCTTCTGGCCGGATTTGGCCTCATGCCACTACTCCAAGGACGTGCTGAAGTGGTATGCGGACAATAAGGTCAATTTCGTGCCGAAAATGTTCAACACTCCGGAGCTCCGCCCATCGAAAAGTACTGGGCGATTATGAAGCAGCACCTTCTTAAACGACTTAAGGTAGTGAAGACAGTCGAGAAACTGAAGAAAGTATGGATTTACATGCAAAAAACGGTTTATTCACAGGTTGTGCAGAATCTTATGGCCGGGGTTAAGGCCAATGTGCGGGCTTTTGAGTATGGACTGTAAATTTATTTTTCAATCCCTGAAAATTTGATGGCAATCGGATGAAAACTCGAAATTTGCGAATCCATTTTGTGTGTGGCAATTTCATCGTGGACACCTTTCATATTCAAATATTTTTCTAGCAATATGTTCAGATTCTGAAGGCTTTGTGAGAGCCAAAGCTCACAGGATTTTCTCCTGTAAGTGCTATGCCTAGTTGACCCTTGGTCTTGGAGGATTTGAGCACTAAGGTAAGACCGGCCAGGATCTCACGGTTTGGAGTTCGGTTATTCCGGGGATTTTGAGGCGTAGACCCAAAGAAGCAGGTGGCCAACAGGAGACAAATACTGCTATGGCAAAGCTGAAAGAAGACTTGGTGAATATAGTTAATACCAGAACCTATCACAGAGAATAACGTCAATCCAGCATAGATTCGGAAGTTCGGACTTCACGAGTGAGTCTGCGGCTTCAAGTACTTGATCAGGTAGACGAGAGTAGATTACAGGTAAACGCCTCAGGAAGACAACAGGCTTTTGCGCGGTTGTCACCCTAACTGTGAAGAACGCAATCACAGGCGTCAGTTGGCCAGCGATAGCGTCTTCGCTCGTCCGGATGAGGATCCCAGCATATCTCTTTAGACTGGGAGAAAGGGTTTTTCGCAAGAGTTTTGTACTTGACTCAGTCCCATGGGACATATCGTATGACAAATAAGTCCGGTAGAGACATGAAGTATACACAGTAGACTAGTACAAATTGGACCAAAAAAGAAACAAAAGGGTTTTGGGTTTTGTTTAGCTCAATAACAATGATGCAAATTTACTAATATTGAAGAATTATTGTAAGCTACAATATTGTTTTACTCTTTTCTTAGGAGAATTTAACACAAAAAACCCTCGGTTAAAAAATTTCTTTTTGTTCACAGTACCTATTTTGATGCTGTATGGAATAAACAATTGTTTAAACGAAAACGGTATAAAATACTTCTATTATACTTCAAATGGAAAAGGTCATTTTCTTAAGTGAAACATTGGGGTTATATTCTGCGAGTTGCGTGACGCGACTCGTCTTCCTAACTCTTCCTTACTACAGGAAACGCTTCATGGGAGAAAAATATGTTCATCTGTTCCAAAGACCGATCGCAGCTAATCCGTCAAGCATTTCTAGCCTAAAGAGGGGCTACTGGAGTCAGCACTACGAGCTGAAATTTGCTAAGTCACGTCACGTGCCATACTGTATGTTCTATGATTAAATTTCTTGTTTCAAACGTAGCTTCAATTCCATATCAATATCGTCCCATTAATACATCATGATTGGAAACAGAGCTGAAGAACCGATACACGAGGACAAAGAGAATAAATATCTACCGTGAAAGTCGTCCATACATGATAAAGCACTTACTCGAATGCGAAAAACAGCCCACTGGTTCCGGTGATGAGCACTACGGTGAAGTAGAACACGCCCGAATTCGGGGCCGTTATCAGGTACCCATCGCAGTAGAACTTGTTGCGTCCGGCAAAGATTTCCCATTTTTTCGTAACTTTCTGACTTGGGGCCATGCTGCTTGTTCTTCTGATTCTGCTACTGCCGGAAATGTATCGTTTGTTTATAGTAAGTTGTTGGGGCTAGTCGGGTTAGTTCTCAAACGGCTTCTAGGCGCGAATATTTTACACTGTCGGGAAGTTTCTCTCTCTGGTAGCTAAAGGTTTATTTGTTTGTTCGTTTCCGTTGTACTCTGCTGGCGTTGCATGAATTGAGTTGTGTAGAGGTTTATTTCTCGCAGCTGGCGTCGGTTCTAAAAGTTTCCAAATCTGTAAGCAGCGCGAATGTCCATTCGGTGCTGCTTCACGTGTTGTAGTTATTTTGCCAGTAATGAAAACCGACTCTGTTGATTGTTGTTTCTGTAGGAGAAAGCGAAAACAAGAATTGTGCGTTAATTTGAGTCGGGGTCGGTTCAATGGATAAGATTATAAGTTCAATATTTGCTTCGTGATTAAGTCATTCCGCTAACAGCTGATTAAAGATATATGTGACGTGATAAAGGCAACAAGGCTGACTGATAATATGAGTCATCTAACTGATACTGGATAGCTAGTCAATAAATAAAGACATTATTTGCGACAGACCTCATTATACATGGCCATACGTAAACAACTTTTTTTTCTCATGAATGCAACTTTAATATCAATTTGGTAGGAAAAAGTTTGGACACGAATTAATTACAATTTACACTATGCAGGAAATCACACATTTTTTAAACCACTTTTGTGCTACCTATCCGTTGTACTACTTAACCCTTTCAATACCGAACGACGATATATCGTCGTTGCGATTTTCATGACTCTATTTGCTCATCTCGTGAAACCTATGTTCGAAAAGATAAAATCTAAACTGAATGTTGTTATATTCACGGTTCTGTATACAACACATCCTTTTTTTAAATTTTGTAAATATCACTCCTACATTCGTTTCTATTAGATTAATTTTAAACATCCGCGAAAGGGACGATTTTGCTCAATATCAAAAGGCTTAAGCCTAATCCACACTAGTCGCAGGCAGATCTTCCATGTTGTTCTGGAGGTTCAAAACCTGCAACTGGCTGCAGCACCCGAAGTAGCGCTACGAAGAACAGTTCCAAAATCTTTTGAAATTTTTGCAAAATTGTGTTAAAACCATGCTAATTCCGAAGTCCTTGTATTTAAGACAACCAGACATGTAACTTGAAACGTGAGACCTGAGAAATTAAGCCTACAACTTTAGACCTGAGATCTGAGACCTCAGACCTAAGAAATCAGACCTGAGATATGAGACCGAATACATGATACATGAGATATGACATGGCCCCAGAAGGAATACACCGAAGCAATGGCGACGACCAGGTTACTGGTGGACCTCAGAAATTGCTAAACTTCGTACTAGGTGCCTAAAAGCCAGACGACAAGCTCAACGGGCAAAACATGAAGCCGATAGAGAATCGAGAGGTACCGTTTATCGAGCAGCCAGGGTGGCACTTAAGCGAGCTATTAAATCAAGCAAAGAGAACTGTTACAGAGTGTTATGCCATAGCGTAGATGATAACTCATGGGGCCAAGCCTATTGAGTTGCACTGGCGAGATTCGTCGGCCCAAGGTCGCCGACCGAAAAGTGTCCGAAAAAAAATGAAAGAGCTCGTTGCCCATCTTTTCCCGCAGGACGACGCGGGAGCCGTTTCACAGGATGCAGGTTCTCAATACCCTCTGCAGGATAATAGGAAGCTTCTTCGAAAATCACATCCTAACATACGAAACCGCAACGGGATTACGATCTACTGCCTTAACAGGGGGTGTTCCACAAGGTTTAATACTCGGACCTGTGCTTTGGAATGCCATGTATAATGAGGTGTTAACGCTGAAACTATCAGGAGGCGTGCAGAAAGTCGAATTTGCTGACAGTGCTTCTGAAAGTTCCCCAAACCGAGAGGAGCTGAGATATGAAATGGCCCAGAAGGAATATACCGAAGTGATGGCGACGACCAAGCTTACTGGTGGACCTCAGAAATTGCTGAATTTCGTACTAAAGAGTGTTCACGATGAACTTGCCACGCTATAAAATTGCTGTAACTTTTGAACCGTTGGGTAGAATTTAATGAAAATTCGGGTGGATTTAGTTCATAGTGCATTGTTTGGGGCCTTCAACTGAAACCCGAACGTCTCCGTTCGGGATGTGACTAAGAAGCTGCACCTAAGCCGAAGTTTTGGCCTTCTGGGCTTCAAACGTTCCAGGTACAAAAGTCCCTTAATCGCGACGAGAAGCAGAACAAGTCCGCCAAAATCCGTGCCAGGAAGTTGTATGCTGCATCATGGACGACGAAACATATGTGAAGGCCGACTTCAAGCAGATCCCCGGCAACCTGTTTTTCACGGCCAAGAATAAGTTCAGCGTTCCGGAGCATGTCCGCTCTCAGAAAATGTCCAAATTTGCGAATGGTTTGGCAAGCCATTTGCACGTGCGGGAAACGGAGAGCACCTTTCGTGACCCAGGACACGATGAACGGACAGGTGTACATGCGGCTGCTTCCTCTCCTGAAGGCCCACAACGTCCCAACAATCTTCTGGCCGGATTTGGCTTCATGCCACTACTCCAAGGATGCAGATAGTCGAATTTGCTGACGATAATCGTGCCCATGATTACCGGCGAAACAAAACAATAGAGGAGGTAGAAGACCTTGCAACGGTGTCCGAAGAAAGGTTTGGCATTTACATGGAGGGAGTTAAGCTTCAGATAGCTCACCCCATAAAACCCAAGTTCTGCTCGTGACCAACAAAAAAAGTTGTGCCGCACATGGAGAATACTGTCGGAGGTCACACGACACCTTCGAAACAGCAACTGAAATACCTTGGAGTAACACGAGTTACATCGTGTGCTCCTTTTGCTGTTCATAAAGTGGCCAATCAGAGGTGATCGACATACTTGTTGATTGGAGTGATCCAAAAATAGGGCTGTGTTCCGGAATCAGGACCTTGGGTGCGGAAAGCGTTCATTGGCCGGCCAGAAGGCCCCATGCCAAATTTCAGCTCATTTGGTTAACTGTAAAAGGTTGATGAACGAGTCTCAAGTTTTGAAACCATTTGTTCTTGCGAAACATCAAAATCTACATTTTTAGCTCTGACTTATGCACATGTACGATTTCTCTACAAATTGTGTTCTCTTAATTCAGACGTTATTTCACACACTCTGCATCTGTATCTAAACAAGCTAAACAGCTAAAATTGACCAGAAATACCGTGTGGCTCATTATCAAACGGTATAAAAAAACGACGATTCGGAAGCCTCAAGGCAATCGTGGAGTGGAAAGGAAACTGCGTGGTAAGATTTTGAAGAACAGAATTTGATTTGGCCAGAAATTTGGTGCTGCCCATAGAACCGTGAGAAGAATTCGCCTCCGGGAAGGAATCAAGTCGTATCAAGCTAGCAAACAGCATAATCGGACATCGTAAAACAGAATAGTGTGGCGAAAATCCTTGCTCGGGAGCTATACGACCTGATGCTGACCAAGTTCGACGGGTGTCTTCTGATGGACGATGAAACCTATGTCAAGGCTGACTTCAGGCAAATCCCAGGTCAAAAATTTAACTTGGCAACGGCTCGAGGGATGTTCCAGCTAAAATTAAATTTGTTTTTGTCGACTAATTTGCACGAAAATGTATGATTTGGCAGGGCATTTGCAGCTGTGGCAAAAACAAAAATTTTCGTTACAAATGAGACAATGACGTCGAAACTATACCAAAAAGAGTGTCTCCATAAACGAATTTTGCCGTTCATTCGATCCCACGACCACCCCGTAATGTTTTGGCCAGATTTGGCAAGCTGTTATTACAGCAAAGTCGTTCATGAATGGTATGCAGAGAAAAAGGGGTTCAGTTTGTTCCGAAAAACCTTAACTCAGCTAAAAAGATCAACAGGAAAAAAACAAGAATTCCTTCAAAATCGCGACGAATAATTTTATCCGTATTTTTTCTTAGAAGTATGAAGAAAACGCTACATTTGAATAAAAAAAGACCATGAATTCAATTTTAAAAAATTCAAATATGTATAGTAGACTAGTTCACTTTTCGGTTTTTTTCGCTGATCGCAACGCCACTTACAGGGTTTGATCCTCATTCATTTTCAAGTACTCTGGCCAAATTTGAGCTCATTTGAGTAAGTTTCCGGCGTGCGCTAGGAGTTTTATTGAAAAAAGTCCATTTTTGTGGAAAATTTTCGTAGATGTGTTCTAGCAAGCTGTTGTTAAAATAAAATGATGGTTCTATAGTGCTCGATGATTGGTGTGACAAGCATCTGTGAGGACCTGTTTTAGATAATTGACTAAATCAAACCGAAAAAATTTAAAAATTCATAAACTACCAACTTTTACAGAAAATTTACTTACAAGTTGAGAGCTTAAAATCAGTAGTAAATAGAAAAAAAATATTTTTGATATAAACTTTTCATAAAAAGATAGCCTTATTTATAACCTTTAATTTGATGTATAACACTTAATGATCACAAGAGTGGTAGCAAAGTTATTCAAACATCTATGCAACAAATTTCATTTGATAAAATATTTTTCATTCAAGTTTGCTCCACACCAACTTGTGTACAAGAAAGGATATTTGATTCAATCAAGTACCCCATGACGGGGCCAGGAGTTAAAAAAAAGCGCGCGCTTTGATCAAGTTGTAAGCAAGTCCTCTTGATGCCACGTTTTGCAGCTTGCATGGTGCTAAAACTTGAATGGAGACAACATTATGATTCAAAGAATGTGATGTGAATGTTTGAATATCTTTGCTTGTGCTGTTGCGATAATTAAGTGTTATACATCAAATTAAAGGTTATAAATAAGGCTATCTTTTTATGAAAAGGTTATATCGAAAATATTTTTTTTTCTATTTACTACTGATTTTAAGCTCTTAACTTGTAAGTAAATTTTCCGTAAAAGTTGGTAGTTTATGAATTTTTAAATTTTTTCGGTTTGATTTAGTCAATTATCTAAAACAGGTCCATACGAATGCTTGTCATACCAATCACCGATCACTATAAAATTATTATTTTATATTAACAACAGCTTGCTAGAACACATCTACGAAAATTTTCCACAAAAATGGACTTTTTTCAATAAAACTTCTAGCGCACGCCGGAAACTTACTCAAATGAGCTCAAATTCGGCCAGAGTTCTTGAAAATGAATGAGGATCAAACCCTGTAAGTGGCGTTGTGATCAGCGAAAAAAGCTGAAAAATGAACTAGTCTAATGTATAGGCAATTGTTTTTATACCAATGGGCAATGGAATCGAAAAGTTATCATTTCTCTCCTGAAGAAAAACCCGTAAGATCTGACAAAAGTAGTGTGAAATTTTAGCTGCATCTCACTTGCACTAATGGAAAACCTGAAGCAAGCTTTTCCTTTGAAATTTCTTCTTCATAACTTCTCTTTCCACCACATTTCTTCACAGCATGTTTTTTTCAAACGTATTTCAGAAAAATTGACTACTACGATTATTTTGCCTCCGAATGCAGTAAAACAGAGTAAAAAATAGCTAAGTGAAAATGGTTACGAGTGAGACGTGATACATGAGAAGTGAAAAGGGAGGATTTACAGGAATATTTTCCCTCAGTTAGAGCAAGTTCACTCTTGTTGGGAAAAAGTAGTAGAAATTTTGACACTTGTAGCACATTTTGAAAATTTTACCATCCAAAAATGTTTTCATGATCTTTGGGCTTTGTATTTTTTTTACAGCACTGTTTCTATTTCAGCCGTATGTGATAGAAATATTGCTATTTTTGCATCACAGCATGCGAAAATACAACACGTGTTGTAAAAAAACTTGAAGGCGACAGATCTTGAAAATGTTTTTGCATGGCAAAATGTCCTAAAAGTGTCAAGATTTCTACCACTTTTTCCCAACACCAGTGAACTTGCTCTTACCGTGTTAAGGCGAAAACCGTGTAAAAACGCCGTGCCAATTGCGAAAAATCGTGTGAAAAACTAGGTACATTTGCTGACTTCATATTTCTGAAAATTCAGTAGGGCAATGTTATAGTAGAGACGCGGGCATACCAGCTCAAAATACCACGCAAATGTCCTATCAAACGATTCAATCAAATCGAATCAAAAAAATGTGACTTTTTTCCTAGGAAGCCAAAAATATTAAAGATGTGGCTGTAATTCAAACGATAATCACGACGCAAACCATTAATCATACACACACGTAAGTCTTAAAACCACTGGATACTTACATCTGAACGACATCGTTGTCTTCCGAGTTCGGGTTATGCTCTCGATGTCGATGACGTAGTAGTGGCGTGGTGATAAAATGTGGCGTTCTGACAAAGTCATGTTCACTTTCCGCGTGAATCGTTTGGATTTGGTTTATTTTTTCCTTCCTTTTTATTTTTAGCGAATGATGGTGTTCTGCTGTAATAGATATCGTCAGCGAGTCTCTCCTGCTGCTGCAATCGCTTTTGATGCCGGCCAATTATCTTTATATAGACCGGCTTCACTTTGGGGTGTTCGGAATGGTGTGATTTTTATTTTATGTTGTGTTTATATTGTCACCAGATCGTCATCAGCTTAGAACTAAACTAACAACACTATGTTAAAACCAGAAGAAAATCACACATGATGGAGGGGCAATTATTACCTGCTACTAAACTGTAGAACGGGTATAGATGGACTTTTAAATCTGGTAGCATAGATGGTTGTAAGATGTCAGCAAAATTGTTCACATTCAACATGGAGGTGAGACTCTGTAAACAGAGAAAAAAACATTGTGAGATTGTTGTAACATTTTGAATGCATTACAATATAATACTACAAATAAGTACATATGTATAACTGAAATCATCATAACTTAAATTTATTTAAATTTAGAGCCTTTTGCCATAATATTATCACGTATCTTTTACTTTGATAAAAATATATGATAATGTATTAGCTGTGTCTTGTTATTAGACAACCTCATAACGAACTGTGTTTTTCAGGGTATTTCGTATATCGTTCTTATAAAGTTAGTTCTTCGTTTTGTGCAATTTAGTAAAAAATCATGGGATTGTTCTACCAAAATATATAAGAAAATCAAGTAATGTTTGTTGCAAATCCACGAAGACACAATTGACTTCTTGCTAAACAAAGTTAGAAGAATGAACCATTTTTTTGAAAAATTATTTTGTTATTGAGTTTTGCATGAATCTCGCAAGTTTAAACGATTTCCAAATCACACAGGAGCTGAATCTTGGCAAATCATTCTATTTTATACAAAACAACCAGCAAATAAATACTTTAATATGCTAGAGCTAGGGACTTTACCACGTGCAGACATGTAAAAGGATTCAAACGATGGAATTGGTTTAAAATAGGGTTTTCATAAATTTTGTCGTCCATCAATAATCGTCTATCTCATAGCCTCGGTACCGGCTATACAGCTTACGAGCTCTGGAACTAGCAAAAATTCGTTGTTTGAGGTTAGGTTTGAATACCTTATAACTAGGCAACACTCTCAGCTTCTTAGAAAATTTTTTTCGGACATTTCAGCTATCTACACTTAGGTTTTCGCTAGATCGAAGTAAGAAATGCTTGTATGAAACTTGACTTCCCTGATGACCCTTAACCGTAGTTGCCGATCATGTGATTCACTACAATGCTTGATTTCTAATTTTTGGACATTTTTGACAGTGTTGGCATACTTTTCAGCACTCACGCACAGGAATTTTCAACATGCGTCACGTGACGTAAGATTCAACATGATTCAAGCTGGTTTGTATCTATTCCTTTTCTTCATCTTCATCTTTTTCTTCTTCTTCTAACACCAACATGGCCAAAACTTGTAGGCATCCTGGAAAATGATAAACTTGCGTTCGATTTTTTGTTTCAATATAGTAGATATCTGATACATAGAACATGCATTGCAGATACTACTACGGCCAGGCCAACCGTATAAGATACAGAAACAAGAAGGAGGAATGAAGCGTGGAGTTCTCGGCCAAACGATTCATATGATTCTATACAATTCGGGTTTGAAGTGATAATGTTCAATTTGAAAACTAAAAAAAAAATACAAAAAATGGATTGATCTTACTCGAAACTTTCACAGTTTGACGCTTGTTCCACAGGTAATCCAATCTTCAAAATTTTCACTGAACCTCAAAAAAAGCTCTCGTTTCTTTAAACTAGAGATGTACCGAATAGTGGTATTCGGCGAACGGCCGAATACCGAATATTGACCTTTTCAACTATTCGGCCAAACGAATATTCGGCCGAATATTCGGTCGAATATTTCATTGAGTTTTCAATGAAAAAAAATCTAAGCGATTATTTCAATGCTTTCCATTTCTTCCATATTAATCCCCCTCATGTTTTAGTCGATTATTCTCCACCAGATGATGTTATCGGATGATGTATTACAAGATATTTTTTAAGGAGGGGCCTTTTTCGTTGTTGTACGTTTATTTAAAGAGGGTTTTAAGCCTTAAACTTTTACCCTCAGTAGGTGTCTTGCTGATTTTTAAAATGTCAGCAATAATTGAAAAGACATCAGATGATTAGTCGCTTCTAGGACGTTTATCATCAAAGAGATTGCGTTCCTATGAAATCTGGTGTAAAACATGTCGAAACAGGTGCCAAGCTTTTTGAAATTGCTTCTCTGATATTGAATTAGATGGAGGTCGACTTTTAGCAAGGTATCTTCAAAATAGTTGTTGAAAAGATAGATGATCTCTAACCTTAAGCATACCATACTTTCAACCACACGTATCCATACAATCAGGCATTCAGGACGATTGTAAAAAAAATAAAAAGTTCAAAATTTATGTATGTTTTTAAATTTTTGAAAAATCGTTATTGAACTCAAAATCTAAATAATTTTAAAGAGGAATTTGAGTTTTTTATTTGATTTAACAAATAATCTGCTTGGAGTTTACCCAAGCAAAACTCGGGAAGATGTAAACAATATCTGGACATCCCGGCCAGATTTGACTTATCTGGATTCTTTACTGGGTTTATGAGCAAACCTGAATATATCCAGAAAATCTGGAATAAACTATAATCTGTTTTGCTGAATCCATAAGTTTTTAATGATTGTGTAGCTTTTACATCATTACTTTTGGATATTTTATAAATTATCCAAAATTATTTGAAAAATTTACAAGTCTGTAGTAGATATTCGGCCTATTCGGCCGAATACTTAGCTCAACTATTCGGTGAGCCGAATATTCGGCTTAACGGTTTTTCGGCGGTATTCGGCGCCGAATATTCGGCCGACCGAATATTCGGTACATCTCTACTTTAAACTATCATTTGGATTTTTTTATCTTCATTATGATGTAGTACATTTTTGGGAACGACTGTCAAATACATCTTCGAGCGATCGGTGCTTACTTAGATCCCTCTGGTTTGTATCTTTTCCTTTAATAAAGATTCTTTGAGAGATTGTTTAAAATCTGTGTTGAATATCCATAAAATAACCGTTGGAAAACCGTTTATTAGACCCCCAAGATTTTAACATGCAAAGTTTAATGCTCCTTGAGTAAATTAAATTAAACGAAGATCATCAGCCAACAAGCTCAGAGAAGCTCGGAATAAGACAATCAATAATTGTTAACAGAGAGTTATCATTATTGAGTTCTGAGAAGCGATCTAGCTAGACAGATATTAACTCAGTTTATTTTGTTGTATGTAATTTAAAGAATGCCGAAAAAAAACTATTACAGTCCCCCTACAATCATTAGTCAATTAACGTATCCCTTCACCATAAAATGTTCGTTTATTCGGGTGTAAGTTTTCCATATATTAAGCTTTGCATGAATTTCACTCATGAAATACTTCCTGTTTGATTTCAAATATGTTTTTATTCTCAATTTTGTTAAAAAATAACATAATTTACCGAAACAATCAACGTTTTTCAAAACCACAATTATGGGTCAAAACTGTAGCTTATAACAATTATTAGAAAATTGACCACAATTATTAGTCACAGTCCATGCCAACACCCGAATATCAACATGAAAATCAACAAATTTTGGCAACCATTCAGGGGCATTCTTCGCCAGTAGGGGAGAATGAGGATACTTGATCCCTGGGGATACTTGATTCCTTAGCTATATCTCGAGACTGGAATGTTTTACAAAGATCAAATGTTCTAGAAAAATGTGCCAAAATGAGCAAAATAACAATGCTTGCAGTTTAAAAAAATTTAACAAAATAATTGTTTGAGTAATTGAACTTCGTTTGAAAAATTTCACAAAATGTAACTTGAAGATCTTTTTTCATCACTTTAAAATGTTCCTTACATGGGAAAATTATGAAAAAAATATTTGTTCCAATGTATCAATCGTTCGAGCGTAGAATGAACTTCATAATGCCATATTTTCAAAGCAATGGAAAACTCTCAACTATTTTCAGAAAAAGTTTTCTAAAATGTTGATTATGGGTACAATTGATCCCCTAGAGTTGGGTACAATTGATCCCCCTTCCAAACGGCATATTCTTCTTCTTGAATTGATCGTTATGATTGCTGATTACGAAATTACTAATATTTATCCAAAAGCTAATATTTATCAAACAATTGTCTGGAGAATAGAGCAAAATTAATTAATTTTCTCTTAATTATAAAAAATAGCGCCTTTAAGTATGCAATGTTATTAGCGTAGAGACAAAGTTATAGAATTTTCTTCTTATGTCTGCTATAAATTGTGAAATGAGAACAAACATGACCAAAATAGTCAATTGACATTCTATCTTGGGGTTTTGTTTGATTTTTATACAAGGATTAGGGCTTCCTGAATAAAAGATCCATTCTCCTTCAATAGGGGATCAAGCCTCCCCTAACTACAGAAAAATCGCAAATTGTTAACTCCCACGAAAATGCTTTTAGTTCATCAACGGATTCAAGTATCGTTTTAATTTTTGGAGCATAGAAACTTGAAGTTACAAGCTGTCAGAAAATGTCAAAGACGGCGAGTTGCTAAATTTTTCCAAAAAGATATGGTGAAAATAAGAAAAGGGGATCAAGTATCCCCACTCTCCCCTATACATTAAAGTGGCAATTGGGTTGAGCTAGCAACCATGAAATGTTTTGTTTTGCTTGCAAAAAAGTGACCCATGATTGTGTGGAACTTGGTGGATTCTGTAACTATTATGGGTCACTTTTATTTTGCCAAATATTATTGAATTTTCGCATTACATTCGCACAGATCCACTTGGAAAATGTTAACTCGTCCTTTGTGCTTATATGGGAACAATTCATTTGATTGGAATATTTGAAATGCGCGCATAAAGGGCTTAGCGGTTTAAGATGTCAACCTTATAACATTGTAATTTTATGCGAAAGTTCGACAGCTTACAGTTCACCTATGATAAAAAGTATTCAAAGAGCAATTCTACTGTTATCAAACGCACAAATAATATTTCTAAGACTCTGTTTCTTTAAGCTCTAAATTTATTTATTTATTTATTTATTATTTATTAATTCATCGAACATGATAGTTTAAGCTCTAAATAAGGAGGGTCCCAAATTAATCGTTCGCAAACTATCTAACTTATAAAATATGATTGTTTATGCTTGATATGTTCTGGATTTATGCAAAAAACTGATTAGAAAGCCCCCCCCCCTGTCCTTCCCTTCACCCCCTGCTGAATGGAGATCGTGATCTTTAATAATCATACCCATTTTTTTTTCGTTCCCAAAAATCCTCTTATATCAAATACAGTTCCATTGGTTGAAAAGTTTTTAAGCTTTACATCAAAATTTATATGGAGGCCTCTCCTTTCTTCCCCTCTCCACACTGTAAAGCGTAAGGGTCTTTAACAATCGTAGAAACATATATCTTAACCAAGTACCTTTCCATGCCATATTTGTTTCCATTTGTTGGCTTCGTTAGCATAAATTGAGAACTTATGCTAGTAAAATTGCTCACCTCCCTCCTCCCATGTACCTACTCACTGAAAGGAGGATGGTGTGTCAAATAATCATAGAATCATACCATATCTAATGATTTTTCTTGTTAAGTTTTGTCTATTTCTCGGATTTTGTAAAAAAAAGTTAAATGTAAGCTTTCCAAATGTAAGCATAAACTTGAAAGGGGGTACCATCCCCCCTTCCTTTCTCCCCATTGAATGCAGGGATGGAACTTAATATTCATAAAAGTATTTTTCGTACTCAAATACTTTTTGATGCCAAATTTGGTTTCATTTGCTCGACTAATTCTCGTGTCATGCTAAAAAAATTGTATGGAAGCCAGTTATACTGAAAATTGTAATAGAGACCTCTTCTCAACCGTTTCATCCACCTCTTTAAAGGAGTGAGGGATACCAAATATTCATAGAAGCATTTTTCGTACCCAAATATCGTTCCGTGCCAAATTTGGTTCCATTTGCTGTTGTAGTTCTTGAGTTATGCAATAAAAATTTATTTATTTATTTATTTCAGTCTTTGTCTAAATTGTATGAAAGTTCCCTCCCTCTTTCTATTCTCCCCGCTGGAAGAAAGAAGGGGTCTCAAATAATCATTAGAACATGTCACGTTCCCAAATATCCGCCCATGCCAAATTTGGTTCCATTTGCTTGATAAGTTTTTGAGTTTTGTAAAATATTAAAAAGAGGGCCCCTCCTCCCTTTATATCTCCCTACAGGAAAGAGGGAGGGGTCTCAAATAATCATTGAAATATTTTTCGTTTCAAAATACCTTCCCGTGCCAAATTTGGTTCCAATATCTTGATTTGTTTTCGAGTTATATGAAAAATTGTAAGGTAGCCCCCCTCCACCTTTCCTATCACCCCACTGAGAGGAGGGAGGGGTACCAAATATTCATTGAAATATTCCTCGTTCCCAAATACCACCCCAAGTCAAATTTGATACCATTTGCTTGATTGGTTCTCGAGTTATGCAAAAAATTGTCTTTTGTTTGGGCCCCCCTCCCCTTCATGTTAGGGGGAGGGGTCCCAAACCATAATAGGAACCTTCCCCGGCCTCCAATACTCCCACCTGCCAAGTTTCACGTAAATCGGTTCAGTAGTTTCTGAGTCTATAGCGAACAGACAGAATGACAGACAGACAGACAGACAAAATTCATTTTTATATATATAGATCAGCAGATCTAATGATCGGTGACTAATAATTGTGTGTGACCCGTGATTGTGGGGGGACTGTATATTTAAACTCGTTTTTAAACCTCCAAAAATCAAAATTCAAAAATATGATAAGAGGAGGGGGGGTTACGTAATTTTTATAGGGGGGTACGTCGCACCATTACGATTTGTGACATACGGGGGGCAGGAGAATGAAAAATACTGTCGGGAAACGAATTAATATTTTAAAATTGAAATTATATTGAACCCTCATCAATTTCTCATCAAATAAGTTAATCACAATCTTTGACCGAAAACCTTTTCTGAAGTGAAGAATGTAAAAAAAAAAGTCCATTTGTACCGACCCTCACGATAGAGGCGGATTTAAAAGTGCACAACTAACATAAAATCAATAAAAAAAAATCATTAAAATAATTTAAAAACTACTTAGTTTCGATTACATATACTGCGAAAACATTCGGACACCTGAGAAATCGGTTGAAAACGTTGAAAACAATTTGTTCTCCGTTTGTTTCCGATACATCTTGAGGACACTTGTAAGCTGATACTGTTGCCCAATCTGCCATAATCTTGAAGTTAAATTCTCCGGAAAGCTATTCCGGCCCAACTCCATTTCAATCAAATCTGGTAAATTTGGATGCACAATTCAATTCACTTATTGTTAAAACGCAATTTGTTGAAATTTTTCTCGGACACAACAAAAATTAATTCATCACGCGCTTACGCAGCCATCCGGTTAGCAACTGTTTTTATTAAATTGTACCTATTTCGCCGAGGATTCACGGATCATTCGGTAGACATCTATACATTTCATTCCAGCCTGCACGTTAAAACGCTTTTTGACATATTCTAATCTATTTTACAATGTAATTTTTATTTATTTTTTTAATTTTTCGAGGACGGACAGAAAAACGCGTGCGGTTGACAAAAGGTATCGCCTTCTCCCATCACAACTTTTCACTGGATTAACTCAATATTTCCTCAATAAATTTATGTTAACAAGAAAGACAATTTCATACCGATTCTAGTGGTTTAAGGGGGGGGTAGGGTCTAACGGGTATAAAAAAACACCATTTTCACGATTTTTTTCTAGAGCTATCGTTCAAACAAATGTATTCAAATTTTTTGCATTATACAAAGCATTGTTAAAAGAACATTTAGTAATTTTTTCGTAGAAAAATATTGAAAAATGAGCCGGTGACGGAGCATTTTCGAGGATGCCTTTTAGAAAACAGGATTTGCGGTGGACACTGTATCTCAGCACAGAATCATCTGAAATCAAAAAATCAGAGCAAAATATTTTTAATAGATGTTTTTCTGGACCCCAACGTTTTTATTTTACTTAAAAATATTTTTATGAAATTTTTGTGGCTGTTTGAAGTAAAAACTACGATTTTTCACTTAAAAATCCGCCATTTTTCACCTCTAAAATCTCCCCAAAGTAAAAAAATGAAAAAAGCAAAACGTTGGGGTCTGGTATTTTATATGTAGAAAATATGTTCCAAATTTGAAAAGAATCGGATAAGTAGTTTTCAAATGACGATGTCCACGGACTTTAAAAATGTGCTTTCGAGAAAAACGCGTTTGAAGTTTCTGCTCTTGCTTTCTTGCAGTATTAGATAGGAGGAGATAAAGGCCTATAACTTCTACAGTTTTGCTTCAATTGACTTGAAAATTTGGCACAACATTCTTGAAATGTTTTACAATAAGAAAATTAAAAAATTAAAAAATCGATTTTTTGAAAGTGTTAGACCCTACCCCCCCCCTTAATTAGATAAGCGCTGCGATACCTTACAAAAATATGAAATGGCTTTCCGGTGAATATAAATGTCTTGCGGAAATCTTGCGTTAATGTTAATACGCAAAATCCGGTGCAAAGTTGAATTTAAGTGCAAGTAAATCTGAGAAAATGCTAATTGACAAAAAGATCGAAAACAGCTACCTTTGTTAATTCGTCAAAAATGCTTTGTTCTTCTAATTTCAGCTTTCTTGGATACTAAGTGAATTTTTTATTGAGCATTCCATAGCTGATCTGCAGTCTTTTTTCCGAAGGATGTTTTTCGGATTTTTACTGTCTGAGAAACCTATTTGAGTTACATTACGAGGTATAAAATCTATAAATTTTGTAAAAAATTACTAGGAAACAAGAGAGATATATTGGTTTTAGCCAGGAGTGTCAAATTGAGACGGGTAAAAATTTTAGGGGGCGGATGTGGGTTTAATTAAGGTTGATAAAGGAACTCGTCTATGATAGAATGAAAGTTGAAGTCATAAATCGCAAGAACATGTTTAGATGTTTGTGTCAAAATTTTAATTCAGTAGTTTGTCGATTTTATCACTGTTCGATTTTTCAATACTCACTAAATTCACGTTCCTTTTGATCACGGTTATTGTTTCAATTTTATCACGTTTTTTTAGGAAATTATTCAGAAATCAATTGAATTTTTTCCATATTTATTTCAAGTTTCGCCACATTCACGGTTTTGCCATTATCACGGTGAGTTAAGCGTGATAAAATAAAAAAAACTACTGTTTTTCTATTTTGAACAAAACAAAAGTAAACACAAGTTCAGTATGCTGCTATAATACTAACAATAGTCTTGGTAGTTCCGTCTAAGCTGAGAGATATATGTACAAATATCTTTTAAATCATTTGCCTAACGGAAAACAAGGGAAAAACGAAATTTAAATTTATACTCTTAAAGATTTGGCTCGAAATGCAGATAATTAAGCATGTTGTCCGGTTTATGTAAATCGGCAGTATTGAAAACTAGACTCAGCTAAGCAAATTACGATGGCTATGGCCGTTGTTTTGTTAATTACCTATGTTTTTTCACCTTCCTCCGTTGCATAAGGCCTGCTATATCGTGTTTCATTGATACAAATTTCTTTGCACACCGCACCGCAGCCTGACTTGAATGTTAAGAAAACTGTAGCACTTGAAGTAGCCACACGCGATACTTTATGGGTACCCTCTATGCGGTAGCTACCGATTGGTGACTTTTTCGTGTGTTTGCGGACTTGAGGCTAGGTGTGTGTTGTTTTAGATTGTGCTTAAGACGTCACGAGAAACACCACTTTTCTGTTATCTGGGTCAAGGATAAGAACTATTGCTCGGTATTGTACCTTTGAAGTAGGGCGGAAATTGTAAATTCTTTTTAAGCACACGTTTTTTCAGAAGTGTGGAATACAAAATCGCCAAACTGAAAGCTAAATTTCTCAATTATGTTACTATACATTCACAATCGTAATATTGTTACTATACATTTAAAATTCGAATCAAATTCGACAGAACAATCCCGCCTTATTATATCTCCAACTAACTACAGATTAAAAAAAAAACAACTTTCCAAGTGTTCCATTAACTTATAATCAGTCTGTAAATACGGTAGGTACCTACCTCCAAATCCAAATTTATTGCTCGGTTTTAAAAAAATGACTTCTGCTTTTTTAATTAAAATTAAAAATACAACGCGATTCATTCGGTTCCATTCAAACGATACTTTTTGGATATGGATTATTATTGGCTAATTTGGGCTTTCGTCAGAAATTAAATGTAATTTCTCTTTGTTGACAAATGTATGTCCCTACTTATCTGTACCAACTGTTTCATATTTGTTCCCCATGCTTGACGGTGCAGGGAACTTATCGTATCAGTTGCCGGTTTTGATAAGGCATTGATCCTCGTTTATCTTTTAACCCAACACGATTGTTTGCCAAATGTTGATTTGGCGCAGTGAATAAGCGCTGCCAGATTCACAGATTGGTTTCCTCACAAAGATTCGTTTGAATTGAATTAAGTACAGTACATTTTATTCTTGGAAATTGTTTTGTACACGGAGAAAACAGTTCTAGTTTAAATGTTTTTCTAGTTGTACTGAGTAGAACGTAAAATATTATGTCCAGGAAAGAGGACAACGTGAAGCAGCGGATTTGTTAATCCTGTTCCGAGACAATGTCGTACTGCAAAAAACCAAGATTATGACGCAACATGGAAAACGATTTGCTGAAAATGGTGTTATAAAACATGCAAATCGAAGAAACTACCTTCAAAAAGGTATTATTGGTTGTTGTTGAGTTGAAATCTTGTGTTTTGTGATTTATTTGGTAAAGAAACTCAACAAAACAGTTAGTATGGATGCTAATAAGCGCTATCTAATATGTTCAAACATCCACTCCTCAGAGTCTGTGATTTTTTTTTATGTATAATTTTATAGAATGTCAACCACGCTATGTTTCATTCGGGGCATCTGCTTATGCTAATTATCGCATAAAATGAGAATGCTATTCCTGGCATTTGATTCGAGCTGTGGGTGTAAAAATCGACTAAAAAAGTATTTCTCGCACACATTTTGGGTGCCCCTAAAATATATGGGTCCAAATGACCCGAAATGTACCTTTTCTACACCCATAGAAGAGGTTGCAAAAATCCAATGTCTATTTAGCAAATCTCTGTGCCGAAAATACGCTGAAAAATATACATAATGTACAAATGATACAAATGATGATTGGAAAAGAACTTCTGGCATAAAGACTCGAGCTCCCAAGCAAAATGACCTCTACATTCAAGCGAAACAAGAAAAACATTTTATAAAATTTTCATTCTATTGGATAATTCATCAAAAAAAAAATATAGTGAGAATCGAACTCTCGACAACACCTCATCTCGGCTTGCCAGTCCGGTATCTTACCCAGTGCACCATCTGAGTTAGGTAAAAATTTCGCAATATTTCGAGCAGTGTGGCAAAAGTTATTGCAGATGAAAGCCGAGAGGTTATAAACAAAAATGTGCACACATATGTGTGCAATAAAATTCACGAAAACGTTGAAAACGTTGATCGATTTTGATAATATTTGGATTTGGCCAAGAAATAAAATATACATTTTTACATAATTTCACAAAAAATCGAGATAAAAACATGAAAATTAAAAAAAAGGTTATTTTGTGAAGCGTTCTCATACCCTTTTTCAACAAAAATAACTGTATCTCTCTTTCAAGAGCCTGCAAAATGTTCAAAGTTGAATAAATGATGAATTTATAAGTTTAACTAGCTTGTATGAAAGGTTCATGAAAAAAAATCAACTGTGTAAGAAATGGCTGCCTGTCGAAATTCGAACTATGTTCGTTGCTCCGAGTAGGTATATTTCGCAACAAAATTTGCTATAGATTCATATACATCAGGCATGTCAAACTCGTTTAGGTGTGCGGGCCGCATTAAAAATTTTCTATGACGAAGAGGGCCGCAGCCAAAATCAGTTAGAAAACATAACATATTAGTTTCGCGGAGATTAGATATAATACAATGGAATAAAGTTATAAGTAAACTAGGAATCTTATTTTGCGTTAAAGCTTTCAATGTTTAACATTCTCATATTATAATGCATTATAGCTATTGTCCTGATGCTTGACATCTTTTCTGAAATACTAGTTTATAAATATCAGGTTGAAGTTTATTTGCCACTGCTTTCATTATTGATGATAAATTTGTATCAGATAATCTCGAACGATGAGGATGGAAAAAAAAATGCTCAGACAGATACAAAGCAAGAATTCGGGCAACAAATTTCCGTAACTCAAAGTAGCGTTCAGGCAAATAGCTGTAAAATTTTGGTACAGCCACTTCCATGTATTTCGCTTTTCATAAAGATTCGCACTGCAGCTCTATCAACTCTAGTTGCAAATTATCAGCAGCATTTTCAGGAGCAAATGGAGATACATACAACGAAAATTCCCGCTCGTATGAATTAAAGTCACGAAAATCGGTTTTGAATGCATCTAGTAACGATTCTAGGTGAAGTACGTATATACCAAATGATGCAGCCTCATTTGATCCTTTCAGTTCTTGACACGTAGAGAAGTGCACAAGGATTTCTTTGGAAATTTGGTTGATCCATAACCGTAACTTTGCTTAAAAGTTTTTTACATCATCACAAGCAGTTATGATTTTTTTTTCTTTGAAGTTTTAGGTTCTAATCTTACAGGTGGCTAGTGAAATCAACGGTAAATGCCAAATCCTGAACCCAGTCGTCTGCTTGAAAATGTTCAACAGGTTCACCTTTCATTTCCAAAAATTATATAATTTCCTCTCGTAGCAAAAAAAAATCTTTTTAATATTTTGTGGCAGGAAAGCCAGTGTACTTTTGTGTAGTATGGAACAAAATCGAATTCATGTCTAATGTCTTTCAAAAATGTCGAAAATTGGACTGGATTGGACAAATTATTTCGGCAGCTTTAACTACACATTCCTTAATAAAAATCACCTTCGGAAAAAGATTGGTCATGGCTTGCAATAAGATTCGATCAAATGTAGCTGACTTTAACTGCAGACTCGTTCTCGTTGCTGACTTTAACAAATACTGTTTCTTGTCTTTTTGAACTGTTTTTCATTTCAATTACTTTTTCATCTCTAAGCTTTCCGGTGTAAGCATGACACGTTTTTTTTTGTGGCTAGAGTAGTGTCGTTTGACATTGTACTCTTTTGGCACACTTATGCAGAAATTACATATCAAGCAGATTATTTTGTTTGATATCGATGTGCAAAAATAATTCAACTCCCGTTTTGCTTGAAATATTCTTGTAGATGCTGCTGTAGTAACTAATTCTTTATCTGTATTAAACTCTATTTTTCTGAGAAATTAAAAAAAAAAGCTCTGACATATTGGCTTATATGAGGCTCTTGGAGCCAAAGGGGTGTAAGTTAAAAAATGATCATTTTTAAGTTAATCACTCTAAACAATTAGTTGTATTAAAGTCTTTATTCAGTGCTTATTTCCGATTTTTATAATTTTATCTTCAAACTTTTTTGAACGGACAAACACTACAACTTCCCAAAAAGTATATGTCTCGAAAGTAGCTTTTGTGCACTTATACCTCTTTGGCTCTGAGGGCCTCATATGATGTGATAGCAATTATTTACAAAAAACTGAACTTTATTTATTGACGTCAAGTTTCAAATTTAAAATCGACCTCTGAATCCGAAAAGAAGTGAAAAATACATGCGAAGTGCAGTTTATTGGTCAGATTAAAGAAAAAGATAATTTTATGAACAGTAGCTGAAGATATATTAAAAAAAACACAACTTTTTTTCATTTTACAGAATTTAAAAAACTGCTCTAATCAGATTTTTCGGGTTTTTTTTTAATTCAGTGACCAATATGCTATTAAAAATGACTCTCAATTTACGAATTAAAAATATTGTTAACTAGTGTTAGTAGAAATGTATGCTGTTTATACTCACGTATTAGGATAGGTTTGAGACAATAAGAAGACTTCAGCGGTGGGATATGTTTTTGTTCAACTCCGGTGCAACCAACACGCTTACCACAAAATTAACTGAACGTTAGACAAGTGACTGAAGTAAAATTATTCAGAGCTACAAATTTAATCACGGAAAATTTTTGATTATGAGGCTATTTTTTTTAAATCATTATAAGGCGCTTTAAATAATGAATTTCTAGACAGTTTTTTCAGTGATAGACACTACCAAGCCCAAATTTTATAAAAGATTTACCAAAAAAAATCCTTAAACTTTATCGCTTACCACTGAATGAGTCTGAGCTTTTAGGTTAGTTGACAACGTGATTGTCGAAAAATCTTACTTTGTCTTATCAGGGGGGAAGGGGGGGTAAAAATTTCCAAAATCGTGCTTACGTAATAAGTGAACGGCCCCTATTAAGGATGTGCTTTTTAACTATGAATAATGTTGATATTCACGCTTACGTACATCTTCAATGTAAAAAATATCACAAAATGTCTGTTGTTCCTTCGGCAAAACAAAAATAATAGAACCAAAATACTTGGAAGATACCTATTTATGTTGTTTACGCTATGAATGTATACACACAATCTTACATGGAAGCGGGAATCACCACAAACTGTGGTTCAGAGCAACAATGTTACGCGTGTATTTCTAAGAGGAAATTTGAATAACGAAAAACATTTGAATTAAGTTGAAAACGTTACATTCAACTTTAGTTTTTCCAGTAATATTTTACATAAAAGTCAGGGGAGTTTCTATTTTTGTGAAAATTTAAGACGGGGCTATGCGGGCCGAATTGACCAAGGCCGCGGGCCGCATGCGGCTTGCAAACCCTTAGTTTAACATGCCTGATATAGGGGAACATGCCCTATTATGCGCCACCTAAGCGAATCGCTCATATTCTATGTATTCCACGTACAAATTGTGTTAAAAATGGGTGTAATCGTTGAAGAAAACTGTTTTCTACAAATTCCTATGATTTTTCATTACTCTAATTGCTATAGTTTCTTCAAAAACATGATTTTTAAAAACCATATTCAAAGCCACAGAACAAAACTGTGTTGCGAATACGCGCCGCTGTGTATTCAATACGCGCCTAGCAGCCGAACACACCCGAGAGCAGCCGAAGTCCGAAAACACACCAATACTTACAGACACTTTGACTGAAAAGAAAATCAAAATGGACTAATAGAAATTTAACAAAAAATGAAAAATAGATTTTTTGGGCTGAATTAACGCTCAAAATATGGTTTTAGACTTTTTGTTCATTTTCAATGAAAATTGGCATTTTTGAAAAATTAATGCTATTTTCAGCCTACTACGATTGGCGCGTTATAAAGAGCGCATGGGTCGTGATAGAACATACCCATGAAAAGCATACCTTAGCGAGTTCAGTATGATTTTTTAGCATAAAATCATAATTTAGATTCTCCTCTATCGATGTGTCAGAAAATATTGTCTTATTCGTTTTTCTCCGCTTGGTGACACCTTATTAAAAGTGTTTTAAAATTTAGATCGAAATGAAGAAAAACCTAAATTGTGAAATTATCACGACACAGGGGCATTTTAAGGAAAAATTCATACTTGCCATGACCAATCACAGCATTTGAAACAAATTGGTAATATTTTGCAGGCTTAAAATGTGTCAGATTCTTCAAAACAATAGTGGCGCGTATTAGCCACATGGGGCGTTATATGAACTTTTCCCCTACATTATAAAATCATCGCAGAAAAAACAGCATTACAAAAACAGCATACCTACTAAAGTGGAGGCAATATATATACATATTTTTAACCTCTTGCTTAAACGATACGAATTATACAAATTGGTCGATATTCAACACCTTATTCGTGCATTCTCAAAGTTTATGAGAGAGCGCAAATTTTACTCTCAATACATGCAAACCGTTGCCAGCAACAATATTTGCTGCTTCTCTCATTGGACAATTTCCCAAATGAACAATCTGATTTTTTAGAAATTTGGTTGCACTGCACGAAAAGGTTGTTTTCTCACTTGAATCCCGCGCGGGAGAGTAAATTTGCAACATGGCGGACTTTTTATCATATCCGATTAATACCGACTTTAGTAACGATTACGATCGTTTACTTACATATTTGCTAGGAATTTCAATTCGCATTAACATTGTTAACGATTTGAGATATCATTTCTAATACGATTTAATGTTAGCTGGGTCGCCCTTCGATGGTAGGTAAGTGTTGTGATTCTCTACATCAATCACATAAATCTAAGTTCATGTAGAAATAAAGAAGGCATTGGAGAAGAGAAGAAGTGATTTGACAGTTTAGGAGTGAAAACATGAAAAATAGAAGCTGAGTAATTTGACAAAAGAATAAGCATTTTCGAATCGAGAAACTTGCCCGCATATTTTTTTTGGGATTTTAAACAAATTGGTTTATTTATCCCCAATTTAATTGCCCGCATATTTGACATAAAATTTGAGGGAAGTCCGGTCCGTCTAGGTTGCACGGATTTCGTTGGAAAAAGCTCGGATTTTGTTCGGATTTGTTCACTTTTTTGTGAAATGTAACAAAAAACTAAAACCGAATTACTATAATTTTTCGATTTGACGTCCAGAAATTTTAAATGACAAGTTTTATTCAAATAATCATGACTTGTGACATCCTAAATGAAGCCTCATTATTGCAATCAACTACCTCGTAGCTGTACCACGTGCTTTGAACAGTTGAAGGTACAAAAAAGCCCGCCAAAAATTTCGCTATCAAATTTTTAATCATTAGCAGGCTTTGATTTGCTGTCCAGTACACGTGAACTCTGCTTGATGGTCGTTTCTAACCGTTTCTAATGCCCAGCCTATGTTGATGGTGAAAAATCAACCGCCAAAGGAAACGAAAATCAGTTGACAAAATGGATGCATATGACTTTTGGTTCGTGGGAATGAAAACGATATTCCCTTTTCTCAGGCAGGAGGGGCCCAAAACTATTACCTCGACCTTTCTCATGTCCAATTACATTCACTATACCAAATTTCGTTCATGGATTGCAATATTGATTTTTAGTATAACTTCAGGCGTATGATTTAACCAAAGGAAAATTTTGATTCAAATCTTGCTTTCCTCTTCCGATCAACGCGCTCCCTGTACTCGGCATGCAAACATTGCAAAATGAAACCTAATTTTGCTATCACGCTTCGAAAGCCTATTTTTCTTTAATTTTGGTTGACTTAAGAAAGTAAACAGAAAAAAGAAAGCAAAATTTTCATACGCGGACAGCAAAGTTAAGCCATTTTTGCTAGTGATATATATACAGGGTCCGGCCATTGAACTGCTACATTACTTCAACAATAATTATTTTGTTGCACACGAAACAGTATTGAACGACCCCTCGTCGCTTTGTTTACATTAAGTCTTAGCTATCATTATTACTTTTGTAATCATATGTTATTCGGAAAAATGGATCTCGAACAGAAACGTAGCGCTGTGGTTGCCTTGTTCCTAGCTGGCAAACGGCAGAAGGACATAGTTCGTGAGCTGTCCGATATAAGTGTGTGCAGAAGTTTTGTATACCGCACAGTTAAAAGATACCTAGAGACCGAAAGTGCCAAAAAACGGTATGGTGGGTGAGGCCGACCTTCTGTGGTGACACCTACCATGACGAAGATCCTTAAGAAGCGCCTTAAGAGAAATCCTCGTCGTAGTGCCACTTAATTGGCAGAGGATCTCAACATATCGGATCGAAGTCTCCGTCGGATCCTGAAAAATAAACTTCAGACCAAGCCCTACAAGATCCAAAAGGTTCAAGACCTTACGGTGAAGCAGAAACAGGGGGGGTTGCTGAAACAGGGCGAAGGGGTTGCTGAAGAGGGCCCAACTTTGGATTGCGCAACATTTTCCAGGGTTCATTTCGAGCTCCGAGTGGCCGGCGAGTTCGCCAGACCTCAACCCTATGGACTTCGCTGCTTGGAGCATGTTGGAGGCCGAAGTCTGCTCTAAGAAACATGAAGGTGTGGAGGTCCTGAAGCGACATCTCGTGGCAGCCTGGGATGAAATACCACAAGAACACCTGCGGGCCTTATACGATGCGTTCCTCGACCGTCTGCGGCGAGTGGATGAATTTGAAATAAAAAGTTGTTGTTTTGATCAATTCATATGTTTATTTCAATGTAGAACTTCAATCGCCGGACCCTGTACCTCGTTTTGCTGTCGTTTTCTCAAACGTTTTGAAAGCATAATTATGCTAAATTTAGCTATTATTGGAAATTGCGTGATACCTTATATTGGCATCATGTGCTCTCCAAGCTGTCCAAAATCAAGGTGTAGTTGGGGTCTCAGTTTGAGCAAAATTAGGTATCAGTTTGCTAACCAAGTATGAAATTTGTGCTCTCATTTTTTCTGTGTACCTTCTTATGTCAAGCAAAATGAGAGCAAATTCGACACTCAATATAAATTTAAGAACACTAGCAATAAATATTTTTACAAACTGGATAAAGATTTTAATGCTTTCTAGTATTTTCTCTCTATAAAAACGAAGGTTTCATTAAAACTGTGTAGTTGTAAAAATAATAAATCCATAAGATAGAGCTTTGTTTGCAATTCTTCCTCGGCAACAATAAGTCAAGCTAATCTAATTTCGAAAGCCTTCTTCGGCAAAAATAGTTTTTTCACTTCAATCGTCACCGACTTCCACGATAGCGATGCACAACACAGAATACGGAAGTTGCTGATAATTTCGATAGTTTCTTGCAAGATGATACGTTTTGGTCAGATACAGAAAAAAGCTTCACTCACCTTCTATGCTGGAGCCACCTTATCACACCTGATGCGAGCACAGGTGAAAATGGGAAATTTGCAACCTCGACATCATTACAGCAGTGCAGTCATTTTGCCCCTAAAGGTACACCAAAGACCAACGAGTGAAGCTTGGCCGTACATCAAGCTTGAGTATCAAACGACGACGAAAAAATCCTCACTCAGGGTCACCGAAAAGGCAGGTAATCGATCATAAAAAGAAATCAGCTCCCTTTTCGTTGTGCTTCCTCTTCGTGTTGGTCACTGGAAGAGCTGCTCTTTAGTTGTTCCCCAAAAAACGACTCACCAACCACCGTACCACTTGCGGGTATAACACATAAAAACAATCACTTGTTCAGCAGAAATTTTCTTCACACAAAATTTCGTCGAAGCAGCTGACAGAAATTCATATTTCTGCAAGTCTTCGAATGCACTCGCAATTACTTCCGCTTCCCAAGGTTTTTGCGGGTCGTTAATCGATTGTTAAACACCATTCTGAACATTTTAGCAGCCTAAAATACAGCTTTTTAGATGACTTCCGAAGAAAGATGACAACACCCCGCAACCAAATTTTGATTTTGGAACACCTTGACCACTCTTTTCCTTATATTTTGTGACCTATTCTGTGTGGCCGTTTGACATCGCTCTCTGCTTCACACGCGTAACATCTTATGAAAACACACGCACTCGCACACAGCAAAACAGTGGCGTGTCTAACTCATACAATCACAAATACCAAGGAAAAGTAACGTTTTCCCTTCAAACTTGTCACGAACTGTCAGCAGATGGTCGAAAATATACCTTGAAAATATTTTCCATTCACTTTTAGGCTGGCCACATGCTTACATTCTAATAAACCTTTGAAGTAATTTGTAACAAAACCTTAATGCCATCCCTTTGATAAGGTGTTTAGTGTGTATAAACTACTATTTCGGGGACGAAACTACGAGATCAACAATCACCACATCACATCACAGACAGCGAGCAGCACAAAACTAACTGCATAACGGAGGACACATGGATGATTAACCATCATCAGCTCGTCCGTAACGTAGCTGAACCATACGAATGCCATGAAGGAAAACACAGATTTATCGTTTGAGCCCCACAACGGACGGTGTTGCCAGAATTTATACTGTACTTTGAGATCTGCAGATTTGCGCGAATACAGACTACATCCTTCGTACAATTCGTTTCATGCCCGTTTTGCCTCTAGTGCGAGCTGTTCGAAGATAGCAATGACGTCACTTGTTTACATTCAAAAGAGTGGTTTACTCGTGGGAGTAACCTGCCTTGTCTTTTTTACCGCGATGTAGCACAATAAACCCCATCGATAGGTGGATATTGGAAAGGTCTGTTGTGTTGGCTATTGATTACATTGTTAATGTTGAGTTTTACTCTCATAATCAATGATTATTGGCGATGGCTGCGCTCGAAATTCCGGTATACAATTTCACATGTGTTAAATGGAGATTTAACAACACTCCAATTTCACTTCGATTAGCTGTCATTCTTATGGAAATCTGTGTAAGAGTAAAAAGCAAGCTTTATTCTTTTTAGCAGGTCCAAGCCCAATAGTCAATGAGTGTATCTGATTGCAATTCATAACTGGAGGTACAGGAATTGTGTGGTTCGCTGCTATTGATCTAGTTGCATCACTAAGTTTGTGATTCAAACAACTTATCATAAGCAATTTTTTTGTGACTTTCACCTCAGCGAGATTGCAGTTGAGCAGTTGAGATTGTGTAGAACCGATGTTAACTATTTACTGTTTTCCATTTTTTTTAGCTTTAGATTAGAAATAAAAATGCTTCCATCAGAAGAATCTTTCACAACATCTTTAGGTACACTGGCAATATCATATAAGTTTACAGTGATGATAATTCTTCACAATATCAATGGCACTTGAGGTTTTCCGTAATCTTCGGTGCACAGTTGCTCAATTCTGATCTGTTTCTAAGACACTGTCGCGTGCTTTTATTTTGGGGATCTTCGATTTCCCGTACAACTGATTTAATTTTTCCGCATTCATTTTCAGTTCAGTTTAGTAGTTCGTTGGTAAACAAACCTGCAAATTCAAAATGGCTGAAGCGGGAATTGGACATACGGTAACATCTCCTATATATACACACCTTTGTCGTAATTAGAGCCTAGATGCCGTTTTCTCGCCGCTGCTAGCGTCCTTTTCTGGAGTGATGTTTACACTACAATATTCGAATTAAGAATGACCAGGTTGGCACAAGCATATTCTGCAATCGAAGTGGTTTGCTCCATTCTCGCATTATGTTCACATGTTCGTCGTTGATAAGAACGTGTTCAGAAACATTTGATTTCATATGCAATGTCGTATATTCTTTTTCCTATTTTCCATTACCTTCATATCTATCCTACAACCTGTGAAAAACCGACATCAAACTACCAGAGAAAATCTCTGATTGCTCGGTTGACTTAACTCGAGAATCTATCGAGCAACATTACTGCTTGCCGCGTGAACGCCGACTGACGCGAACCCCTTCAACGGTTTTTAATGACGTGACAGGTGGTCCGAGAGCCCGTGTGAGTCGGATGCCCAGTGGGAGAAATATTCGATATATTTTGACACATAACGAGGAGTGTTCGAATGTTCGTCGATTTACACACTGAGATTAATTCATTCTTACAAATCAACTCCTCACACAACCTTGACGCTAATCATTTTGATATCCAGCCTAAATCCTGAATGATGTCACATGGCTGGCATTTTTAAGTGGAACGCAGTTAAAATTCAATCTTCATCGACCTGTTTTTTTGGACCTGCGAAAAAAAAGACTTTTGAATATAACACTAGCATGCTAAAAACGAAATATATAACAATTTAAAAAAAATCCAGTTTTGTAGCGTTTAAACATCATCCACATACCAATTTGAATCTTACACTATGTGAAAAGTACTTTTCCGAATACTTTCAGAAAAAAATGCGAAATGTGCTTTTTTTAGAAAGCTTTTAGAAAAAAAACTCCAGTGTCTCTGAATGAATTTAATAAATCATAACTTGCACTCTGAAAGTAAAAAAAAACCCTCTAGAGTGCCAACTTGATACAACTAGGCAAAAATCGCCGTATTTCTTCTAATTCTCAACCGATTAATTTTTGTAATATAACTGTAATAAGATTCACAGAAGATTTTTTGCTACGTTCATTATTGTATTTCGTTTTTACATGTTTCCGATTTACAACATTAGAAGCTCAAATTGTTTCTAGATCTAGCAGAAGCTCCATATCAATTTTGAGCGCAACGACGCTTAAGTTTGTATGGGAATATGTATGTTACTGTGAATTAAAATCAATCACTTTTTCGCAAATCAGTGCTGAAAAGTGAACTTTTGACACTGAAAACAGTATCGAAAAGTGCTACTTTTCGATACTATATTTTATCAAAATATTTCATTACAGTAGGTTATGTTTACAACAAGTTGCAAGAAGTATTTCTTTTTGAAGCCCGAGTCGTTAATTTATCCAACGAGGCTTGCAGAATTTTGCAACAAGTTGGAAACAAAATTAAAATTTTATGCAAATTCGTAAAATTCAATCTTCATCGACCTGTTTTTTAGGACCTGCTAAAAAAAGATATTTGAATATAACACTAGAATGCTAAAAATTTAATAAATCACTTATTAAAAATTCAAGTTTTGTAGCGTTTAAACATCATCCACATACCAATTCAATACACTATGTAAAAAGTACTTTTCCCGAATACTTTTAGAAAAAAATGAGAAATGTAACTTTTTTCGAAAGCTCTCCGAAAAAAAATCTCCAGTGTCTCTGATTTAATAAATCATTACTTGCACTCTGAAAGAAAAAAAGTTCAGTTGTGTTCAGTGTTACTTGAACAATAAAATTGAGATAAACTTGAAACATAATAACTGTTATGTACCGGGGAATGCGGATACACGGATTAACCTTCCCACGCCTTCGGGTCAATATGACCCGAAGCGAACTTTAAATTCATCATAACTCTTTTGAAAAAAATCGGAAAAATATCAAACTTGGAACAAATTACTTAAGCCACGAGATATATACTCTGTAGAAAACAACTTCCGGTGACCACCGGAAGTGGCCCAACTAGCATGCCAAAAAAAAAGTTACACATTTGCCGTTCGTGTCAATATTATTAATCATAATATTAGACGAAATATGAACTCTTCGTGATGTTATGAGAATAAAAAGATTATTTTACTGAATTAGTAATTGCCATATCAATTTAAAGCAAAGTCGTGTTTTAAAAGGTTAAGACATTGTGTTCCATAAAATTGTCAAATTGCAGAATACTTTGAAAGACATCTTTTTTTTTTCAGTGATATTATTTGAAATAGACATGCTTCACTTACATAAGTGTGATTTTTATTATTTTACTCATATTTTCTTCAAAAAGATTCATAATTTTAACTTTATATCAGGATTCAGTACACAAATTTAAAAAAAAAACTTCAAATAAATTATTAATAATTTCTAATTCAACTTCAGGAATTATTTTATGGATTTATAATGCTGTGTTTCGAATTGTGAGTTCCAAACTAATTTTTCGATTTTTATAATTTAAATTTTTGAATTCGCAAATATGAATTTTGCAATTCAAATTAACATTTTTCTAAGAGTTCTTATAATTATAAATTCTAATGAATAAATTAATAATTGAAAACTTAGACAAAAGAATTGCTTATTCCTAATTCTAAATTCATAACTCACGAAAAATCAGAACTCGAATTCAAATTTGACAGTTTCGAATTTAGTATCATAAATATGAAATTTACAATTTTTGAGTATGAATTTTCAATCGTGAATTTATTCTTGTTTAAATCAGGGATTAACCTTCCCATGCCGTTCGCAAAATATCCGTTTCGGGGAAATTTGAGTTGTAGTTTGATTTCGTTCTCCTGACTGTAAATGTTAACCGATTTTGATGATATTATATTCATTGTGTAGGTAATTTGTTCTTATTACTCAAAATTTTAAAATAAAGTCGATATGTATTACCAAGTTATCAGAAACTGGTTCAGAAAGTAAAAAGTCCGAAAAATCAATTTTATTTTTAAAATACTCATAACTTTTGACAGCTTTTCTGTATTTAAGTGTTTCATTGATGTTTGAAATCGTCAAGAATCCATCTTTCCGACAGTGTATAGATATGTTGGGGTCCAATGAAAGTTTTGACCGCTATCTCAGATCTTCCGGTAGAAAGAAATCTAACTTAAAAAAACGATATCCAATTTTTGCTTTGCTTAGCTGTATTTCATTTCCCAATGAACCGATTTTCAAAACTCAAATTTCAATTTTTTGACGTTAATTTGATCATTATTTTCATAGAACATACTTGGTCAGTCAAAATTCCAAGTTCTTCAGTATATTGGAATGAAGATAAGAGATTTTAAATGTGCGCTTCGGGTCATATTGACCCGAACGGCATGGGAAGGTTAAAAAAGTATGGAAAATTGCTGACTTTTATTTCAAAATTCACCATTGGAAGCTTAGTATTGTGAACAATTAATTTTTGAAAGTGAATTAGAAGCTCATAATTTCAATTTAAAAGTATTTAATAATTTCGATTTTATTGTGGACAAAGAAATATGAATCGTGAATATTGAATTATTTATTCTAAAATTTTATTCATCATTCGGATTTGAAGTTCAGATTATTAATCTGAAATATAAACAGCAAATCTTATTTTAATACGTGCAGTACCGTTCATAATTGTATAAAAATTTGAAGCTCGAGCTCTGTCATTTTGACTTTGAACTTCCATAACTTTTGTTCTCTGATGATATTTTTTCATCGAGTTCTCTGCGTAAAAAATATCATCTATATAGCTATCACAGTATCGTATCACAGAATTTGAGCTTTCTAAAGATTTTGTAGCCAGAGATAGAAAAATTCTACAAAAATCGCTTTTTTGGACTTTAACCATTCAAACTGCAATATCTCAGAAACTACGCAACGTTTTTTATTGAAATTTTGCAGAGTGATCGTTGGAATGTAAAGTTAACTAACACTGCCGTAATCTGGCAAACTGACGTATGCGCCAATATTACCGATTTGTGTTTTTTGCATTTGAACGATAGAAGATACCAAACTCAACCTAATTACATTAAAAAATGTTCAGAAATGTTAAAAAATACCATCATAACATTATGAAAACAAAATGACGTATGCGCCATTTCCACTCAAATTGACGTAAGTTTAATAAAAAATATGTTTGCAACGCTTTGATTACGTCTCAAAGTAACAGTGAATGTGAGTACCATAATAAAAGACTGTCTTTGTTTAATTCTGTAATTCGACGAATTAAAATTACTATTAAATTACTAGTGGCAGCTTCAGAACTAATAGAAATGAGGGACAAAACTGTTATACCATTATACTTGTAAACTTATTATTAATTTCAAAAGGTGTCAATGGCTTTGCCTATTAACGAGGAGGTTGGGAAGGGTGGAAGGAGGTGTGTTTCACTTTCTTTTCGCAAGAAACAAACACAATAGGACTTCATCTATCTAACCTGATGATAAGATAATATGTGAAAATATTGACAAGCTGGTTGGATTATTAGATTTTTGATTTAATTTCATAAGGTTAACGTTAATTATAGAGGAAGAATGATATAATCGATTTATTTCTAATTTATTTCTAAATTGTTGAAAGGAATGATTTTATCAATATTCAGAATTTATCAATGTTATCGTTGACTTCAAGATCTTCTAAATAATGTCGTTTGTCTTCCGGCATCAAAGGATTACTCTGCTTAATAATATGTTTCTTTCATGACTTTTCGATACCTCTATCCAAGCGATTGAATAGGAGAGTTGATTGAAGACTGAATGTTGGCTTTTGTACTTCCTTCAACTGCGATTGAGTAAATAGTTTAACTTTCCAGAATTCTCCTCCAAAACGTGTCTTGTAACTGAAATCGAAACATCCTCGCGTGAATCGGACCTGTTTCACGTCGCACAGTTTCAGACGAGGTTTCAGTTTGCTCAGAACAGATTGTTTCATCTGAATGCTGGGTTAAAAGAAGTCGCTGCAGTTCATTACGGTTAAAAATGGTTCCATTTCAACATTAGACTGCTTTACACACTCAACAAAGTCTGAGAACGTGTAGAGTTCCCCTGACTGATATTTCTTCATGCTTCGCTCGACCGCCGCATGGAATGCAACAGCCGACATAAAGGTTTGTCCTGTTTTCAAATATTTGAAGGTGACCTTATCAGTTTTGATGAGCGGTGAGTTTACTAACAATATTGTATGAATAATCAAATTCCAGTTTTTGTTTTGGCTAGAGCAATTGTCTAGGTAATACAAAACTCGACTTGAAGAAGCAATCGACATCAGTTGTTTCGTGAAAACACTCGCCAAATCCATTGCTTTCCTGCCGCTTATGGTTTCATTCCACAGAACAGTGTTGACTGCTCCGTTCTTTCCCCCTCCAAGAGGCTCGAAAGTCTCATTAAGAGCAACGATTTGCTTTGAAAATATTACGTCCTTGAAACGTTCCATTCGCGAAAGTTGGATAACCTATTGAAGAATACGCTTCGTTAGTCCAGGCACCTGTTCTATTACCGGATTATCCTCAGGCTCACTTTCGCTCTCATGCTACCGTACTCAGCTATAAACTCTATTTTTTTTTTGGTTCAGATACAGCTCCACGAGCCACGAATATTTGACCGATTGTGAAAGAAAATATCTGGAAATCGTTTGTTGCATACTACGATGGATGTACGTCATTTGGTCTTGGAAACAGTGAAAAATAATAGCTGTTTCCACAACAAAATGACGTTGGTAACATAACTTCCGTTAATAAACCTTTTTCTAAAAATTATGTATTTGGCCATGTTTTGTCATCGTTTAAACTCATAGTGTACAGAGTTGATTATTGAAATTTGCTCGGAGGCTCAATAAAAAAACGTTTTTGCAAAAAGCTCCGTACTGAAAATTTTACTCGCTGGCGCATACGTCAGATTGCCAGATTACGGCAGAACATGTCTGAATTTTTTGAAAAGTTCTATTTTTTAGATCAAAAGTAACGCGATGTACAATATTTCAGGCATGAACCTAATAATGCGATTTCTATAGAGTTTATGATGAATGTTTCCATAGAAAAATCATATTTTATGTTCACAACCAGTCAATCTGTTTCAATCAAAAACTGATATCAAATTTTGTGAGATTCCGGTTTCAAACCACAAATGGATCATTTATTCATTTTAATTTGTTCATCATTGCTTCTGTCAGACATTATTTGACTGATTTGTATATGGAAAAGATATTGTTCTCATAAATCGTCCAAAATTCTATAGAAATCGCATTTTTAGGTTCATGCTTGAAATATTGTACTTCGCGTAACTTTTGATTCCATCGATAGTACTTTTCAAAAACTTCAGACATGCTAACCTTATATTTCAACAATAACTCTGCAAAAATTCAATAAAAAAAAGATGCGTTGTTTCTGAGATATTGCAGTTTGAATGGTAAAAGTCCTAAAAGTCCGATTTGAATAGTCGGTAGGCTGTGAACGTCGATGACGGAAGTGTTTTTTTTTTGTGAGAAAAATTTTCTCTAGCGTTTTTTCTTGGAAATTTCTTCGATAAACATATTTCTATTTGTGAATTTATAAGGAAAAGACAAACAAAGTGTAGTCTAGATTGTGATAGATGCTGAAGTGCTGGAGAGAGCTCGAACTAAGCCCTCCGGATCAATCCAGCAGAAGTACTTGTCAAGCGAGTATCCGAAATGCAGGGAGAACACCGTATAGAAACTTAAGATAAGTGGTGTTTTATGTAAAAGAATTGAACAAAGATATTGTTACCACCAGAATTTCCATTTAAACATAAATTGGTATTTCAGATACGAATTTGAATTTTTGACAAGTGCTAAAAAGCTGAAAAACGATTCGTTGATCGATTTGGTTCTTTAATGTCATACTACACAAGTAAACGATAAATTTCGAGTGCGTCAGAGACTAAAATTTAAAGAATAAACCTTGAAATTACGAATGGGTGCTGGCATTACACCTTCCGGACAGACTGAGGAGTAATTTCTTCAAAGTTACCATGACGAGTATTTCCATTCTATTTTTATTTAGATGTTAGTTCTATAATATTGTTTACTTGGATGTACTGGCTAAAATTATCTATCAATACATTGCAAAGTTACTATATTAACTTTACTAATAAGCCGAAATCAAAACTTAAAGAAAAAATCATTTAAAATTTCTTGCTAATAATGTTTATAAATTAAGGTAGTGTTATAATGCTTTCGGCTTCGAACTTCCGCCAAATGAAGGAATTCTGACACGAAAATCAAACTTTCCTTTTAGTGATGCAATGAATTCTAAATTCAAATCTTATTCGTTCCGAATAACACACATACATGCATCTATTTTGATGCAATATACAATGAGATTTTAAAAAGAATTAAGCTCATTTTTAGGCTTTATTGTACAATAGCGATATTATTATTTTTTTTTTAAATTTTCATGATTTTTTTTTATTGTTATTGTTTCTGTCATTAACTGGCATTATGAAAGCTAGAAAAGCTATGCTTGGAATTTTTCATGAAAAAGGCCCTCCGTAAACAATTGTAAACATTTTTTTCTAAATTTAGTAGCCTTTTTTTCGACTAGATTGATGAGAGTTGTTTTTGGAGTTAAAATTTGAATGATAGACAGAAGAATTAATTCATTTATATAACAAAGTTGTTTAAATATTATTTATTAATTGTATCTTTGTTGATGTTTATATCACTGGCGCTATGGATAGAGTTCATTTATTAGGTAGATAAAGAACGTCTCCATTATTAAAAGTTTTTATACCTAACCATTCTATCTAAAACAGAGATTTTCAGTCTGTTATTATGAATGATCGAATTTTCAAGTTCATTCATCATCGCTTAACTTGTTGCAATTCAAATTAGGGTTTTCATAGTCAGCGCTCAAATAAAAAATCGGTTAACCGTCAACTTGATATGCCATTGGATTATGCGACTATATAAAAGAAATATTTTTACAAATTTATTTTTACACTTGGTAATAGTCGTTAATTTTTTTTATCACCATTTAACCTAACATATCATGCCTGCTTCTATAGAAACTTTATGAGTCAGGAAAATAATATTTATTGTTCACCGCAACACTAGTCAAAAGTGTCTCCTAACCAATTCCTTTAACCCCTATCCCAACCAAAATTATTTTGCTAGGATGCAGAGGTGACCTCGGTCCTAAAGCACAAAATAGATCTTTCATCCTTTTCTCTTTCTTCCAATCTATCTATTGACTACTAGGACGTGGCCGGCGCCGTTATTGACGTTAAAAGAGAGAGCATCAGTTTTGAGCAGTGTGAATGAGCTGCTAATCCCAAGCATCATTCATTTGACCTCTGATCAAAATTGATGGCCTCGGTCAATCACGGAGTAGCAACCATTGGCAATGTGGAACTTGTTCTACTGAGCCACGCCAGCGATCGTGGACCTCGAAGTGATTGTTATCATAATATGTTTTTCGAACAAGCAATGCATACATTTTCTACAACCATGCACTTCGGGTTTTACGGTTTAAGGTGGATGTGAGTAGTTAATCAAGCTAAGCTAAGCTAAGCTAAAAGTCCTAAAAGTCCGATTTTCGTAGAGTTACTGTATCTCTGGTCACACAATCTTTAGAAACCTCAAATTTTGTTATATGATAGTGTGATAGTTGATCTTACGTAGAAAATTTGATAAAAAAAATATCATCAGTGTAAAAAGTTATGGAAGTTCAAAGTCAAAGTGACATTGCGCGTGCTTCCAATTTCTATACAATTATGAACGGTACTGTATGGTTTTGAAATATTTCAAAAATTAACATCGAAAATATTCACACTTGTGTAAAAGTAGTATGTATGTATGTCAATTTTATTATATATTAATTTAGAATAAAAATCAAAAAAGGTGCCACCAAAATTATTTTGCAAAATAAGGATTATTAAAAAATATCTTAAAACATTTCTGAACTAGGTCTCTGTAACTTTGAATAGCTGAAAAACAATCAAAATGATGAAGACAATGACCTAGCTATGAGTTACGTAAAAATATTCATACGTATCAGCACAAACCACCCTACGTAGCCATGCGGGCGATTCCTTCAGTCTGCTAG
Organism: Uranotaenia lowii; assembly: GCF_029784155.1. Lineage (NCBI taxonomy): Eukaryota > Metazoa > Arthropoda > Insecta > Diptera > Culicidae > Uranotaenia > Uranotaenia lowii. The sequence continues at coordinate 153,312,210 of NC_073693.1, read as the reverse complement.
GTAGGGCTAGGTGGGGTAATTATGAACAAAATTACTAAGTTTTTAATACCTACTATTAGCTCAAACAAGTAGCTCTTTAATGTTAAAATTCTGGAAAGTAATCATAAATTAATGACTAGTTCCCTTCTTCATTATATGATTATATTTATAATTTTTAAATTGCAGCTTGTGGGCGTAAAACGCCTGTTCATAATTACCCCGTTTGTTCATTATTACCCCCTTGTCTATGGGGTACTTTTGATGACTTTTGATATTTGAAACCACCTCTAAACAGTGCATTGTAGAGCTTAGTTCTTTTAGAAATTGGACACTTTCTTTTGCTAATAGCTCATTTACTAGTAATCGGACATTCAAAATTTTGGCAGCATTTTGTTGCCTGTAAAAAGTACTATCCGACCTGTTTTTTCAAAATTTATAAATGACGCGTTTTTGAGATATTTACGATACAAGAGAAAAAGGAAAAAATAATTTTGCACAGTTTCATTCAAAATCCATCATAATCAAATTGATAGTTGACAAAACCGTTGATTATTCGAAGAATTACTGTATGTGAGTGGTGGAAAAGTATGCAAATACTGTCAAAAATGTCCACAAAGTTCAAATCAAGCATTGGAGTGAAGCATATGGTCGGCAACTTCGGCTAAGGGTCATCAGGGAATCAAGTCTCATACCAGCATTTTTAATTTTCAAAAAGCAAAAAACTAAGGGTAGATCGCTGAAATTTCCAAAAAAAAATTTTTCTCCTATAAGCTCAAAGTGTTGCCTGGTAATGAGTCATTCAAACCACATCTCAAACACTAAATTTTTGCTAGTTCCAGAGCTCGTAAGCTGTATAGCCGGTTCCGAGGCTGATTTCTGATGAACGACAAAACTTTAAATTACTCTTTTTTAAACATATTCCAGCGTTTGACTCCTACACCATGTCTGCTCGTGGCAAGGTCCCGAGTATATTAAAGTATGTATTTGCTGGTTATTTTGTATAAAATATTATGATTTGCCAAAATTCTGCTCCTGTGTAAAGAAATAACAATATTCAAAACGAAAACTATGGTTTTCGCTGTTTTTAAAGGCCTAAAAAGAGTAATCTTTTATGTACCCTTTGCAAACTACGATCTATACTAACCGATTATACTTAAACTTTAATCTCATGATCGTTTTACTTCGTTATTGCCAGATTTTGCCTGCAGAAATTCCATTAAACACGTAAAAAAGTGGCTCAAAAATAATCAAATTTGTTAATTTCGAAACATCTGTATTCACTAAATTGCCCTCAGTTTCTTTTAAAAGAGAAGTATTGGTCCGAAAAGTAGCGGAAATTGAAGGAAGAGGATGAAGCCAGATTAGACGAAGTGTTAGTTTGAAAAACTGATCAATATCATGACTGAAAAAAGTGTGCGCTAGCCGATGGGAGGTACCAAGAATAAAGTAGAATTTATTCTTACAAAAAAAAGATTAATATTTTTTTTTCAAATTTTTTCACGAATAATCATAATATAATCTTCATTTCCTTCATAGAAAGTTTTTAGATCAAACGAAAGGTTTTTGAGATACACGCATTCGTAACTGTCCCATTAGACTGAGTCGATTTGGGGTCATTTTTGAATTTCTCAAACCCTGGGGTCTTAAAAGCTTCGTCTTAATCCAAAACTCATCCATGATTTTTTTGCAGAATTTTTAAGTAACGTTTACATGAGTAAATTTGAGCTTTAAGGTTTGTATGGGAAAATTGAATATTTTGTACTGAAAAATCAACATCAATTTTGTTTCTTCTGTGGTACCGAGCCAGCTGATGGTTTTGGTGCCAATTTATAAATTTCCTAAAGGAAATTTTCCGCTGAACAACTTTGTCGAAGATCGTAACTTCGTATCTTATTAGGCAAAAAAGTTATTAGTTGTTTAACAGGGGTATATCTTTTCACATTGAAAAACAATAAATTCAATTGACATCACTGATGGAGCCTCGCGAGGTATTGCATGAAAAGTAGTTATGCAATACTTTGATGGGCACCCAGCAGTGATGTCAATTGAATGTATTATTTTTCAATGCCAAAAGACATACCCCTGTTAAACAACTAATAACTTTTTTGCCTAATAAGATACGAAGTTACGGTCTTCGACAAAGCTGTTCAGCGGAAAATTTCCTTAAGGAAATTTATAAATTGGCACCAAAATCATCACCTGGCTCGGTACCACAGAAGAAACAAAATTGATGTTGATTTTTCAGTACAAAATATTCATTTTTCCCATAAAAACTTTAATGTTCATATTTACTCATGTAAACGTTACTTAAAAATTCTGCAAAAAATCATGGATGAGTTTTGGACTAAGACGAAGCTTTTAAGACCCCAGGGTTTGAGGAATTCAAAAATGACCCCAAATCGACTCAGTCTACTGTCCCATTTCTAAAAGAACTAAGCTTTAGTGAGATTTGTTGATTTTTATAATTTGCTGTTGAAGAGTTATGGGCTATTTTAAGTTTTACATAGGTGGGAGGCATCTTTTCACATTATCACAGACCCACAGTTCTAAAAAACTTATAAAGTAATTTTTGGCTTATTCTCAAGATTTGAATGTTTATCGTGATTTTTATGGTCAAAAGTGAATTTTAATCATCAACCAATGCTCAGAAAAAACGTGTTCATAACAGGGGGCTGAGATAAACGGAGAATCATCGTCAATGATCAAACAAATTTTGCAGCCAATGATTGAATTTCTGGTAATTTGTGTCAATTTGTTAGAGAGAATTAGAAGGTTTAAGTTAAAATGAGAGAAACCGGTGCTCAGAGAGATTGAAAATGTGCTAATTGTTGCAATTTGTTAAGCAGTTGTGGAATGTTGATCATTACCGTTCCAAATGCAAAGAATTTTCTCTCCACTGCAATCCCTCGGTTCATTATTACCCCGTATCTTGAAAAATATGGGGTAAATATGAACACTCCTTTGTGCGTCGGTGGACATCTTTTTCAATAGAATATCTCCTGACACCATAGGGGGAGTATCAATTACTAAACTTAAAACTTTTTAAAAAGAACATTTTATCTCCATTCACATTGACGTGGGAGTCAATTGATAAGACACGTCTCAAAACGATTTTCGTTTCTCAGAGACATGAATTTTAGTAATAACTGTAACTACAAAGTTTATATAGTTAGGTTTGCAAGTTATTACTGTAACTTATCAATAGAACGACAGATTATCACATTTGATCAGTTTTGAGACCCTACTATGACCCTAACGGCGCTTACGGCTTTTTTTGGGAATTACCCCTTGTTCATAATTACCCCACACGGAAAATAATAAAAAGGTAAAATTTACCGAGTTAGCAAAGGTGAACGCTCGTGAAAGCCAAAAAGGTAACTTCTACCTCTTCGAGGTGAAACTCACCTCACAGCGAGGTAAAATTTACCTGAATCGAAGTTGGAAAAATGGTACAATTCACCGAGAAAAAATGTGAATCCAAAAAAGGTAAATCTTACCTCGTAGCGAGGTGAAGTTCACCTCAATTGAGCTCAATAAAAAAGTATAATTCACCTAGAAAAAAAGGTAAATCCAAATAAGGTAAAACTTACCTCGTAGCAAGGTGAAATTGACCTGGATTGAGCTAAACAAAACGGTACAATTAATCTCGAACAGAAGTAACTATTTGCCGAATCCGCGTTTATTGAGGTTAAGCTGTTTGTCGTTCAGAAGGGAAGTTATGTTTCGTGCCACTATGAGAAAATCGGAACAGAATGGTAAGTTTTTCCTTATACATCATTTAGTTGTGCTGGTTCTCGTCTTAATACTATGCTTTTGTTTCAGATCGGCCCAGCTTCGAGGTATATTTCACGTCATCCTCCAGATATCATTCCGGAAAAGCCGGATCTGACTGGATTAGTCGCCATTATGGCGCGGAAGAACGTGAAGCTGAATTGCCACGAGCCTGGCGAAAAAGAATTTACCTCAATATTTTTTTTAAACACGATGATACATTACAAAAATAAATATAATGAACAGTCCCTATTTATTTCAAATAAATATAAACATTTGAATGAATTTTGTTTTCATTTTTTTTGAAAAAACCAACCAAACCAAATAGCATTTACCTTTTAAATCAGTGAATGGGAAAACGATATTATTAACTACTAGCTGATTTTACCCGGCCTTGCTCGGGTTCATATAAAATATAAATCAAAATGAATCAGTTGACTTGTCGAAATTTTGGAAGTTTTATATTCATCATTATAAAAAATTGGCCCAAGTTTGGCCATGTTAGTTTTGATAGTCTTTTTAAAGTTTTTTTTATTGAGAATATTCACTGTTCATCGTTTTCGTATTATCGAAAAATTTATAGTTTTAAGATTTTAATTAATGGAAATTAAAAAAAAAATCCTGGTGTGCTAATTCATCTTTTCATGAAAAACATTTTTTACAACCATCATTTCTTAGGAAGATTGAATTGATTTGGCCCAATATTTTTATCTTCAAAAGATTAAACTGCTTTTTTATCTTTTCCATCCCCTATCTAATCAAAATATCTGTTGAAGATTATCCCACTTTTCAATATGGATGATCTCCCTGTTAAATGGTATATTTAAGTTTCATTCACTTAGAAATTTCTTAAAAAACCTCCGAACTTTGTTGAAGCATGTTGAAAACTCAATTGCATGTGTGAATTTTTTCGCTTTTCAATTTTGCACTGTTTTATTATAAGTTTACCTTAAATGTTGAAAGTTTTACTAATAGCTTTTTATAGTTATCGAAAACAAATCATCTCGAAAACACAATTTTTTTATTATGAAAAAGGTTTTTTTTTAGTTCTGTTTTTTTTTCATGGGCACAAACATCCCATTAATGGATGGTAGAGTCGACCACATTGGTCTTCAATGATAACTCTAAAGTGAGAAAATGGTCAGTGAAATCCAATTGTATAGAACTCAAAACCTCCAATTTTATTATCTAATCAATTTTCTAATTCCCTATTAAAATCCCAATTGAAGCGTTAAAATCGCAGCCTTGAGCTTTTAACTGTGAAACCTAAAAAATATTCTTTCTCAATGAGGAATTCCAAAAATATAAAAATGGTATTCTAGTCAATATATTCCTAACAGGCTAGTTGTGTTTTTCAATCAAAATGTAGGCTTATAATTGTATCCAAATATCTCGTACCTACCGATAGCACGTGCTTTGAACAGTAGAAGGTACAAAAACACCCGCCTAAATTTTCACTTCCAAATTTTTAATGCTCAGCAAGCTTTGCTATCCAGTACATGTGAGCTCTGGATGGTCGTTGTTTATAATATCCGGCCCATGGTGATGGTGAAAATAATCCCGCCAACGAAACGAACGGAAACGAAAATCGGTTCGCAAAATGGGTGCCATGACTTTTGGTTCGTGGGAATAAAACCGTTGTTGTATGGACGACCCCCTTCAAAAGGGGTCATCCGAAAATCTAAAAACATTTTTCATCATTCCTGGTCCTAATGAGCACCCATGCCAAATTTCAGCTCTCTAGCTTTTAAGGCGGCTGAGCCTATTGAAGACAAACATACAAACGAACAAACAAACGGAAATTACTTTTTATATATATAGATTTTGCTAGGTGAATGCGAAAATGGTAATATTTACCTTTTTGCTAGGTGAATGAAAAAAAGGTAAAATTTACCTCGAAAGAGGGGTGGAAAAAAATCATCTCGAAAAAAGGTAGATTTTACCTTTTTATTATTTTCCGTGCACTTAGCCCTATATAGAAAGGCAGATTTCGAGAGCACGACCGGGAGAGCAATCGATTTTGTTCGATTTAGGCTCTCCCGGGGGGTTGTGCTTGCTTGCGAGAAAACGTTTGAAAATCTGGTCGAATTCCGACATCTTTTAGTAAATTCGGAAAACGTTGCTACAAATTTTTGAAAAACCACATAAAAAGCATATCAATCGATTGTAGAGATTAAAATCTATCGTTAGGCATATAAAAAGTGGGCAGGTTGGATGAAAAGTTTTAAGCAATCACGATAACAAAATGAGAAACGCGCGCATCGTAACAGCCGGGTACGATAACTATGATTTTTTTCATGTTTTCATTCTCGTATTACGAATAGCAGTAATATTTGAGATACTATGTGTATTCAGTGAAAATGATGATCTTGTTATCAAAATAAAACTAAAATTTGAATTTTGAAAATCGGTTCAATTAAGAATGAGATACAACGCTGCAAAGCAAAAGTTTGAAAAAAGAAGCTTTTTTCGGAAGTTCCAGGATCGCTAGGACCGAAACTTCTACATGACACTCAATTTTAATATATGATTGGAAAGGTTTATTTTCCACAATTTCAAAACATATAAAATAATTTCAATACGCCAAAGCGAGCAGAAGATATGGGAATTCTGAGAAGACATCATTTTCGGGGGTTTTTTTCCGTTCGGAGCATAATCCAGACGTTCGGATAAGTTATACCAACTGAAATTTTACAGGTTCAGAAACTAGAATAAATTTCCTAACTAATGGAACCTGGTATACCTTCAAACATGTTTTAGACGGCATCAAGGCGAACTCTGATCGTGGAATCTGCGATCTCTTCGCCCAAAAATTTTCCAGTATCTTAACTTCAGCTTCAACATCCCCAGAACATTTAGCTAGTGCTGTCAGGAACATTTCTCCATTGGGCTTCTCAATAAATGGTATTGAAATCGAGGAGGCAGTCATCTCTAAAGCAGCTGTTGCCACGGATTTAATCATCGATAAAGTGTTAGAAGCTAAGCGTGTAGGAGGTAAAAAGAGAGAAGAATAAATAGCGGAAGTAGAAGATAGGAAGAGAAGCGAAAAAGTAGTTTGTCAGATTGGTGGAGATCGAAATCGCTTTATTATAATCAACGTGGTATAAGCCGGAGTGATTACTCGCTACAATTATAGTTTAGTGTTTTTGAAACTCGTGAATTGCCTGTGGTAACGATTGGACTTGAGAAGTCAAAGATATCGAAAACCATCGTAAGTGGAAAAAACCAGCTAATTTGTGAACTTTGCCTAAAATCTTGTCTAATTCTATAGGTTAGGTTACGTTGGCAATATCACCTCGTTCACTTGCTTTATTTGCCAATATTGTAGTCGCAAGACGAATCGTAAGTTACCATCAGATAAATATGATTTGTACCTTATTTAAAACATCATTCCTAACTCTAGATTTGCTCTACCAGAGTAACAACCACGTTGATATCTAAAATTAGATTGTTGTGCGCCGAGTATACGAGTCGCCACTGATATTGTAAGTAATAATTGCTTCCCTTTTGAAATTGTATCCTAATAGAAAACCATATTTCTAGCTTTAAAGCATAATAAAAACATTATCGCTAACGGAACGGTGGTGTTGAAATTTCGGCGGCAACAAACTTTAAAGAATATCAACATCCGGATTCGGGAGGAGCAAAATGTCCTGCAACCGAATCGCAAACGTTGATGGAAATGATGAGACGCATCATAACTGCATGATGTGCTCAAAACCTGACGACGAGCAGACCATGGTGGCCTGTGATGTGTGTTCCAGGTGGGGCCATTTTTCGTGTGTCGGAGTGGATTCGTCAATCAAAGATCATCCATGGACATGCGCGGATTGTAGCGCTGCAGCTAAAAAAGGAACGTCATCTCGTTCAAGCAAGTCCGGGATGTCATCAGCTTCACGACTCACTCTTCGGATGAGAAAGTTGGACGAGGAAAAGGACGTGCAAATGCAAATTCTGGACGAAAAGGAAAAAGTGCAGCTAAATAACGTCGCCAAAAAATACGCTTTGCTGGCACAAGAAGCTTTAGCTGAAGACGGCGATGTGAGTGTTCGGAGTAGGAGAAGTTTGAAAAGCACCGACAGTAAGGTACAGCAGTGGTTATACCAAAATCCGGTTCTGCAGATGGGTACGGCAGTGGCAGAAACAACCCAAGCACCATCTGGCATCAATGCAGGTATTGGTAAACAAGCTGGGACCCAGCTGCCAGCAGTCACTTCAACGAACAACGCCGTCTACACTGGAGCAATGAAGAAGAATAGGCCAGGTATGTTGCCGACGACGCAAGTGAACCCCGGTAGTGCCGAAGCTTTGCAGTTCCCTGCATATTTACAGTTTTTGCCACCAAATTCTTTTGTCCCACAAATGACATCCACACTCCACCAACCAATTGTAACGGGAAACAATTACCCGGCTTTTCCCATGGTGTCATATTGTACGGGAGCTCCGATAGTTTCGAGTTTGCCAACCATTGGGACCAAAGTCAAACAACCGAACATTCCCGCCGGCTACAATCAACAATGGGAACCAGTGCCCCCGCCAGTGAATGCCGTGCCATTCCCTGTTGCCCATCCGATTACGTCGATGGCTCACAATCAACCGATGGAATATCAACCGAGATATCAGCATCCGACGAATTACGACCAAGGAGCAAGAGAACACGACGGGAACTGGAATCGATTCCAACGTCAGCTAGCGGCCAGGCAAGTGGGCTATAAGGAGTTACCAGTTTTCAATGGCAATCCCGAGGATTGGTCACAGTTTATTTCCAGCTATCGGAACTCAACCAGTGTTTGTGGCTTTTCGGATTCGGAGAATCTGCTGCGATTGCAGAAGTCGCTCAAGGGAAGCGCACTCGACGCGGTTCGGAGTAATTTATACGAACCTGCGTCGGTTCCACTGGTGATGTCAATGTTGGAGAATTTATTTGGAAACCCGGAACGACTAGTACAAGCTTTGCTGCAGAAAGTCAGAAGCACGCCCGCACCTAAACCCGACCGGCTTGAGACACTCATCAATTTTGGTGTTGCGGTTCAGAACCTGGTGGGCCATATGAGGTCTGCGAATCTACGGTCACATCTGACCAACCCCAGCCTGATGCACGAGCTTGTGCAAAAACTTCCAGCAAATTATCGTCTTGACTGGTCTTTGCACATGAGAAGAATGGACAAAGTGGACTTGGAAGTTTTTTGCGACTACATTTCGGTTCTTGTCTCAGCTGCCAACGATGTTACGTTCACGTATGAAGCTCCATCGAATAGATCAACGAAACCGGAAAAGAAAGATCGAGACACGGCCTTCATTCACACTCATGTTCAACCACAGGAGGCACGTAGTGATCGTTTCACCAAAAAGGAACAACCTCGGCTGCAGAACGAATCAAAACCGTGTTTTGTCTGCCGTAGTACTACGCATCGAATTCGAGACTGCCTGGACTATAAATCGTTAACAGTCCCCGATCGTTGGAAGCTAGTGTCTGAGCACAAGTTGTGCCACAAGTGCCTGATTCCACATGGGAAGTGGATTTGCAAATCGAAGCGCAGGTGTGAGATCGCTGGTTGCGATCAGGAACACCATACCCTACTACACCCAGGTCAACCGAAGGAGAGCTCTTCAGCGACGATTGCATTTCATCAGCAGATGAAATCGGCTACATTATTTCGAATTGTGCCGGTTATTTTGTACAACGGAACAGCCAAACTGCATACATTCGCCTTCCTCGACGATGGTTCGTCGACAACGCTTTTGGAACAATCCGTGGCGGATCAGCTGGGTGTTAATGGTGTTCACCTTCCGCTCTGTATGATCTGGACAGCGAACGTGACTCGACGTGAAAACAGCTCAAAAAAGGTGAATCTCGAGATTTCTGGATTGCGCAGTGAAAAGCGTGTACCACTTCAAGGCGTACGCACGGTTGAAAAACTCGACCTTCCGGTGCAATCGCTTTGCTATGATTATTTGGCTCGACGATATCCCTATTTGGGAAAACTGCCAGTGGACAGTTACCAGGACGCAATCCCGAAAATATTGATTGGACTGGACAATTTCAAGGCTGCAGTTCCAGTAAACAGACGTGAAGGTCAAGCACACGAGCCGGTGGCGTTGAAATCCAGAATAGGATGGACGATTTGTGGCAACGTTAGTGGTTCCAGCAAGTGTTCATAAGTACTGAAGGTTTCTCCGTCTTTGCACATCTCTGAGTGTCCAGAGGATAAAAATCAGCCCAATTTGCACGATCTCGTGAAAGGATTTTTCGCTGTTGAACGCCTGGGCATCTCGGCGACCCCAGTCGCGCAATCAGGAAACGATCGACGGGCGGTGGATATTTTGAACAGAACCACTCGTTTTCGTGAAGACGGGCATTACGAAACGGGCCTACTCTGGCGCTACGATAAGTTTAGCTTTCCCCCGAGCCGTAGTATGGCAGAAAGGCGGAATCAATGCCTACAGCGAAAATTGGGTAAGGATCCCGAGTTACGTGTGAAGGTGAATAAGCAGATACAAGACTACCTGGCCAAAGGGTACGCTCATAAAGCTAGCGAACAGGAGTTAAATGAGTCAGACCCCTACAGAACATGGTATCTTCCGATTAGCGTGGTCACCAACCCAAAGAAGCCTGGGAAACTACGCATCGTCTGGGATGCGGCAGCGAAATCCGGAAACGTTTGTCTGAATGATATGCTCCTGAAAGGTCCGGACATGTTAACTGCGTTGCCGACTGTTTTGTACCGTTTCCGGCAAAGACAAGTGTGCGTTACTGGGGACATTCGAGAAATGTACCACCAGGTGAAAATTCGACGGGAAGATCAGCAAGCGCAGAGATTTTTGTGGTCCGAGGAACCGAATTCGCAACCGGAAGTGTACGTGATGGACGTGGCCACGTTCGGTGCTACGTGCTCACCCTGCTCGGCACAGCACATAAAGAATTGGAACGCTAAACGATGGGAGGAGCAGTATCCAGAAGCAGTCGAGGCCATAATCGAGGGCCACTATGTGGACGACTATGCGGATAGCAGGGACACCCTGGAAGAAGTCGTTGAACTTACCCAAACGGTTCGTATGATACACTCGTCAGCAGGTATGGAGTTAAGGAATTTTCTATCGAATTCGAGTCAAGTTCTCTCTCAACTCGGACAAGAATGTGTTACGGAACCGAAGCAATTTAGCGACAATACAGTGTACCAAAGCGAACGCGTACTTGGTATGACTTGGTACCCAGACAGCGATCAGTTCGGCTACAGAGTTCTGCTACGGGATGATTTGCAACAATTGATTGCCGGAAAATTAATTCTTTCGAAAAGAATGATATTGAAATTCGTCATGAGTCTGTTTGACCCTTTAGGCTTACTTGCGCATTTGTTGATACAGGCCAAGGTGTTGATCCAAACGTTGTGGAGAAACTCTGTGGGCTGGGATGATCCAGTTCCACCGGAGATCGAATCACTATGGACGAGATGGTTAGATGTGTTCCGAGAGATGGATGTAGAGAGAATCCCACGTTGCTACTTTCCCCATTATGCGAAAGATAGTTATCAAACGTTGCAAATGCACGTATTTGTTGATGCAGGAGAGAACGCATATTCAGCTGTGGCATACTTCCGGATAGTTGACTGTGGACAGCCTCGATGTATTTTAGTGTCTTCCAAAGCCAGAGTGGCTCCATTGAAGCCGTTATCAATGCCCCGCTTAGAGCTAGAAGCAGCAGTAATCGGTAGCCGAATGTCAAAATCAATTGCCCAAGGACACTCTATTCCAATCAAGAAAAAGTTCTTCTGGAGCGATTCCAGCACGGTATTGTCATGGATCAAGTCGGATGCCATGAAGTACCGGCCGTACGTGGCGTTTCGAGTGGGTGAAATCCAAGAACTGACCAACGTTGATGAGTGGCGCTGGGTCCCTACCAAAGAAAACGTAGCGGACGAGGCGACAAAATGTGGGAAAAGGTCCCTGTTTGAAATCGGATAGCAGATGGTTCATCGGGCCAGAGTTCCTGTACCTTGCTGAAGCGGAATGGCCACAGAAGGTGGTTAAGCCAGTTGAGATCGTCGAGGAACTGCGACCGATACATGTGCATCGAGAAGTGAAGGACCAGCTGTACGATTTAGGAAAGTTTTCCAAGTGGGAACGTCTTTTGCGAACCGTGTCGTTCATGTTCAGTTGGAGGAATCACGTTAGAAAAACTGGCCAGGTGAAAAAAGCAACTACGGTAGGCGAACTGAGACAGATTGACTTCGAGTACGCTGAAAGAGCTCTATGGCGTCTTGCTCAAAGTGAGGCGTACCCGGATGAAATCATCATATTGGAAAAACTCAAGTCGGATCCCAAAAACTTAAGCTGCAAACTGGAGAAAACCAGTCCTCTTCGTAAGCTGTCGCCGTTTGTAGACGAAACGGGAATTATAAGAATGCAGAGCAGAACCGAGTATTCGCCGTTTGCTGCGTATGATGCCAAGTACCCTATCATTTTGCCCAAAGGTCATCGTGTGACGGAGTTGCTAGTAGATTGGTATCACAGAAAATATGCGCATAGTTACGGTGAGACCGTTGTGAACGAGTTGCGGCAAAAGTTCTACATTTCCGAACTCAGAGCCGTTGTACGTCGGGTGGCGAAAGGATGCTGTTGGTGTAAGGTGTACAAGGCAAAACCGGAGGCGCCACGAATGGCGCCTCTTCCGGAAGAACGAGTGACACCGGGAGGAAGGCCGTTTTCCGTAGTAGGCATCGATTACTTCGGTCCATATTCGATCAAGATTGGGCGATCCAACGTCAAGAGGTGGGTGGCCTTATTCACCTGCCTGGTGGTGAGAGCGGTGCACCTGGAAGCGGTCACGTCATTGTCAACTGAAGCCTGTAAGCTTGCTATACGCCGATTCATCGCACGCCGTGGACCCCCACTGAAGGTGTTCAGTGACAATGGCACGAACTTTGTCGGCGCGAGTCGCGAGCTCCGGAACGAAATAAAGATGCTGAATGAAGGGTTAGCTTCGACGTTCACGAACGCGGAAACCGAATGGCTCTTCAATCCCCCTTCCTCTCCGCACATGGGCGGTGCGTGGGAGAGGATGGTGCGCACGGTGAAGGTGGCAATGAATGCTTTACATGAATCTCGTTCTCCGACAGACGAAGTCTTTGTCACTGTTCTTTGTGAAGCGGAATCCATCGTCAACTCCAGGCCGTTGACACACCTCCCCTTGGAAACAGCTGACCAGGAATCTTTGACACTCAACCATTTTTTGCTGCTTAATTCCCATGGTGCTAAACAACCAGAAAAGCGTCCAACCAGCGAACGAGAAGCATTGACCAGCGGGTGGAATCAGTGTCAGAAGCTGCTAGATACGTTCTGGCAAAGATGGGTGAAAGAATATCTCCCAACACTCAATCGAAGGACGAAATGGTACGATGACGTGAAGCCTATAGTAATCGGTGACCTGGTATTCATAGCTGATGATGGTATTCGTAACCGTTGGATCCGTGGCAAGGTTGTACGTACAGTTCCAGGGAAAGATGGAAGAACGCGTCAGGCCTATGTTCAAACTGGAAACATGGGAATCATGAAAAGACCGGTGGCGAAGCTGGCAATCGTGGACGTGAGAGAATCGGGTAAAGCTGCTGATCCGGAGCATCTTTACGGGGCGGAGGATGTTGCCACGGATTTAATCATCGATAAAGTGTTAGAAGCTAAGCGTGTAGGAGGTAAAAAGAGAGAAGAATAAATAGCGGAAGTAGAAGATAGGAAGAGAAGCGAAAAAGTAGTTTGTCATATAGACACTTTAATTTCATATAGTCTGGCAAAGAGAATGACGGGAGCCAATCGAACTGTCATTGGTGCGGAGCCAATCGAGCATTCTACGATAATGTTCAAGCTCTTCATAACTCTCTTCAGTTTCAAAATAAAAAATAGTTTCTCAAATTCGTAAATAACATGCTTTTTTTGTCACTTCAACTCGAAATCGCTTTTGAAAAATATATTATGATCTATAGGTGAAAAAATAGTGAAAATTAAGCTAAATAATTTTAGTTTATGTTATCAAAATTCCAGAAAAGCCTTGTGAATCACAATACTTCAACCATGATTTTCCAATATTTAGAAAGTTTCCTCGATTGGCTCCCGCGAATGACAGTTCGATTGGCTCCCGTCATTCTCTTTGCCAGACTATATGAAATTATAGTGTCTATAGTTTGTCAGATTGGTGGAGATCGAAATCGCTTTATTATAATCAACGTGGTATAAGCCGGAGTGATTACTCGCTACAATTATAGTTTAGTTTTTTTGAAACTCGTGAATTGCCTGTGGTAACGATTGGACTTGAGAAGTCAAAGATATCGAAAACCATCGTAAGTGGAAAAAACCAGCTAATTTGTGAACTTTGCCTAAAATCTTGTCTAATTCTATAGGTTAGGTTACGTTGGCAATATCACCTCGTTCACTTGTTTTATTTGCCAATATTGTAGTCGCAAGACGAATCGTAAGTTACCATCAGATAAATATGATTTGTACCTTATTTAAAACATCATTCCTAACTCTAGATTTGCTCTACCAGAGTAACAACCACGTTGATATCTAAAATTAGATTGTTGTGCGCCGAGTATACGAGTCGCCACTGATATTGTAAGTAATAATTGCTTCCCTTTTGAAATTGTATCCTAATAGAAAACCATATTTCTAGCTTTAAAGCATAATAAAAACATTATCGCTAACGGAACGGTGGTGTTGAAATTTCGGCGGCAACAGCAGCAGCGAAGCTCAAGAATTCCTTTCTTACGAGCCCGGACGGGATACCAGCTGCTTTTTTGAAAAGTTTCATACCTGTTGACCCCTGCTGACCCCTATTCGGCTCATTTTTCAAGCTTCGCTTGATAGAGCCATCTTCCCTCTACTATGGAAGGAAGCTTTATTACATGTTCCCGGTTCATAAAAAAGAAGATAGGAGAGATATTAACAATTACCGTGGAATCTCTGCTTTATGTTCTATTGCCAAACTATTTGAATTGGTGGTCTTGGACGTCCTGCAAAAATTACATCTCCAATGATCAGCACGGATTCATGCCCAAGCGCTCTACAACAAGTAACTTGCTAACGTTCACTTCTGTTGTGCATGAAAGTTTTGCTGCCAAATCTCAAACTGATGCAATCTATACTGATCTGTCCGCTGCATTCGACAAGGTGAACCATGAGATTGCCATCGGAAAACTCGAACGCTTAGGATTCTGTGGTACGCTACTGGGTTGGTTCCGCAGTTACTCAACCGGTCGTAAATTGATTGTTCGAACGGGTGACACTTTTTCCAGGCAGTTCCCAGCCACCTCTGGTGTTCCTCAAGGTAGCCATCTAGGACCGATCATTTTCCTAATTAATTTCAACGACGTGTTGTCACTCCTCGACGTCCCCAAACTTTGCTATGCCGATGACCTAAAACTATTCTACACCATAAACGACCACGACGACATAAATTTTCTGCAGTGTCAATTTAACCTCTTCGCTGATTGGTGCGACATTAACCCTTTCCTTCCCATGGTAGCACAAGTGATCCACAACTTTGCACAGCTCGCACTTGAACTGGGCGCTTTGGATCAACATCATTTTTTCACCGAATGTGTAGATATGAGTGAAGAAACATTGCACCAAATTTGAAGAAATTCGGTTCGCTAGGTTTTGCTTGGCAGATCAAAAGCTACAAAAAAGTCGGATTATTTTCGAATTTAAATCAAGTCGTCATTTGTTGTTCAATAACTTGACAAGTTTTTATAATTTCCCTCAAATAAAAATACTGCCGTGCAGAAGATTGCATATGCAAGCAGAATCAATTGATGGTTTACTTAGATTTTAACTAAAACATATAAATTTTTGTGTAAGTAAAGTGGATCACTGGTGATACACTGGGAACAAAACGTACTTTTCTTCTTTTGAAGCTTCTAATCAATACTCATGAATATCCTTTCGTCAACAAAAAAAATCGCTTCAGGATAGTTATTTCATCTTCTTAAATGACTACATGTCTCCAAAAATTTGTAAAAGTTCGTGATTTTCTCGAAAAACGGCATGTTTTGTTTTTCTTGCGAAAAGTGTCATGGCGGCCATTGTTCAAGGCAAGAATGAAAATTTCAAATATTCAATAAATAGATTTTCGAGGGATGCGTACACCAAAGAAGATTTTTATCAAATAGGATCATGTTAGTTTGTGATCAATAAAGTGATGAAATTCCACGTTTTTTTGCAATTATTTCCTGTTTTTCATTTGCACACTATGTGTTGTTATCTTCCCAATGGAGCACATATGATCCACCTCAAAACCCAAATTTATCAAATGGATCATTAAAGTAGGCTTAAATTATGCATCTTTTGTTCTAGAACTTCAGCTGCCTGCCATCAAACCGCAACAAATGTGCAGTCATCAGCTTTTCTCGTAAGCGGCAGCCTTTAATTGCGGAGTACTTCCTAGGAGACTAACCCATCTCACGTGTGAACCACGTTAACGATCTTGGCGTTATCTTAGATCAGCGCTTGGAATTCAAGACACACACCAACTACGTGATTGACAAAGCATCCAGAAGTCTCGGTTTCATTTTTAGAGTGGCGAAGGACTTCAAGGACGTGTATTGCCTGAAAAGCCTATACTGCAGCATTGTTCGTTCCATACTTGAATACGCATCAGCTGTATTACCAGAACGGTGTCGATCGGCTCGAGGCTATTCAGCGGCGATTTTTGCGATACGCCCTTGGACACCTGAACTGGCAAGACCTGTTTCGCTTGCCTAGCTACGAAAATCGATGCCGCCTCATAGATATCGATACTCTTCAAGTTCGCAGACAAGCAACACGTGTCTCATTCGTCGACGACCTCCTGACATCTCGAATCGACTGTCCCACGCTACTGGAGGCTATTCCGCTTAGTGTACGACCCCGTGGTCTTAGAAATCTGGATCTTCAGTTGTTCATTCCCTTTCGAATGAACAATTACGGAGCTAATAGCGCCCTCATCGGCGCAATGAGATCGTTCAACAGTTTCTCGGTGCATTTCAACTTCGACGTTTCGAAGGATGTTTTCCGAAGAAAAGTGATAAGGGCCTTGAGAACCCCATAGTTAGACTTTATGTTATGTTTTTAATTTCAATTTGAAGTAATCATTTGGATCAACATGTGATCCGTTGATAAGAAATAAATAACAAATAACAAATAATGAATCTAAAATCATGAAAATCATGAAAATCGGTTAATATGTATCATCAGGGGTACGCGCGCAAACTCTCGGGTCATATTGACCCGAACGGCAAATGTGTAAGTTCGGCATTTCAGTTCGGGCACTTCCGGTGGTCACCGGAAATTGCTTTTTCTACAGTTTATGTATCTCGTGGATTTAGTAATATGTTCCAAATTTCATATTTTTATGATTTTTTTCAAAAGAGACGAATTTAAAGTTCGCTTCGGGTCATATTGACCCGAACGGCATGAGAAGGCTAATTTCTATCCTTGATTTTTTTTTTCTAAAACAGAGAATTTATGTTGGTGATTGAACAAACAACGTTTTGAATTCTGCATTTGAAAACTATAATCGATGAAGTCTTTTTATGGAAATGTCCATACAAATTTAATTCAATTAGAAAGATATTTTTACTGAAAATTCGGCAATTCCAACAAAATAACACAAACAATATCCGCATAAGTCTGCTCAAAATAGTTTTCGTTTATTTATTTCAAGCAAAGTTAATGAAATTTTCTATTTTTTATGATATTATTTAAATTTATGTTTTTCTTAGACTTTTACATTCAACGAATTTAAAAGCTTTCAATATTCACACAATTCCTCTTTGATGGAATCATCTAAAACTAAAATCGCATTTCAGAATTATCCTCAACAATCAGATATTACTATTTTTTGTAGCTGATTTTTTTCACTCATAAAGCAGTCTATTGGATAAATCATAATTAAATCAAAAAATCTGATTTAAATTAAAAAAAATCCGATTTAAATTTAAAAAAATCCGATTTAAATAAAAAAAATCCGACTTTTATGATTTTTATCCACTCTGGGAGAAAGTGACATGTAAGATTTGATCAAAGTAATCTGAAAAAAAAATAAGGAGCTACATATGAAACGAAATAAATACACAAAACAAACTTCAATACTTTATTTACTAAAGATACTTTCACTAAACTATGTCAACTAAGATAAGTCGTCTTAAGAATCATACTAGCAGTATTATATATTTACTTATTTAGGAGTTTTTTTTCTAATTTCTCGAGTTAAAATTGATTTAAAAATAAAGTTAAATTTCAATAAAGCAAACTTTCGTGCTCAACTGTCATCATCGGGGTAAAGACGAAAAAATATTTATACAAGAGAACAGTCATCATATCCAATTCGTTCGCAACTCTCTCTCAGCCTGACAGAGGACAGCTGATATCGCATTGCTGTTGTGGTGTTTTTAACTGGTTTTCGGGAAACGTCTAGTGTTGATTGTGTATTTGCCCCATCATCACTGCCTGCCTGCATCAATTTGCCGAACGAGTCTGACTACCTACAATCGACTCGAACTTTGGACTCGTGGAATTAGTCTTGACTTGACTTGGTTAAGTGAGTAACGTTACATTTATACTTTCCTTTTTGGTGGCTCTCCTTCGGGAGACTTGTCATTGAATAATAGGTTGATAAGCTATTTTTTTGTTTGTTTCTGTGTAGGTCAAGCAGCAACGCACAGTGATATAATCTGTTTTGGTAATTTTGTAAGCGACCAGCATTATCAGTTAATCAGTAAAATGTCCGAGAACGTGAGCCCGATAAAATATTTTCTATCGGGAGGGTTCGGCGGTATTTGTACGGTGTTGGCGGGTCATCCGCTGGACACAATCAAGGTACGATTACAAACTATGCCCTTGCCAAGTGCTGGCCAGGCGCCATTGTACGCAGGCACATGGGACTGTGCGCGGAAAACGGTCCAGCGGGAAGGATTCAGGGGCCTGTACAAGGGGATGTCCGCTCCGATTGCAGGTGTTGCACCGATCTTTGCGATGAGCTTTTTTGGCTTTGGTCTCGGTAAAAGGTTGCAGCAAAGGACTCCCGATGAAGAGCTCAGCAATACACAGCTGTTTGCGGCTGGTGCATTCTCGGGTATTTTTACCACCACCGTTATGGCTCCCGGTGAACGAATAAAGTGCCTTCTACAGATCCAACAGGGTGGAAACACGCCGCAGAAGTACAATGGTATGGTTGACTGTGCCAAGCAGCTATACGCCGAAGGTGGAATTCGGAGTATCTACAAGGGAGCTTTCGCTACACTACTCAGGGATGTTCCTGCCTCGGGAATGTACTTTTTGACGTACGAATACGTAAAGAAAGCCATGGCCCCGAAGCCTGGCGAGAAGCAGGACACTGGCGCCGGATTGCTGGGAACAATCTTTGCCGGTGGAATGGCCGGTATTGCCAACTGGGCCATCGGAATGCCAGCTGATGTACTGAAATCGCGTCTACAGACAGCTCCCCAGGGTACCTACAAGAACGGTATTAGGGATGTATTCAGGGAGCTGATGAAGAACGAAGGTCCGATGGCCCTGTACAAAGGCGTGACCCCGGTTATGCTGCGAGCATTCCCGGCCAATGCTGCCTGTTTCATTGGATTCGAAGTCTTTATGAACTTCTTGAACTTTGTCGCACCGAATTTGTAACGAACGAAAATAAACCGCAACCAAGACAATGACCACCATTTCATAAACTCTGATATTAAGGCTGAGGCAGTTGTATTTTTCTCTACTTTGATGTTTGTTTCTCTTAGGTTTCTTGAGTTAAAGTTTTTTTTTATTACAACCTAGGAAGTGCAGAACCCCGTAAGACGTCATGTTTCACAATGTATTATCTTTAAAACCGTTAACTTTCACCGATGAAATGTTGGAATGTATTTTAGAAACTTTATTAAATATAGTTTCGTAAAAAAAACTTACACGTCTACTTCTTTCCTTAATCTGTCTTAGAATACTGAGAACTACCCACTTATTTATTCCGCCTTTCGACTTTTATCGAATATGAGTCTTTAATCTCAATCTGAATTCTAAATCTAAAAACAGCATCAGAATTTATGATCAGAACTTCGGATCTGAATTTTAAATCAAGAATATCAAATTTGAATCTAATAATGTAGTCTGAAGTTGGACTTAGAGCCTTAAACTGAGTTTCAAAACCGAATCGGAAATTAGAATCCTAACTATGATTATACAATTTGAATCAGACAAATGAACATCAAATGAAAATCTGAAGCTGAAATCTGAATCTGAAACCTGAGTCTTAAATAAGAATCTGCATCTGAAACTTTAACAATGCTAATAGAATTAAGACAGTTTCTAGGACGTTTCTCAAACAATAAGCTTTAGCATTTACAGTTGAAGCAATGGACCTTTTATGAATAATTGATGTGAGTTACTCGTTAAACTAGGATAGAATTATTTTTTGGAATGGTAGGTAGTTGATCACTTTAGATTATTAAAGCCTATCTCTACCAAGATTTCTGTCATTCCCCAGCATTTGATAGGAAGTCTTATGGTTAATCATTGTATTGTTTCATCAAATTAAGGATTATATCCTTAATAGAACTTACCAGAAAAAATAAATATTCTCACCCGGATTAATTTGAGTCAAATTAACCATTTCTCAGAAACAATTTCAACTCGGGTTAAAATATAGTTAAAACGTTTTTTTGAAAATCCAAAACGATGTGTACATATTAAGAATAACAGTTCGTGATAATTATTTAAATTAACTGATACCTACTTCAAAACATCTCCACCAAACAGCATTCGCACGGCTCGGGAACGATCACGTGTGGAGAACCGACTCCATGACCGATGCCAGCTCCTGAACGAGGCTCAAATCTTCCGGCGGAACGACATCCTCTTCGCGACATTTGTCGACCAGCTCAAGCAGCCGTTTTTCCTCTTCTATACAGGGCCCCAGAAGTTCGTACATTTTCAGTTCGTCCTCCAACCGGGCCAAGAATACACCATCCTGACGAAATTGCTTATCCAGCTCAGCCACCTTGGTTTCGAGAGCTTTCACCTAAAGGGAAAAATGATTGAAAGATAATTCCGAATAAGTGTATGGCTCGAATCTCACCTCTTCGACCTTGTAGCCCTTTCGTTGTTGCAAATCCTGGGGCAGCAGAATGTTGTCTGGGATGGTAAACGTCTGTCTGTAAAGCTGACTGAGGTCCTCCAACTTTTCGCTGCAATCATCGAACATTTTGCTGGCCGTAGGATGACACTGGGCCCGTAGCTCGATGGCCCTGTCGGCCGGAATCCGATGCTTAGCGATAAACTCTTCGGTGAAATCAATCAACGAACGTTTGATGAATTCTTTCATGAGAACCGAATCTGAAACAGAACAAAAAAAATGTTAACTTTCCCCTTGTGACCATTGTATTTTTTGGTTAGTCAGCTTACGTTCCGCAATGATGTCCTCGGTGCACATTTGAAAATGCTGCAGTTCATATTCTACCTTTTCCGGGTCCATTTTAGACACAATTTAAAACTTGGGGTGACTATTTGAAATCTATTTTTTTGATAAAATAAGTTTAAACAAAACGATTTGTTCGCCAGTTCGCATGCAACGAATTTTTGCTGAGCGCAATTTTGTTTATCAAAGACATAAACCACTCGTATAAAATTGCTTCGATTCAGGGTTGTATTTTTTTCGAAAAAAACTTTTTTTATTGGAAATTAATACACCGTATTCGTTTTCTCCACTCGATAGTCGTTGCAATCAGATAGACCGAAATTGAAAAACCATCTGCATCAAACATGAAAAAAACTTATCCTTGATAATTGATAATTGCCGACATTGCACTTGACCAAGTTGAGCCACGAAACTCTCCGAAACAACAAAAAAATAGCGAGCATTGTAAATACTGAATTTTTAATTTTTTTCCATAAAAAATCATTTTTGAGCCAGTAATTGCGCCACTGTCCTCAAATTCGACTTTCAGGATAGCATTTCTTCAAATCGATCGATGCGCACTCTGGAATTCATATTGCGTACTGTTGAAAAATTATCCAGTAAACCAAATCGAGTGTCCAGTCAGTATGGTCAGTGCTATAATGGTCATACTCTGCACAAATACCATGAATAAAGCGAATACAAATTTTCATTCATTAATCAAAACTGAAAACATTCAAGTTAAGGTTTCGCTGGACGCTGACGATTTGTTCGAGAAACGTTTCATTTTTTTCAATGCGGGTTGTTTTGCCAGTGATGTTCACTTTATTTTTAGACGAGTTATGATGTTCGTTTGGCATTTCTTTTTGAAAGAAAGTGTTCCCAATAATTTTGAGTTTTTAAACAAACTACTGAAAGTAACTTCTTTGTATTTTAAACGTTCTTCCTTCTACATGAGTCAGGCAGGACAACCATAAATGTAATCCAAATTAAAAAAAAAAATCCAACTATTATTTTGAATCCAGATTTTCTTATTGAAATTCTTGTTATTTTCCTTAAACTTGAATTCTAAATTTCTGATAACTTCTAATCGATTAAAACCCTCTCTGGCCTCCCTGGACTTTGAACAGATCCTCGGAAAGGATTGCACGCACACATCTACAGTACGGCGATTTTTTGTTGCTTGCTTTTATGCTTGTTGGTTTTTTCGTTTGGATTGGTTTTGGTCTCTGATGGGATGGTTGACGAGGAGAAGGTGAACCGATTTTTGTATGGAACGGCACTGCTAGATGGCAAAATCTTTCTCCCGTGGTTGTGCGTCGATGTGTCGTTTGTCGCGGTCCACGAAAAATTGCAATTTCTTGTGGAAAAGTGCAATCGGAACGTCTTGAAATGTAGTGTTTGAGTAAGTTTAATGTCGGGCCAGTGAGTTATCGATAAAATCTAGCGCAGTGGGAATCGGAAAAGTAGTGAAAATTGATTTTGAAAAATCGGCCCGTCGTCCGATTCAGTGGAAATGGAAGTTTTGCTTTGGCTGCACACAAAAGAAGATCCCACAGAGTAGTCCGTGTATTGGGACAACCGACGAAATTGCGTGAAGTTTTCAATGAAAGATGGGGGGATGGTTTTTTGCTGTGATGATTCTTCTTCCATGGCTTGCTTTGGAGATAGGATTTTTTCTGTTTCCTCAATAAATGGATGAATGACGACGGGGTGCTCTGATGATGGTTGCATCAGTTCCTAGTACATGGTGTTAGATAGCCAAAAGATTGGATCTAGTTGGCCAGCTTCAGTGTAATTCAGTGTTCATCATTATCATTATTTTGTCGGCTAACACTGCCAGTGAGTGAGTCGTTCTGCTACAGTGCCTGGCCTGCTGTCATTGAAACCAATTACGGCTAAGATTCCAATATGGGATGGATGGAATGGAAGAGAGCTCAACGATTTTCGATTTATCTGGGGCCGTCCATTGAAAACGTCTGGTATGAGGCGTAGTAACTAATTTCTCCCCTGAGGGGTCATCTATAAACGACACCAGGAAGGTTTGCTACAAAACAAGTTTAAGTTTAAGATTATTATTCGAAATTACGGTAGCAAAACAACCCGTACGTTCTGTTCTTTATTACCAAATTTGTTTAATAAATTAAAATTTCGATCATTGTAATAATAATATTATCTCCAATGTTACTACGAAATAACGTTCAACAATTTCGTTATAAAAGGTGTACTTATATAGATAAAGTAATTAGCTGCATTAATGCAATGTTGGGGATATTTTAATGTTTTGATTTATTTGTTCATAATTTTAATTAAGTTTTAACATATGTTAGCATATGATATCATTCAGATGCAACCACTTTAAAATGAGGGCTTAACCCTTTCCTTCCCATGCACTGTGGTCCAAAAGGGCTAAAAGTGGAACTTTTTTCGTAGCGACTCTGTCTTTCATATTTTCTCTAAAAGGTCTTCAGAATATTTGCTTCTTCAAACATGCTTCATAACTTGAAAGCATCAAAAGTTAGTCAAAGTTCACTATAAAAAAATTGAAAATTCTAACTTTCTTATTTCAATAGATGAAGCTTTACTTTATACTACAAAGTTGTAGAATACGTGAAAATATGAAACTTTGTGGAATACATCAAAACTCTATCTCTTTTCAGAGCAGAGTTATAAAGGTTTTATTTTGAAAGTTGTTTAAAAGTTAGTTTTTTAAACTTAACTATAGTTAGATGAGGATTTACATGAATAAGATGTTCTGAACATTTGTTGGGACATTCAAATCACACGTTTTGCACAAAATTTCAACATTCTACGACGTTTCCTTGCCAACTTATTGCAACTTTAAGTTTTATTTTTACTCAACTTCACGAGCGTTTATTGCAAAAACGTGCAAGTGAATTTTCAAAACTAATGAACCACATTAAAGCTTGAACTAAGTGCAACAAATTGGTGTTGTTTTCATTTGTCTCCACGCGCTTATATTTGAACACAACAAGCATACGTTTGATGTGTTTTGCGGGTTTCCATACAAAAATTAGTTTTCAACTGCCTTCTGCCTTCGTTTTGCGTAGTATCTGCGTAGCCTAGAAATCAATTTTTCCATTTTTCGTATGGAAACACTCAAAACACATCAAACGTATGCTTGTTGTGTTCAAATATAAGCGCGTGGAGACAAATGAAAACAACACCAATTTGTTGCACTTAGTTCAAGCTTTAATGTGGTTCATTAGTTTTGAAAATTCACTTGCACGTTTTTGCAATAAACGCTCGTGAAGTTGAGTAAAAATAAAACTTAAAGTTGCAATAAGTTGGCAAGGAAACGTCGTAGAATGTTGAAATTTTGTGCAAAACGTGTAATTTGAATGCCCCAACAAATGTTCAGAACATCTTATTCATGTAAATCCTCATCTAACTACGGTTAAGTTTAAAAAACTAACTTTTAAATAACTATCAAAATAAAACCTTTATAACTCTGCTCTGAAAAGAGATAGAGTTTTGATGTATTCCACAAAGTTTCATATTTTCACGTATTCTACAACTTTGTAGCATAAAGTAAAGCTTCATCTATTGAAATAAGAAAGTTAGAATTTTCATTTTTTTTTATAGTGGACTTTGACTAACTTTTGATGCTTTCAAGTTATGGAGTATGTTTGAAGAAGCAAATGTTCTGAGGACACTTAAGAGAAAATATGAAAGACAGAGGCGCTACGAAAAAAGTTCCACTTTTAGCCCTTTTGGACCACTGTGCCATGGTAGCACAGGTGATCCACAACTTTGCACAGCTCGCATTTGAACTGGGCGCTTTGGATCAACACCATTTTTTCACCGAATGTGTAAACATTGCACGAAATTTGAAGAAAATCGGTTCGCTAGGTTTTGCTTGGCAGATCAAAAGCTGCAAAAAAGTCGGATTTTTTTCGAATTTAAATCAAGTCGTCATTTGTTTTTTTTTTTTTGTAAATCTTTATTTGAAACGGCTCATACTTTCAGGTTTTAAAGAGCCAAACTCGTTTTTGTTTTTACAATTATGTGCTTAGCTTAACACTTTTATTTTAAAGAAAAAGAGGATAAGAAAGGGAAACATGAAAATAAAAAGAATTATAGGCGAACATCGATAGCTTTTAGAAAAAGGTAGATTTCGAACATGTAGTCCAAATCTAGCACTGCTAGTACATCTCTCACTGGAACATTAGGTGGTTTTCCTCGGGCCCGAAGGGAGTCTATTAAATTCGTTCTGGCGACAAGATGGACCTCACACGACCAGACAATATGCTCGATGTCATGGTAACCTTGACCGCAATTACACAAATTGCTGCCAGCAATGTCAAAACGGTAGAGTACCGCGTCTAAGGAATAATGATTAGACATGAGACGGGAAAATATACGAATAAAATCCCGACTCAGGTCCAATCTATTAAACCAGGGTTTAAGGCTTACCTTTGGGATAATCGAGTGGAGCCACCGACCCAACTCATCCTCGTCCCATTTGCGCTGCCAGTTGACAAGAGAGTTCCTTCGAACTAAGAAGTAAAATTCGTTGAAGACGATTTCACGGTGATACGTTTCGCCTTCTATCGCCCCCACCTTTGCCAGAGAGTCCGCCCTCTCATTGCCCATTATCGAGCAATGTGAGGGGACCCAAACGAAGGTGATGGCAAAGCAACGTCTTGATAAAGTACTCAGAATTTCCCGTATCTTCCCGAGGAAATATGGTGAGTGCTTTCCCGGTCTTATTGAACGGATTGCTTCAACAGAACTAAGGCTGTCCGTTATTATATAGTAGTGTCCTACCGGCCTTGAAACGACGCTATCCAACGCCCAGTAAATGGCTCCTAATTCTGCGATGTATACCGAGCATGGTGGAAGGAGGTTATATGAGGCGGTAACTATTTCGTTAAAAACTCCAAATCCCGTTGATTCCTCTATTAGCGACCCATCTGTAAAGTACATTTTGTCAGCATCGACGTGTCTATATTTAGCATCGAAAATTCTTGGAATCAGCAGTGGACGATGCGAATCAGGGATTCCACGAATTTCTTGCTGCATAGACAAATCAAACTGGACAGAAGAGTTGTCGTAGTCAGGGATGTAAACACGAGTTGGGGAATATGAAGAAGGATTAATCTGCATGGACATGAAGACATGGTATATAGACATAAATCTGGATTGAAGATTTTGCTCAAGTAGCCTTTCGAAATTTACGATCACCAATGGGTTCATGACCTCGCACCTGATGAGGAACCGAAGTGATAATAAATTGAATCGATCTTTAAGTGGGAGTATTCCTGCCAAAACTTCAAGGCTCATGTTATGCGTTGAGGGCATACAGCCCAAGTCGTCATTTGTTGTTCAATAACTTGACAAGTTTTTATAATTTCCTTCAAATAAAATTACTGACGTGCAGAAGGTTGCTTTTGCAAGCAGAATCAAATGATGGTTTACTTAGATTTCAACTAAAACATATAAATTTTTGAGTAAGTAAAGTGGATCACTGGTGATACACTGGGAACAAAACGTACTTTTCTTCTTGTGGCGCTGCTTATCAATACTCAGGAAAATCATTTCGTCAACAAAAAAAATCGCTTCAGGATAGTTATTTTATCTGCTTAAACTGGGTTGCCAGGTGCCCAGATTTGTCTGTAAAACCAAGACTTTTGACCCTTCGTCCAGATATTGGCCAGACACAGATTTTGCCCAGATTTTTGCTCAGAGTGCCCAGATTTAACAGACTTTTGAAATTAAGTGATGAAATCAATATTTAGGTATCGGATTTGATCCGTAAGTGCCAGATTAGACTGTAGATCTCACTTGTATTCATGGGTATTCGACCAATCATTCATAAACTTTTTTTTCGGCATGGTACGTGGTAGGAAACACTGTTAGCTATGTAGTTCTCAACTCGAAAATTACCCGAATACAACACCCCCCTCTCCCAATCCTCCCAACAGGCATCGAAAATTTTTTTGTTCAGCACCAAATTTGTGATCTTCCTTGTGTACAGACACACACAGACTTTTTTTCAAAATTGACCAAATTTTTTATCCTCAACACCTGGCATCCCTGTGCTTAAATGACTACATGTCTCTTCTTCTTCTTCTTCTTTCTTGCTGCATCTACACGCTAGAAACTATTAAACCATTTATTATTCAAAAATAACCATTTTTGACCTTTTCCCGGGAAATGCCATTTTATGAGTTCTCCGTGAGAACCCATAAAATGACTTTTCGGGGAGAAGTAGAAATATGGTTGTTTTTTAACCGCATGGAAGATTACCGTAGAAATTCAAAAATGGTTATTTTTCAACCGTAAGGGCTGTTTTGTGCGATTTGATTACAATTGTTGAAGGAATTAATAAAATAAGAGTTATCAGAACATTAATTTTATTGTTTTTGTACTTAATACTTATAAACTATGCCCCATTGTAGTAATTTGAAAGCCTTTTTGTATATTATGACTGCCACCTAGCTTTAAGCAAACGCCAACAGCAGCCGAATAACCTGGTAGCAGGAGTAAAATTCCCCCACGAGCGCTACCGAAACCTGATAAGACAGCGAGCTCTTGCGGGATGGCCAATACCATTATCCCTAGTTTGCTATCTTTAACGGGGTGAAAGTGAAGGAGGCGGGTCCGGCGAATAATCTTTGACTCGCTGGTGAT
Source organism: Uranotaenia lowii (assembly GCF_029784155.1). Taxonomy (NCBI): domain Eukaryota; kingdom Metazoa; phylum Arthropoda; class Insecta; order Diptera; family Culicidae; genus Uranotaenia; species Uranotaenia lowii. The sequence continues at coordinate 153,284,390 of NC_073693.1, read as the reverse complement.
TTTTTTCAAATATTTTGGCCTCCTTCCGGGTGGTGCTCCAGCTCCTTCCGGGCGGTGTGAAAAACAATTCCTGTATTCCATTAGCAGTGGCTGGTAACGATGGACCGGTGTGTGAGTTCTCGTCCTATGGAATGTTGTTGGTTTATCAAACTGAATCGAATCGGCATCATCCAGTCGGCACCCTGAAATTTTTCTTTGTTCATGATGTTGGGATCGACAAATAATTGGAATAAATCACTTACCTTTCTCCATCTTCGACAAATCGGAGGTTTGTACGATTTCCAGAACTGATTTTTGAGGAAATTGAATGCTGTTCCGCGGAAGAAAAAATTTTCTTGGGCGTCCGGCTGCAGTTTGAACCGCTTTCAAAATGGCGATATCAAATTATTCAACCATTTTATGGTTTATACTCGAAAACTACCAAAATGGTTAAAATTCTTGCTAGAAAAATTATTGAAAAATAACCATATTGGCAGGGCTGGTAGCGAGTCACTTTTTAGTGACTTCGTCACTTTTTTTGGGTCAGTCACTAAAAAGTCACTTTTTTCATCATTTGGTCACTAAAGTCACTATTTTCCGAAAAATGGTCACTTTTATCACCAAGAGTCACTTTTTTCACCGAAAATAAACCAATGAAAGAGTAATTTGAATTGCGCGTGTTAATATTGACGGTAGTAACGGTAAATTACTTGATCAGTCAGTCAGAATTTTTTTTTGCCTCCGGCGGAATTTCGGCATGAATCACCCTTGGCTTGAGACATTTCGATCTACGACTTTATTTGACGTTCGTGAATTGAAACTAACTTTGATTGTAGATTCTAGATTTTAGTTCAATCAACCTTTTGTATTGGAACTCAAAACTTGATATACAAAAACCCTATCTCATTATTAGTTAGAATGGGTTTTTATTAAGAAGTGTAACTAAGATTGAGATTGAAACGAACCATTTTTTTATGAAAAAAGATCTTTTATGTCATAACAAATGTTATGATGATATGAAATATTCTTTAAAAAACAATTTCCGACTCAATTTTATTTCGTGTTTTTTGTTCTTCTATATACTTAAAAAAAAGTTGTAAAAATTTACACAAGGCCACAAAAATTACATTTTTTTAGGTGCAATGAATTTAAACGGTTATTTCAACTAATTTGGGTTCCCCGAATCTAAATAGGTATGCAATATTTCTATCAGCTTTTATATTTATTATTATTTATTTCGTCTTTGGTTTAATTACCGTACAGACTGATGACTTAAAAACTAGGAAATTCTTCTTAAGCCTATTTTAAAACGACGTTTGCACATATTAAAATTAAACAACCTAAACACTTAATTAAAAAGTTCACAACACTTGTCAATAGGGTGGTTTTGGCCATAGGCAGTACGGTGGTGAGGAATTGAAAGAAACTGACGTTGTCGAAGTGTTCTCGTTGGTACATAAATGTTAACACGTTGTAGAATGTAAGCACAGTCAATACGGTTGGTCAATGTGTCGAATATAAAACCTTGCTGCAGTTCGACGCGCCGCTTTTCGAGTGAGGTTAGACATATCAGAGCACACCTTTCCTCGTACGGTGGGTTTGTTATTGAAATGACTTTGAAAATATTTTAAAATCTTTAGAGAAGTTTCTGCACTTTCTTTTTACAAAAACTCAAATCAAAAACATATTATTTAGAAATAAAAGTTTTATATGAATTAATGAGTTTTAAATAGAATCAAGTTTTTTTTTACACTTTCTGCTGTGATATCAAAAATACTTGTAATGACCTTTTTCCATAATCAGTTATCTATCAATTTTACTAGTACTAAACTCTTTATCACCAAAACTAAATGTGTTCGGCCGAATTTGACGAAATTTCTAGTTGAGGACACTATTTACCAAATCAATAATTAAAAAAATAAGCACCAAAATGGTTATGGTGAAACATGTTTATTGAAAAAACTCTTCCTGAAATGTTTTTAAAAACTATTATTTTTTATTTTCATATTGTTTTTTCAATTTTCAAATAAATTTACCGAATTTTATTGTACGTTTTTTTTTGTCAATTTTCTAATCAACTTGCCGGATTTTTTTCAATCAAACTTTTTAAATTTTTAAGACATTTTTAACAATTGTTTCCTTGTTTTTAAATTCTGAATTTTCGTGTTCTTCAACCATAAGCCTTTAACTCCAAATTTTTAATAATAAAACATAATTTCAACCTTCTGTTCTTTCAGGACCCAATATTTTAATCAAAAGAAACAAAATACTCAGAGCTTGTAATTAAAAGCTTAAAAACCTACGATTGAAAATTTAAACACTTTTTATTAATATTTTTTATATGAAATCATGTTTTTTGGATCGATCATGATTTTTAAAATTATCTAAAAAGTTTGAAGAATTGTTCTAAGTAGCAACTTTAAAAATAAATTTTAATACGCAGTGTTAACTAACTTGATTTGTGCTTTGAATATTAATAACAAAAGTTTTGAACTCATTATTTTTAATTTTTTATCAGTTTTTATCATTCACATAATTACTCATTTACTAACATTTCTTTGTCAGTGTAGTTGAACATGGAGCATTTTACTTTATTAAAGGTTTTAAGTCTGGCTTCTATAACTGGCACTTTTAAAATAATTATAAATATATTCTTCTTTTTATAAAATTAAATTAAAACATCAAAGAATTTAATCAATTTCTGTTCAAAATTAATTTCTTATTCAGTAATTGGTAATTTACATTTTAAATCGTGATTAAATATTTTTTGTTCAAATTAAAAAATTACAGCGGAATTTCTCACTAAACTTCCAGTTAAAAATGAGGAAATAATTCTAATTTAGATGAATAAAAATTAACAATTATTATCATTTTCCTAACATCTATTCATGCTAAGTTTTGTACAAGATTTGACATTTATTTTAGAATTCAGATATTTTTTAATTTTAAATTTGCTAAGAAATTCTTTTGAAATTAATTTATTTCTTACTTTCTTGACTTATCGAAAATTTGAAACATTCATTGTAATAAGTTTCCAAAATTTTGTGAGTGACAAATGGTGTAAAGCCTAGTCCACACTAGGCAACTTGGACTGCGATTTCGGTTGCTGAGACTTGTTTATGTTTACATTTGAATTCGTCTCGTCTCATGTCTCCCGACTAGTATGGGAGACCTTCAGCAACCAAGATGTAAACATAAATAAGTCTCAGCAACCGAAATCGCAGTCCAAGTTGCCTAGTGTGGACTAGGCTTAAGAAAACCCTTTCCTTTTCAATTGTTTATTTTTGGTATTGTTATTAATTTTATTTGAATTTTGAAAACCCCCCCGGAAGGGTCCATCGCACGGGCCTGACTGGTCACATTTTTTGTACTTCAAAGTTATTTTTTTTCGTTCTACATAGTCACTATTTGGTCACTTTTTTCGATCCTCAAAGTCACTATTTGGTCACTTTTTTTCAAATTTTGGTCACTAAAGTCCCTACTATTTCATTGTCAAACCGCTACCAGCCCTGTATTGGCGATTTTGAAGTAAACATCATAAAATGGTTATTTAAGAACCATAAATGGTTATAAGAAAATGAGCGTGCACGCTAGAAATTATTAAACCATTTATGTTTCAAAAATAACCATTTTTGACCTTTTCCCGGGAAATGTCATTTTATGAGTTCTCCATGAGAAGTCATAAAATGACTTCTAGGGGAGAAGTTCGAATATGGTTATTTTTCAACCGAATGGGATTCTGGAGGAGAAGTTGAAAAATGGTTATTTTTCAACCGAAATTCAAATGAGCTGCTTTTTTAGATTCATGAGGTTTTGTTATACATTTTTCGTTCAATCGCAAAAGCAAAGAAAAGATTGGTGATAGTATTTAGCATATTTTTATTCTAAATAACTTTTTGACGACAGGAATCAAAGTCCTTCTGGGACAGTACATTGATTTTGTGCCAGCAGTTGTAGAATAGGCTCACTGCAAACTGTTCCCTGAAGCTTGCTGTAGGGCCTAGACAAATGGAAACCTTCAAACGGATTGGCTGACTGGAGGACGTTCTTTTTAGGTGCTTTCAGATTTATTTGGGCCGGATGATTGTTGGCACTGGTATCTGGTACAGGATGTGAAGCCATCATCGGTGAACGTGGCGCAAGAGGAAGTAGCTTGTAGTTGATGAATCGGCTCCTGGAAGTAGCGTACGGGGTACCAAAACATGTTCATCTTTTCAGAAGGTACGTTTACTGTTCCTGAGGCCAAATTTTTGTATCGCTGGCCAGCAGCGAAGTCAAAACAGGAAACGCTAACAGCTGCGCTGGAAGTGGTGACCTGTTATGCTTTTGATGACAATTGTACTAACACTAGAATTTCGACGTCCTAAAATTAAATGAAATATATGTAATAAATGAAACATATGTCAGAAAATATGTTACCAATTTTCGTTCCCAACGGGGCCACTTGTTTGATTGCCCTCGGAGTCTTCTTGGCAGGGACACATGATTTTGTTGTGCATTTGCGATTTTGCAATGCCAGTTTTTCTTTCTGACTTAACGCGGAGTTTACTTCCGTTAAAAGCGGAACTGCTGACGATCCACATATTGCCTGCCAGCGGTAGCCCGCTGTAGAATGTACCTGGGGGCATTTTTGTGATCCTAAACAGGATGGCCATAGCACCTGTTAGCTGACTATGAAAGGAAGAATGGTATTGAAGATCGGTCATAAGTTTCCTACAAATAAATTTTGTTACCTGTCGAATTCAAGGATAATATTAGCAATGAATTACCTTCCAGCAGCGGGTGTGCTATGTTATTTGATCCTACAATTGAAATAATTTTAACCCTTCCAGTGAAATCCATCCGATATCGAATAAAAACTTCCGAACAACGCGTACAACTTTGCCATTATACAATGTTTTTTTTCGATTGAGGTTAAATTTTCATTCTTTTTTTGGTTAATAATCCAAAAGTCAGAATATGGTTAAAATTGTAACATGAAATATTCATGAAAAATACCCATATTGGAAGTTCTGCAGAAAAAACTAAAAAATGGATATTTTTCATTCGAAAATGGTTTAATGAAAATGAGCGTGTGTATGATGCAGACTGTTTCAATGGGACCGGTGACGAGAGCATATGCCCAGCATTAGTATGTTGCATATTTGATGAGGTTTATAGATTTTCGTACTTAAACCTTTTTAATGCGACTTCCTTGGCGTGTACTTTTTCGATGGTTTTTAGTAATACAATAGTATTTGTATAATTTTCAGATGGTTATATTAAAATATGTATCAAATCGTGTAGGATAATGTAATGCAGAAATTATTGGGTGTTTGTTATAGAATTTTCCAAAATTTCAGGGTTATGGATCATATCAAAAGGTAAGAATTGTTTCGCAATATCCTTAATGTTTTCCCGGACCTGGCCTTTGGCCTGAGCGTCGTTCATGATTGCAGTGTAAAGCCTCATGATGTGTTCCTGAATGTCAATAAGGTGGTATTTTTTGGGTTGTTGCGGATCAGATTGCTGCGACTGCTGTCTTACTTTTTTTTGAACTATCTCCAACTGTTCTCCTGTCGTATTATTTTCTTTGCGCTTACCTGCGGTCAGTGCTGTTACCCATCGTTCCTTGTCTCCGACTCTCTCCGGGTTATTTAAACAGGTTCCCATTATCTCTGGCTCTTTATCACTCCTGGCGCGCTTACGGGAAAGTTCGTCGTTGACTTTGTAGGCGGGTTGTGCTATGGGATGTCGTTTATTTTCCACCTTTCTCATTGGGACATTCTTGGTAACTGTTTTGGCGAAGCTCTCCTGTGGGGTTGGTGAATCTACAAATTCTAACAACGCATTGTACTGGTTGGACGTTGGTATTGTAAATTTTTCTCTGGCTTCCAGGAATGTAAGCCCGTGTTTCGCCATTACTGCTTTCAAGGTGTTCTGGCGGGTCTTCTCCGGACACTTCACGTCGGTTGTGCTGTGTTCTGTTTTGCAATATAGGCAGAAGGGTTTCTTTTGGCAATCGTCGAATTTTCCATCTAGGTGCTGCTCTCCACAGGTGGAACATCGTTTGGCGCTTCTGCAGTCTTCAGCCTTATGGTTGTACCGTAAGCAATTGAGGCACAATATTGCTTTACGGTAGTATGGAGTTACTTTGAGTACACAGCAGTACAGCTTGATTGTTTCCGGAAGACGGTTTGTCCGAAAGGTGATTTTAACCCGATTGGTTGGTGTGGGCTTATTGTTCTCAAAACGATTGAGCCTGTAAACATCCATTACAGGAACCGCGCTTTGAATATCCTGTAGGATGTCATTATTGTTTATCTCAGTTGGGACGTCCGAGATGACCCCTGTTACTGTTAAAAGATGTTTCGGGACATAGGCCTTATATCCATAAGTTTTGACTATTTCGCTCTGTATCAAACGGTTAGCAGAGTTGTGATCGGTCAAATAGACCATCACTTTTCGTTTTCCGGCGTTTTTTATCTCCGACACAGCATTCTCTACACCGAATATCCTGCGAAGCATTCGGCCTACAGAAATCTTATTTATTCCAGCTAAGTCAGGGTGGTTTGAACTTTTGGCTCCTTCTTCTACTACTCCCTTCTCCACATAAACTCGAAAAGGCAGTTGATCCTGAGAGTTGTATGTGAAATTCATTTTCTCTTTTTCAGGTTCCGGTTTCCGTTGATCTGGCAAGAATGTTGGCTTCGGGGTGGGATCAGGTGGTTTGGGGGGATGGGGAATCTGTCCACTCGCAAATCCCATGGAAACCTCCATTTTTTCTCCGTTCATCCTATGCCAAGCTACACCATTCCAAGATGGCGGGCCGACAGGAAATTATTTTCGGAATTTCCACTAATATAGCACTTGTTTCGAAGTAATTCAACTGTTTTATGCTAAAATGGCCGGCGTAGCCAACGACGAAGAGGAGCCACTCCCAACGATGAGTGAAGTTAAGGAAGCCATTCGCCAGCTGAATAGAAACAAGTCGGCTGGGAAGGATGGCATCGCAGCTGAACTCATCAAAATGGGCCCGGACAGGTTGGCCGATTGCCTACACCGGTTGATAATCCGGATCTGGGACATAGAACAGCTACCGGAGGAGTGGAAGGAAGGGGTAATATGCCCCATCTACAAGAAGGGCGACAAATTGGACTGTGAGAACTACCGAGCGATCACTGTCCTCAATGCCGCCTACAAAGTGTTGTCCCGAATCCTACTCCGCCGCCTCACGCCACAAGCAAACAGATTCGTGGGAAGTCATCAGGCCGGCTTCATGGAGGGACGGTCTACGACGGACCAGATATTCACATTACGGCAAATCCTCCAAAAATGCCGTGAACACCAAGTCCCTACGCATCATCTATTCATCGACTTCAAAGCCGCATACGACACGATCGACCGTAACGAGCTATGGAAAATCATGGACGAGAACGGCTTTTCCGGGAAGCTAATCAGACTGATCAAGGCGACGATGGATGGAACGCAGTGCTGTGTGCGGATTTCGGGTGAATTGTCGAGTTCATTCGAATCGCGCAGGGGGCTTCGACAAGGTGATGGTCTATCCTGCATGATGTTCAACGTGGCGCTAGAAGGTGTTATTCGACGAGCGGTGGGCGAAATGCGGGGCACGATTTTCAACAGATCCAGTCAACTTATCTGCTTTGCCGATGACATTGATATAGTCGGCAGATCATCTGCGGCGGTGGAGGAGATCTACCGCAAACTGAAACGCGAAGCAGGAAGGATTGGGTTGATGATTAATACGTCCAAGACGAAGTACATGCTGGCCTGCGGATCCGAGACCGACCGAACCCGCTTGTCCAGTAATAACAAGGTCACGATCGACGGCGACGAGCTGGAGATAGTCGAAGACTTTGTCTATCTCGGCTCACTGGTGACCGCAGACAATGACACCAGCCGTGAGATCCGGAGGCGAATTATCAGCGGAAGTCGTGCCTACTATGGACTCCACAAGCAACTGCGGTCGAGAAGACTTTGCCCTCGCACGAAGTGTAACCTGTATATGACGCTTATTAGACCGGTTGTTCTCTACGGGCACGAGACATGGATATTGCTCGAGGAGGACCTGCGTACACTCGGGGTATTCGAGCGACGAGTGTTAAGAACCATCTTTGGCGGCGTACAGGAGAACGGAATGTGGAGGCGAAGGATGAACCACGAGCTCGCGCGACTCTACGGCGAACCCAGTATCCAGAAGGTGGTGAAGGCTGGCCGGATACGCTGGGCGGGACATGTTGCGAGAATGCCGGACGACTGTCCTGCAAAACAGGTGTTTGCCACGAATCCGGTAGGAACAAGACGAGCGGGGGCGCAACGAGCGAGGTGGTTAGACCAAGTGGAGCGTGATCTGGCGAACGTGGGGTGCCCGAGAAATTGGAGAACGGTTGCCATGGACCGAGTGAATTTTAGGAATTATGTTCGTCAAGTTATGTCGTGAGACGGAATACTATGTAAATAAATAAATAATGCTAAAATGACTCGCGCGTCGTCGTCCGCTATCGTTTCCGCTACAATCTATCACTTTTCGACCAAAAAAAACCGACAAAAACTTATCTCGCGAAAAAAACGTGACCTTTTTCAACCGAGGTACAGTTGCCAGCTCATTTCTTCACCGCACGAATTCCAGAACTCTTTTGACTACATGTCTCGAAATATTTTTAAAAGTTTGTGATTTTCTCGAAAAACGGCATGTTTTGTTTTCCTAGCGCAAAGTGTCATGGCGGCCATTGTTCAAAGCAAAAATGAAAATTTCAAATATTTCAATAAAAAGACTTTCGAGGGATGCGTATACCAAAGAAGTTTTTTAACAAATAGGATCGTTTTAGTTTGTGATCAATAAAGTGATATTATTCCATGTTTTTTGCAATTATTATCTGTTTTTCATTTAAACCCTATGTGTTGTTATCTTCCCAATGGAGCACATATGATCCACCTCAAATCCCAAATTTATCAAATGGATCATTAAAGTAGGCTTAAATTATGCATCTTTTGTTCTAGAACTTTAGCTGTAAATCAATATTTCTATTTTTAAAACGTAAAAAACCTCGTGGGAAGGAAAGGGTTAAACGAACATGATTTTTTTTTTCAATTTTTAAAAGCTGATCTAAATTTTTTTCTTTAATCATTGTTTTAAATTTCTCGAGTTATGCACAAAAACTCCCTCACATCCCCCCCTCTGAAAAAAACGTCCTGAATCATTGAAGTAATATTTTTCGTATGCATTTAGGCTGGAACAAATATCAATTTCTTCTTTTGTCACCCCCCCCCCCCCCCCCCCTTCGAAATTTTCAAAAACCCGAAGGGGGGAATAAATAAAGTTTGAAGGATTTAATGTAAATTTCGAAAAAAAGATTCAAGAATCCAAAAGATTACAAGACGATAAAAACAAATTTTGGAAGATGGAAGTTATTCCACCTTTTGTATTCTTGATTTTATTGAATTTTTCGATAAAATATTACATTTTTTTTTTTGATTTATTTGAGACACTTTACCATCTCTGCGGCATTCGTGTCTTATAAAATATTACATGTTTTTTAGGTTTTGTGCAATGATATTCTATGCAACTGTGTTGCATACAAGCTTTCGTGCAATTTATTCCAATTTATTTGTTTTTCGCATTATTTTTTATTGTCCCCCCCCTCGCGATGTTCCAACTCCGAGAGACAAAAGAAGGATTTGAAATTTGTTCCGGCCTTATGCTCTCACGTTGAATATGGTTCCTGCTTGATAAATTCTCGTGTTGTTACATATATTAATCTCGTATGGGAGCCCCCTTACTGTCCATCTCCTGGAAGAAAATAGAGGTCTCCTTGGCAAATTTGCTTTAACTTTCTTGATTAGTTTTTTAGCTTTACAACAGATTTTGTAGGATTAGTTCTTGAGCTACACAAAAAATATTTTTAGAGAATCTGTCCTCCCCACTGTGAGGCTGATGGGCATTTCATTGAACTTATGAGTTCTCGAGATATGACGAAAAATGTATTTTTCTCTTTCCCACTGGAAAAGAGAAGAGGGAGGGGTCTTGAATAATCATAAAAACGCCCTCATCCCAAATACATTCCCATGCCAAATTAGTTTGCTTGATTAGTTCTCGAGTTATGAAAAAAATTTATATACAGGAGCTGCTCTCTCTCCTTAGAATGTTCCGACTCAAAGGGGGATAGAGAGGAGTGCCAAATAATCATAAAAGCTCTTTTTGTACTCAAATATCCTTCTTTTGCTAATACGATTTCTGTTGATTAGTGTTTAGTCACGCAAATAAAAATATATGGAAGCCTGTCCCCACTTTTTGTTCTCCCACTGAAAAAAAACGGGAGAGGTCTAAAATCGTTGTTCAATTTGCTAGTTATTTATAGGGAAGAATGCCACAAAGTGGCAAATTCCTGGCAAAAAAAATCGAGTTATTTATAAATGTATGAGAGACCTCCTTTTCACTTCCTATTTCCACATTAAAATTATAGGAGGGTACCAAATAATCAAAGAAACATTTCTGGTGCCTTAAAATCTAAATATTCTTACCTGCCAAATTCGGTTCCATTTTCTTGATAAGTTTTCAAGTTTTACAAAAAAAATGTTTCAGAGTCCCCCTTGGCACTTTGTATTTCCCAATTAGAAAAGAAAGGGTGCTTAATCGTTTTGGAAAAAACATACCATGAACGGTACCATAATTGTATAGAAATTGGAAGTACGCGCACTGTCACTTTGACTTTGAACTTTCATAACTTTTTACTCTGATGATATTTTTTGATCAAATTTTTTGCGTTAGGTACAGAGGGATGAATGACCCCATAGATGTTAAAATCCCTATGATCAAATAAATAAAAAAAAAAGCGTTAGGTACATCAACTATCACACTATTATTTCACAAAATTTGAGCTTTCTGAAGTTTGTGTGGCCTGAGATACAGTAATTCTACGAAAATCCGACTTTTTGGACTTTTCTCATTCAACTGCAATATCTCAGAAACTACGCTTCATTTTTATTGAAATTTTGCAGAGTGATTGTTGAAATATAAAGCTAGCATGTCTGAAGTTTTCGAAAAGTTGTATCTATGGGATCAAAAGCTACACGAGGTACAATATTTCAGGCATGAACCTAAAAATGCGATTTCTATAGAATTTTGGACGATCCATGAGAACAATATCGTTTCCATCCACCAATCAGACAAAAAATGTCTGGCAAAAGCAATGAAGAAAAGAAAAAATAGAATAAATGTTCCATTTGTGTTTTGAAATCGGAATCTCGCAACATTGTTTTGATTTTTTACTTGAAATATATTTACTGGTTGTTAAACAGAAAATAGGATTTTCCTACGGAAACATTCGTCCAAAATTCTATAGAAATCGCATTTCTAGGTTCATGCCTTAAATATTGCACCTTGCGTAACTTTTTATCTCATCGATAGAACTTTTCGAAAACTTCAGACATGCTAGCTTTATATTTCAACAATCACTCTGTAAAATTTCAATAACAAATGTTGCTCAGTTTCTGAGATATTGCAGTTTGAATGAGAAAAGTCCAAAAAGTCCGATTTTCGTAGAGTTATTTACTGTATCTCAGGCCACATAAACTCCAGAATGCTTTGTTGTATAATAGTTTGATAGTTGATCTACCTAACGCAAAAAAATTGATCAAAAAATATCATCAGAGTAAAAAGTTAGGGAAGTTCAAAGTCGAAGTGACAGTGCGCGTGCTTCCAATTTCTATACAATAATGAACGGTACTGTACGTGCTCAAATATCTTCCCATGTCAAATTTGGATCGATTATTTGAAGAGTGTTCGAGTTACGCAAAAAAAGTATTACAGCGCCCCTCCTCGATTACTATCCTCCCAATGTAAGGAGGGAGGGGTCTCAAATAGTCAAAGAAACATTTCTCGTATTCAAATACCCTCCTATACCAAATTTGATTTCATTTGCTTGATTGGTTCTCGTGTTGTGCCAAAATTTTCATTGGAGACCTCCACCACCTTTCCTATCTCCCCACTGAAATGAAGGGGGTGTATAATAATCTTAAAACATTTTCCGTATATGTCAAATTTGGTTCCATTCAATCGATAAGTGTTCGGGTTGCACAAAAAAAAAAGGAGACCCCTCCCCCCTTTCTATTTTTCCACTGAAATGAAGGAGGTGTACCAAACCATCATAAAAACATTCCTCATATCAAAATACCCTTCCATGCCAAATTTTGTGTACAAGTGCAACATATGCGTATCACCATATGTTATATAAGTTATCGAGTTTTGAACAAAAAAATATATGCAAGCCCTCCCCTCTTCTATCTCTCCACTGCACACAGGGGAAAACGATGTAAAAAGGTGATCAAAATTGTTTACGCCGAAACGGAGCGTTTTAGACCCATAGTGTCTTCAGGACATTTTACCTGCATTCAAAGCACTTTAAAATGAGCTTTTGATAATAATGAATCAACCACCTAGCAGTGAGATAGAAAAATTATTTTTTGTATTTTTCATTTTAGAGCATTTATGTCTTTGGCAAGTTTTTAGATTGTAAAAAGTGTAGCAATTTTGTTGAAGACGTCAACATCGTAGAAGCTAACCGAAAAAAGTTAGAAGGGTTCAAAATAAAAAAATATTTTTTCATCAAAATTTTCAGTATTTTAACGATATCTTTCCAGGCCGAGCTTATTCGAGCAAGATATGTTTGAAAGAGTTTTGAGTCATTTAAAATCGAACAGTTTTGTGGAACACACTTAATAAAAATATTCAGACTGAAACGAGTTAGATTGGAAAAACTAAGAAAAAATAGCTGTTTTCGAACACCTGTATCTTTCTAGTTCGGTTGAGTTCGGTTCATTTTTTGGTTGCATTAGAATCAGGCAGGTTTCAACGTTGTAAAAACATAGAGTTTACAATGTTATGTTGTTTATTTTGTAGCTTTATAAATGATTAAAGTTAGCTATTTTCAAGGAATCTAGAGGACAAATTCCAAGTTTATTTAAACTGATAATCAGCACCCTTTTTTATTTTGGTGAAACTTTAGCCAAATCATTATCTCGTACGCGTATGACGTTTTTAAGCCTCCATTGACGAACCTTATCATCTACCTTTACGCTTACAATACAATATACTTGATGAATTTGTTTTTCGGTTAGCTAATTTTAAATGCAAAAAAAAAAATTCCTCTAGATTCCTTGAAAATAGCTAACTTTAATCATTTATAAAGCTACAAAACAAACAACATAACATTGTAAACTCTATGATTTTACAACGTTGAAACCTGCCTGATTCTAATGCAACTAAAAAATGAACCGAACTCAACCGAACTAGAAAGATACAGGTGTTCGAAAACAGCTATTTTTTCTTAGTTTTTCCAATCTAATTTGTTTCAGTCTGAATATTTTTATTAAGTGTGTTCCACAAAACTGTTCGATTTTAAGTGACTCAAAACTCTTTCAAACATATCTTGCTCGAATAAGCTCGGCCTGGAAAGATATCGTTAAAATACTGAAAATTTTGATAAAAAAATATTTTTTTATTTTGAACCCTTCTAACTTTTTCCGGTTAGCTTCTACGATGTTGACGTCTTCAACAAAATTGCTACACTTTTTACAATCTAAAAACTTGCCAAAGACATAAGTGCTCTAAAATGAAAAATACAAAAAATAATTTTTCTATCTCACTGCTAGGTGGTTTAATCATTTTTATCAAAAGCTCATTTTAAAGTGCTTTGAATGCAGGTAAAATGTCCTGAAGACACTATGGGTCTAAAACGCTCCGTTTCGGCGTAAACAATTTTGATCACCTTTTTACATCGTTTTCCCCTGTGTGCACTGGAAGAAATAAGGGAAATCAAACCTTAATAGAAACTTTACTCGTATTCAAATACACTCTCACGCAAATTTTGGTACCATTTACTTGGACGGTTCTCGAGTTATGCAAAAAAAATTCTTTTGTTTGGGAGGCCCCCTCCCGGCTTCCTGTGAGAGAGAGGGGTCTCAAACCATAATAGGAACCTTTCCCGGCCTCCAATATCCCCGTCTGCCAAGTTTCACACAAATCCATTTTTATGTATATCGATAATTTTGAATGGGTCCGAAAAAATAGAATCTCAGACTTTTGAACATAATCCTGCCCAGCTTATCCGGCCAGCCTTCACCACCTTCTGGATACTAAGTTTGCCGTAGAGTCGCGCCGCCAAAGATGGTTCTTAACACTCGTCGCTCGAATACTCCGAGTGTACGCAGGTCCTCCTCGAGCAATATCCATGTCGCGTGCCCGTAGAGAACAACCGGTCTAATGAGCGTCATATACAGGTTACACTGCGTGCGAGGGCTAAGTCTTTTGGACCGCATTTGCTTGTGGAGTTCATAGTAGGTACGACTTCCGCTGATCATTCACCTCCGGATTTCACGGCTGGTGTCTTAGTCTGCGGTCACCAGTGAGCTGAGATAGGCAAAGTCTTCGACAATCTCCAGCTCGTCGCCGTCGATCGTGACCTTGTTATTACTGGACAAGCGGGTTCAGCCGGTCTAGGTTCCGCAGGCAATCTTATATTTCGTCTTGGACGTATTAATTAATCATCAACTCAGTCCTTCTGTTGCGCGTTTCAGTTTGTAGTAGATGCCCTCAACCGCCGCATATGATCTCTCGACTATGTCAATCCCGTCGGCAAAGCAGATAAGTTTACTGGATCTGTTGAAAATTGCTCGTCGAATGACACCTTCTAGTTTTACGTTGAACATCATGGAGGACAGACCATCGCCTTGTCGAAGCCCCCTGTGCGATTCGAATGAACTTAACAATTCACCCGAAATCCGAACACAGCACTGTGTTCGATCCGTCGTTGCCTAAATCAGTCTGGTCAGCTTCCCGGGAAAGCCGTTCTCGTCCATGACTTTCTATAGCTCGTCACAACCGATCGGTCAGCATTTTTTGAGGATTTGCCGTAATGTAAAGATCTGGTCCGTCGTAGGCCATCCCTCCATGAAGCCGGCCTGATGACTTTCCATGAGCCTGTTTGCTTGTAGGCGGCGGAGTTGGATTCGGGACAACATTTTGAAGGCGGCATTTAGGACAATGATCGCTCGGTACTTCTCTCACAGTCAAATTTGTCGCCCTACTTAAAGGTAGGGCATATTACTTCCTCCTTCCACTCCTTCGAGAGCTGCTCTGTGTCCCAGATCCGGACCAACAACCGGTATAGGCAATCGGCCAACTTGTCCGGGCCCATTTTGATAAGTTCGGATCCTTCTAAGCCGACTTGTTGCTATTCAGCTGGTGACTGACTTCCTTAACTTTACTCATCATATTCGCGCTAGTGCGCTCCAATGCAATACTCATTAACGAGACCACTTTCAGCAAAACCTCTCAACCTTACGACTCGACGCCCGAACTCTCCTCTAACGACTTGAGAACCGACATCTCCTCGCAATGACTCGAGATTCCCACACAAACTTCTCCTCTAACGACTCGAGATCCGACCCCTCCTCGCATCGACTCGAAGTTTACCTCTCCTCTACACGATTCAAGGCCCGATCTCTCCTCAACGACTTGAGATCTGACCTCTCCTCGTAACGACTCGAGGTGATGACTTGTACCCCTCCTCTTGTTGATACAGAGCCTGGTCCTTCCTCTTACGACTCGAGACCCGACCCTCTTTCGTAAAGACTCGGGGTTGACCACACAAACCTCTCCGCCTGGAGGTTCGAGGCCTGACCTCTAACGACTCGAAGCCCGACCTCTAATCTCCTGGTTTCGAGGTTCGCACACCTTGCCCGTCGTGTGCCAAATCGAGAGCAGCTTATCCTAGATTCGCGCCTGTCACGGCACACGCGCGGGACTTAACGCAACGACTCGGATGATTCCCGACGAAGACGTCATCCTACTCCGACTCGAATGGCTCGCCCGGCGTCGAGAGCCACTCTACCCGTGGGTATTCCCCGATCGTGGAATAATCCTTTCCCAACGATTTCCACTGCGAAGAAGGTACAGTCTCATCCCCGCAGCTTCTGTCGTTGGAAACCGCCCAACTCGAATATTCCCCGAAGGTGGAGCATCCTACGCACGAACGCGGCGCACCCACGGCATCCGCTACGCAGACGGTGTTGCCTTATCTTTGTAGCTTCAAACCGTGGGGTCGGACGCACTCTACTCGACAGCCCCCCGTCGATGGGATCAGTCTACTCCGACCGTTGTCCGATCTTCTTTATCCCCCTTGGCTGGCAACCCTAGGATTTTTGGCCCGCGGATTTTTCTGCCCGTTGTGTGCCAGATCGAGAGCAGCTTGTCCTGAACTCGCGCCTGTCACGGCACACGTTCGGGACTTCGAACGCTACGACTCGGATGTTTTCCGACGGTGACGACATCCTACTCCGACTCGAGAGGCTCGCCCGGCATCGAAGCCTCTCTACCTGTGGGTATCCCCCGACAGTAGTTAACCCTCTTCCTTCGAGGTCCGCTACGAGGAAGGTATCAAGAAGTATAATCGATATATAAAGCTATCTACAGTGAAAAATACACGGGTACACCTAAAATGTTTTACTTAAATCATAAGTTTTTGGGTATTTTAAAGCTTTTTCAACATTACTTTTGGATATTTTATAAATTATCCAACATCAGTTGAAAAATTTGACAAGTCTGTTTTTGTTTAAATTTAAAAAAGAAATATTCGGCCGATTCGGCCGAATACCTAGCTCAATTGTTTGGTTAGCCGAATATTCGGCTTAACGGTTTTTGGTGGTATTTGGCACCGAATATTTGGTACATCTCTAAAATGTACAAAACCATGCTTCTTGATGGTCTCAAATACCCCACTTGTCCATGCTTATTGATAGAGATTTTTTTTAAAATCTCTTTAATATTAAAGTGTTAAACAGTTCATGATTTCATTTTCTTTTGAACCAAAAATTGTTCCCATTTTCAGAAAAAACATTGTGGCAGTGCCAACATATCAAAACAATTCGGGCTAGAAGCTACGTCCTACGTTATCGAACTGCTTAACCGATTGAACCACTAAGTGCACAATCGATAATGAGAGCATTATCTATCTAAATTTCTCCCAGAAGTCTTGTAGTGCGTCTACCGTTTTCGATTAGTGTTACACCTGGCGCAAATTCATCCGAGTCGTATACACAGATCGATTGAAATTGGACTTTGGTGGTTCGGTGAACGAGTGTTTTTTTAAAGTTTTTTTTCTAATTTCATACTTTACTCTTTGATGTGTACCTATTTGTAAGCGTTAATTTTCCCCCCAATTAAGGTAGAGCACGCAGCATTCGAAAGCATGTAAACGAGCCGTTTCGTTTTAGACGCGTAACCAATGGACGGCCCCACTCTTTGCGCAAAAAGAAGTACGGGAAAAAATCGGACGAAACTACGAAACAGCTAGAGGATTCACAGCCGAACTAGCTCGCTACCTAATATGAAGGTACTTTTCGCTCAGTCAGTAGCAGTAGAGTAAGTGTTGTGAATGGGTTTTTGGCTGAAACGGAGCTGCCGGGAAACGAACGACAACAGACGACGATGACGACGACGGACGGATGGAAGGTTCGAAGAAGAATCGGAACGTGACGAGACACGGGTGTTGGAAGCGCTCCAGTAACTTTTCTTCCTTGCTCGCTCGGGGCAATACGGGAAATTTGGCTTTGGCGAGAAGAGAGTAGCAAGTTGTGTTAGAAACGGAAAAACTAACAAGGTGCCCTGCCGGCAAAAGCACCAGTAGCACCTCTATAACGTGAAGGGGGTTTCAGTTTTCTCGGTCTTTCCGATACCGCAATCAGATTTTTCTTTAATTTTTCGCTAAAACAAGTGGAATCGGTGGAGGGGAAAAGTGTAAAATTTTCTACCGTGCCGCTTTGCAAGAAGTCTAAAGAAAAATAGAAAAGTTTAAAGGCTGTGCAAATTCTAGAAAATCCCAAAAGCAGTGATAAATTCGGGCCAACTTGAGTGGAAAGTTTTCCAATCGGATGAAGGTAGGAGGAAATTTTCTAGCCCAGTGCCGAGTGAAAATAAGGGAAAAGTGAATAATCATAACGCGAATTATTGTCGGCTACCTTCTCAAGTGTTTTTTTTTTCGTACGGTTGTACCTAATGGAATACTGCATGCTACTACTGCTCCAGGTTGAAAAGTCGAGGATTGATTTTTAGGGGGTGCGCTGCTGCTGTGTTGGGTTTATTTGTGTTTGTGTTGTTTGCCCGAAGAAGAATCATCAACAGCAACAACAGTATTCAGTTCAGCAACAACAACGACAAAAAAGCTGCCATGCAAGAGGGTTATTTTGTGTGCTCCATTTCCAAATATTTGCAGCTATCGAAGAATGTGTGATTGGAAGGCAAAAAAGGAAGCAAAAATCTCTGGGGAAATAGCATCGAATTCATACTGAATCGAATCGCTGAACATTTATATCCATGGGGGGCTTAGATTTCCAGTCAAAACAATAATATTTGACGAGCGAAACGGTCGCTCGGATTCACCTTTTCGATGACCAGTGTAAATTAATACGGGTGAAACCAAACCTGGAACAGTGATAAGCTTCTGCTTGTAGATGTGTCAATATGGTTCATTGATTACATCCTTATTGAGTTATGTATGTAGTGTCCATATTCGCATGACCGTCCTAAAGATACGAGTGGTATCTCAATAACTATAACGATTTTTAGTACCATTTATGTTTTCCACTAAAGATTTGGTCGGGTTTCAAGGAACCTTGAAGAACGTTATGCCAAACATTGGAACAATTGAACATCAAAGAAGTGCCTGGAAAAAAACTTCGTTTCACAGGGGACTTATTTAATTCTGAAGAAGAATTTTTGTTTACTGCCTGACGACAGACGACATACAGCCTGAAGCTAGGGAATCTCGTCATACGGTCTGATTACCTACGGCCTGATGGTAAAGATCTAGACAATCTATGGCTTGACGGTCAGTCAACCAACGTCCAAATGATCACGGCCTGACCTCCTACTGGCTAACGACCCACGGCCTGATGATGTACATCCTGACGACATCCTGATATTTACGGCTTGATGGATTGCGGCTTACATTCAACGGACTGAAATTTGTATGGTCTAACGAACTATTCGCATTCGCAGATACAGTCGCCTAAAATTTCGGTTGGCGCTACGCAGCAACTCTCCGATTACAGTCGGTCGGATTTGCAACATCTTCTCTTTCGAGATTGTGGTACACTTCCTGACTTATAACTTTAATAGAAGCTAAATATCCCATTTCATTGTCTCAGATTATAAAATCTCTTAAAATGGAAAACCAGCTTCCACAGAATGTTATGTGACCCAAGAATTTATGGCATGAAGCGACCTACGATCTTATGATCTAAGGCTCGACGGCTTACGGCCGGACAACAGACGAAGCTACGGTTACTTTGTAACTCGCGTTTTACGACTTGATTACGGCCTGATGGTAAACTATATGACGACTTTTGGACGGTCAGACAATCAACGGCCTGACGGTTAGTGGGCTGGAATTCGGTGACTGGACCTGTGACTTCAAACTCTATAGTGGCGATCCACGACCTTATGGCATGAAAACTCAGGTCCTGAGGATCTACGATCTTATAACCTATGACCCTGATGACCTACGTCAATTGAATTCATGGTTTATCAATCCAAAAAGACATACATCTGTTAAACAGCTAATAACTTTTTTGTCTAAAAAGATACGAAGTTACGATATTCAACAAAGTTGTTCAGCGGAAAATTTCCTGTAAGAAATTTATAAATTGGCACAAAAACCATTAGCAGGCTCGGTTCCACAGAAGAAACAAAAATGATGTTGATTTTTTAGTACAAAATATTCAATTTTCCCATACAAACCAAAAAGTTGAAATTTACTCATGTAAACGTTACTCAAAAATTCTGCAAAAAATCATGGATGAGTTTTGGACCAAAACAAAGCTTTTAAGACCCCAGGGTTTGAGAAATTCAAAAATGACCCCAAATCGACTCAGTCTAATGACCCACGCCATGAGGTCCTACTACTGAATCCTCTATTTTAAAAACGCTGGCAAAAAACCTTCAACCGGCCGACATATGATCTGACAATCTGACAAGTCCATAGGATTACGGCCTGATGACCTGGGGCATAAAAATCTACGGCCTTGAGTCTTAACGGAATGCGGCTTGACAATCTATAGCCTAGCAGCCTACGATATGACGACCTTTTGGTTGACGTCCTGCGGTTTAATAGCCTGACAACCTACGATCTGGCGGTCTTTTTTTTTGGTTACCCAGGTGGTAAAATCGAAGAAGGAATTTTACGAATTGGTCCCAATGCATGTCGAGTTCCGTGTCTACATGGGAACAATGGGTCAACTCGTTATATACTCATTCGCTGACTCCTATCAGGCTTATCTTCCAAGCTTCGCTTGACCAGGCCACCTTCCCCTCACTGTGGAAAGAAGCTTACATGTTCCCGGTTCATAAAAAGGGAGATAGGAAAGATGTTAATAATAACCGAGGAATTTCAGCTCTGTGTGCTATAGCCAAACTTTTCGAATTGGTGGTTTTTGATACCATTTTCATGTTCTGCAAGCACAACCTCTCCTACGACCAGCATGGATTTATGCCTCAAGGCTCAACTACAACTAACTTACTAACCTTTACCTCGTATGTGCATAAAAGTTTTGCAAAGAAATCCCAAACTGATGCCATCTATACCGATCTGTCTGTCGCATTCGACAAGGTGAACCTTGATATTGTCATCGGAAAGCTCGCGCGTTTATTTTGTGGATCTCTCATTGCCTGGTTCCGCAGTTACCTTACTGGACGTAAATTGACAGTTCGTACGGGTAACTGTTTTTTCCAGGCAGTTCTCAGCTTCAGGCGTGCCTCAGGGAAGTCATTTAGGGCCGTTAGTATTCCTAATCTACTTCAATGACGTGCTGCAACTCCTCGATGGACCAAAATTGGCGTATGCCGACGACTTGAAACTGTACTACTCTATCAATGGCTCCGAGGATGTGAACTTCCTGCAGAACCAGTTTAACCTCTTTGCCTCCTGGTGTGATGCCAATCGCCTTCCTTTAAACCGTGATAAATGTGTAGTAATATCATTTTCCCGCAAACGACACCCGTTCTCAGCCGTTTATTTCCTTGGAAACGCTGCCATCTCTCGATCTAAACACGTGAAAGATCTTGGTGGGATCCTCGACGCGCGGGTGGATTTTAAGAATCACACAAACTATATCGTTGACAAAGCCTCCAGAAGCCTGGGTCTTCTTTTCCGCATGACGAAGGACTTGAAGGACATCTACTGCCTGAAGAGTCTTTACTGCAGTCTGGTTCGATCGATCCTCGAATATGCTTCTGCGGTTTGGTGCCCATATTATCAAGACGATTCTGATCACATCGAAGCCATCCAACGACGTTTTTTGGGTTATGCCCTTCGACACTTAAACTGGCAAGACCCTTTTCGACTTCCCAGCTACGAAAGCCGCTGCCGCCTGATCGACATCGACACGCTGCAAGCCCGCAGGACCGCCACTCGTGCTTCTTTCGTCGCTGATCTGCTTTCATCAAGAATCGACTCTCCCGCACTTTTGGAAGTTCTTCCACTTAGCGTCCGATCTTGTGGTTTGAGTAATCGGGATCTTCAGCTCTTCGTTCCTGTTAGACTAAACAATTACGGGGCCAACTCTGCAATAATTTGCGTCATCAAGACTTTTAACTGCTTCTCAGAACATTTTGATTTTGACGTTTCGAAGGTTGTATTCCGAAGAAGAATTCTTAGTGTTCTAAGTTCAGTGTAGATTTGTATTTGTAGTTAGTCTCTTAATTTTTAAATATCATTTGGATCAATATATGATCTGTTGATTTAATAATAAATAAATAAATATACATATGCCCACCTGGGGCCTCAGACTATTTCCCAAACCGGTACCTGCCCTAAGGCAATACTTCGGTAGAGGGTGTCTAATTCACGCATATGCGCTACTTATGCAACACTCGACAAGAAGTTCATATTTAAATTAAATATCATCCTGACCGCCCAAGATCATCTTCACGTTGTGGTCCCCTCGGCTACGCTGATTGTTTTGCGTAGTTCATTTCATAGCTTCGGACTCTTTGAGCTTAGTCAAGTTTACCAACGTTATCCTACGTCAATCGCAATTTGCGTCAGTCTCCAACTCCTTTGCAAAGCAAAGCAGTCATGACGATATGGCGGTCTACAGACGAACAGCCTACGTCTACCCTTGGCTTGAAAACCTTCGTCCTGATAAACTTCGATCTGATTCCGGTATAACGAATTAGAGCCTAACGACCTTAAGCCTCAAAAACTAAACAGCCAATGATGGATGACAGAAGATGCTGACAAGCACTTCTGGGATTTCGATGCATCACCTCTTTGTGTTTTGGTTTTTCAGTTTATTAAAATTGTAACAATACTGTTTACATTACGTGTACGTTTCGGCCTTATGTCTTGGCCTTCTTCAAAGGAAATAATGCATCGTACTGTACTGTACTTGGTGGTCTCGTCTGTGCATAAAAGCTTTCGGATGGGATGACCATTTTGATCGATGATGAAAAACTGATATTTTAATAACTTATTACGTAGTGGATATGTTACCTCTTTAATTTCAATAGTCGCGAATATTACTACCAGCACTTTTGCGCCATCTGCAAATGTAGATGTGCCTAGCAGCCAAGATACTTTGCCCGGACTCTTACCCCAGGGGGGGGGGGGGGGGGGGGAGGGGGCAATTTGTTTTCGCGCTCTACAGAGGGAAGAAGCAAACTGGCAATATCGTTGGGAATATATGTAGGTCGGCTCTTTGAAAATCAATGCAATCCCAAAGATCTCAAAGGAATCAATAAAGTACAACGACTTACCAACGAATTGCCAACTACGTCTTCCGGGAGTCCAAACATAGGCCTCTTCAGTCAACAGGGGTTAGTTTTGAATCACCACACTTCCGTCGACTTCCGATACTATTACGAAGACTATCGATTTTCAACTCGCAATGTACTACGGCGACAATTCCAAACCACGGCGATTTTCTACTTCTGTTACAACTCTAAATAGCTACGACTCTTTAGCAACATCCGACTTATAAAAAGGTTCCAGGGATAGAGAGCTGGCCCATGTCTTGCCAGCTTTCAGGAAAACTTTTCCCACCGCCCTTCTTCTGAGGTTTTTCCTCAAACCCAATGCCCAGACAATGCAAAAAAGACGCGCGAGTAACTTTTTTTGGTGGTCGTAGTCGACCATCCCTTAGTAAGCCATTGCGCTTTAAGGACGCCCTCTCGATCTTAGGTCAAGAAGCGTCGCTTACACTGAGTACAAACTGCATTCACTTTAAATTATTAATTGTGCAGAACCTACTCTGGACTGTTTGTTGTAATGGCTATATTTTTGTTCACTTTGTCCATTTTAATATCAAACTGAAAAGTCAAAAAACAAAGAAGAGGACCCAGTCGTAAATTAAAGAAATATCCATCATCTCAGAATTCATATTTTAGTTATCATTCCACTAAATCACAGTTATGCAATATGGACATTACGCATACTCATAAGGATGTTTTGATCAAAATCAGAAGTAGAAGTACAGGAAGTGCTCAAATGAAATCATTTTTTTTGTGAAAAATTAATGAAAAAAAAGCAACTGAAGAAGTGAATTGTGTGGTTTGCTAAAATAGCTTTCTAATTTCTATCCGCAGTGACTTATAAGAGAAAAAATGTAAAAAGTTTTTCTGGTGTAGTTTCGAAAAAAAACAAAAGTTCAATCTTCAGTTAACAAGAAAAAAATAATACCATAAAAATACGGGAAAACTTAAGACCACCAATAGCACAGTGAGCGCCCTAGTGCGCGGAAAATTTCTCGTGGGTGGTGCAAATCCTTCTCACGTGGATAATCCTAGTTTCATAACAAACAAACAAAAACAGTTGAACAGGCAGAATAGCTACTACGATACAACAGCCGGTTCGTCCACGTGGCCCCGAAAGCCGAGCAGCAGTGGCCATGGACGGCGTACGGGCGTTGGACATCCTGCCGCTGCTGCAAGAACGGTTTGCGCTGCTGTCCGGTGGCCGGGACAATCGGGGTGGTCCCATCATCTGCTTCCCGGCCACCACCAAGCGGGAGCGGGTCAAACCCGAGGACATCAAGCGGGTCGTCAGCTACTTCATCGGCATACCCAGGTGAGTTGGAAACCCTTCTTTTTTTCAAAACATAGCTAGTTCATTTTTTAAATAATTAAAACCCATAACAACGATTATTTGACGTAAAATTTAAGCCAGATTAAAGATATCGACTGTGACAAGAAGTTTCTACTACTTACCTATACTGACAATAATATTCCACAATTTATTTGACCAATTCAGTTTGTGTTTTCAATTTACATTGCATAATATTTGATAACGGAAAAGTCCTTCACAATGCAGTTTACCGAGGGATAAAAACTTTTTTGGCCAACCACTAGAAGTCAAATTATGTTTATGGCTGCTGCCTTACCTCTTCCCTCGACTACATTTATTAGCATATACCTACGTAAAGAAGAGGTGCTCAAAACTTATCGCAGCCATACCGGCGATTGCGATACAATTTGCATGAGCAGAGCACAGTTTCCACACCGGCTAGGTTCGATATGGTGCAGATACCGTCAACGAGTCTCGAGATGTGCCAAGTTTGCGATATGAGCATAATCCACATCAACAAAATAAACGGAAAGGGGTTTCCGCTTTTCCACGTTTCTTACTTTTTTCTACAACTTTACAGTACCATGGTACACAACATACACGTTCTTCTTGTTTCAGGCCGGATGGACGAGATGAAGAAAAAAAAGAGTTCTGTTTCAGAAATAGTCTTTTCCTATCGTGTCAAGGTTATCTGTGCACCATCTACGGTATAATTTTCCTGTTCAAGCGTTGTTTTTTTTTACATTTTGCTCTAGTTGAATTTTTCCGCGGTGTGATTACTGAACCGGAAGAAGACAGATCTCAAGCGTTTTTGTTTGGTGGCGTGTTTCGATTAAAGACTCAGGCTCGGTTTAAATCGGTTTGTAATAAAGAGAAATTGTAGGTTTATAATGCGTTGATTTAGAAAAGATTTGTTCAGTGGAGACTGCAAATTACGAAATATGAAACCAATGGGACGACAAGAAAAAAATGCTTCTTCCCGCTATGTCGACCTCATGTATAAAATTAGATAGGGCTTGTGATATAGCTCAGTTGGCAAGTCTGTTGTCTCCTGAGCCGATGTCCACGAGTTCGAGCCCAAGAGTAAACATCGAACACAGTTGTACCGGACAAGTTTTTCAATAACTTTCCGCCAACTGCAACGTTGATAAAGTCGCGAATGCCATAAAGATGGTAAAACGACTATAATCGAAACAAAAAAAAATAAATAAAATAAATAAAATAAAATTCGGCGACAGAAAACCATCTCATACTGAAGTTATCCGATAGGAAGAGATTTTTTTTATAGCAGCATAATTTTCCATTTCCATTCTTCTTCTTGATTTTCGATAGACTTTTGTTACTTCCAATCTATTTATATAAAACCTTATATGTATCATAACTTCACTAGAATAAAATCATATCAAACTTGATTTTTCGATATACTTTCAATCAGAAATTTTGCAAAAAATATAAAAAATGTGGTGCAGATGTAATATACCGAAGGTGTTGTAAAATCATGTCAATGTATCCCATACGAACTCCGTTTCGCTTTCAATATTTAATAAAATGTGTGATAAAAAGTTAGTGTTTGATTGATAATGGCGATACATTTTCACGACAAATTGCATAAAATATTAATACAAATGACGATCCTATGTATGAATGTTGACCTCAATCCAATCCAATCTCAATAATCACTCAGTTATTGCGAAATATTAAACTGTTAATATGGACGACCCCTTTTTCTGTCATTCGATGCCAACATTGAAATCAGAGATCGATTGACCATGCCATAAAACCCTTGCGAGTGAATTTTCGCCTCGATCAGCATCATTTTTTTTTGCATGTTTATTTTCTCATGTAGGACGAGGAGGAGTTTATTATAGTTCTTATTTATTTATTCCTACTTGAATAACAGGAGTTATTGGAAAGTAACGCAATTATTGCAAAAACATTTGAACTGTTAATATGGACGAACCCTTTAGCCGGCTCCTTATTCTGAATTCAAATTGCTTGTAATCATTGCTTAGCATGATATTTGTAATACTCATTCAATTTAAGTACATGTTGCTCGATAAGTTTAAGAAGATAGATTTTCTTTGAAATTTGTTTTGCCTATGCTATGAACTTTTTGGTGAAAAGCAAACTATAAAAACAGTTACACGAGTAAGAATATGGCTTGAGAATAATAATCAACGAATTTTGTATGCATTGATTTGGATAATTTTGAATCATCTTTGCTAATCTTAGTGAAGAGGCACCTTTGAAAGTGTAAATAAATTTGTACGTGAAGGCGTTCAAAGCTTGTTTCCTAGCTGTTCCTTTAAAAGGAACTCTATATTACCTCAGAACAGACATCTTTCCACTTTCGTAAAGCGAAATTCGATAGTGAATTACAATGTGTAATCCTACTGTGTTGCAGGGGTGCAGCCGTAACCCCAAGACGTGCAACGATCACTTCAAAAGTCTTTTAAAATGGATGTCCGTATTTCCGAGGACCAACTATGAACCGGTAGTTCAACGAAAAGGGGCCAAGCTTCTTTATTATCACCAAGTCGATCAAAGCTAAGCAAGCCTTGGTGACAGTAAAACAGTTTCGTGAAGTAAACATGTTGAGAAATTTCAATATGCATCTATAGAGCGTTGCCGTCAAGCTGCGTGTAAAGTAGACTGAGTCGATTTGGGATCATTTTCGAATTTTTCAAACCCTGTGGTTTTAAAAGCTTCGTTTTCGTTCAAAACTCATCCAGAATTTTAATGTAACGTTCACAAAAGTAAAGGAAAATGGGCATTTGGGTTTTATTTGTGTACACGGGTGAGTAATGCATTGGTAGAAATTCCTATTTTTGCGGTTGTACTCCATTTTCCCGAAAACCATTGCCCAGAATGAAAAATCACCAGAATTTCAATCACCAGAAATCCACTTCCCCAAAAAATTTTTTCCCAGAATGCACCATTTACCAGATTTTTTTTCCCAGAAGAAAATTTACTAGAATGAACCATTTCTCAGATTTTTTTTCGCCAGAATTGCAATTTCCCAGAAAATTTAATATATTTGTCCAAACTGAAATTTAAAAAATTCAAATGGATTTTTTCACAAAAATTGGGTTCAAATAATACTATTCTTTTGCGGCAAAGCCGCAACTAACGAGGATGAAGGGTCGAGGCGGCACAAAGCCGCCGAGGTGGCCGCCGACCCGCCGTCGCACACAGGGGTAAAACATGAAAAAGGCGATCAAAACTATTTCTGCCGATACTATGCGTTTTAGACCTATAGTGTCTTCGAGACAAATGAACAACATTACTATTGCATCTAAAATGTTTAACTGAAAACATAAATTTTTGATGATTTTGAAGGTTTTTCAACATTACTTTTGGATATTTAATAAATTATCCAACATCAGTTGAAAAATTTGAGAAGACTGTTTTTGTAAATATTTGAAAACATAAATATTCGGCCTGTTCGGCCGAATACCTAGTTCAACTATTCGGTAAGCCGAATATTCGGCTTAACGGTTTTTTTTGCGGTATTCGGCGCCGAATATTCGGCCGACCGAATATTCGGTACATCTCTAGTATAAAAACTTCATTTTTGGATCTCTTCTATTGACATTTAGGTACACTATGAAGATAACAATTGGCCCCTTGAATTGTATGTTGTGTGAAAGGTGATAATTTTCTGCAAAACTGTAAAATATGTAACTGAACTCGTCCGAACTCAGGAGATATAACCAGTTAAAAATGACTATTTGTGTGAAGTATTTTGAGGATATCTTGTTTAAACTTGAAAATTGTTATACAGTATATTCAACAAAAAGGTGTAACTTTACTGTCTCCAAAACTCTCTAGAACATATTTGATAGGAAAAACCACTCGCAAAAAAGTTATGTTGAAAAAACTGAAAAATGATGATATTTTTATAAAAATTGTCATAACTTTGATACGATTATTGATACAGCAATGACTTATTCGGCAAAGTTGCTAGAATTGGTACAAACTAAAAACTTTTCTCAGACAATAAACATAGCACCAAAGTGGATATTATAAATGTTAGTTTTTCTAACTCACTGCTAGGTGGATTGATCATTTTTTTTTTCAAAAAACTGATTTTATAGCCCTTGTAATGTTGTTCATTTGTATCGAAGACACTATAGGTCTAAAATGCATAGTATCGGCAGAAAATAGTTTTGATCGCCTTTTTCATGTTTTACCTCTGTGTGCGTCGTAAGCGGCGGCCCCGCGACAAGCATCAGCGTGAAGGACAAAACGTCTTTCAAGTTCGAACGCGCAACATGAGGAGTCGGATATCAAAACGGTTTTTAAAGGACCATGAAATGCAACTGAATGGAATGAATCAAAGAAACTCTCTACGAAATTCTCAAAACCGAACGCTGGATTTGGTTTTTACGGACGAATCTATCTCAATTAGCTCGGTCACTGAGGCCATTGATGCCGTTGTTCAGATTGATATGTACCATTCTCCGTTCAATTTTGATATCTCTTTTCCAAACCCTATCGATTCGTTTTTGATGAGACGTTCGATACTTCAGCTCGCAACTTCAATCGCGCAGGTTTTGACACAATGAATCGAATCCTTTCGGAAATCGATTGGATGGATTTCCTCAATTGTACGGACGTTGATATTGTCGTGAGAGTATTTTGCTCAATTTTGGATGATGTTTTTAACGAATCGGTAACTTTGGTGCGACCTCCTCTTCGACCTCCCTGGAGTAATGGACGCCTAAGGCGGTTGAAACAGTTACGTTCTAAATTACTTAGAAAGTTCACTAGCTCCAGGTGCCCTTTCACTAATATGAAATTGAACGTTGCTACAAGAAGATATCGCAGTTACAACCGTTTTTGAAATTTTGGAAATTTGTCAACTCAAAACGAAAGGAATCCGGTCTGCCTGCGGTACTCCAACTCAATGACAGAATTGCCATTACATCATACTGCATATCAGTTTTTACATCATATTGCATATCAGAAATGGATGGCGGAAAACAAATTGATGCAATTTATACTGATATTTCGGCTGCATTCGATTCAGTGAATCACGATATTCTCCTGAAAAAATTGCAGCGTTTGGGATGTTCTGAACGACTTTGTGCTTGGATAAAAAGTTATCTTACGAATCGCCGTTCAGCTGTTGGAATTGGTTCTGCAGAATCTCCTGATTTTATTCCAAAAACTGGGGTTCTACAAGGCAGCAATTTGGGCCCTCTGTTGTTTACAATGTTCTGTAATGACATTAATTTGCTTCTAATTGGCTGTGGAGTTCTCCTGTACGCGGACGACCTAAAAATATTTTTGGTCATGAACAGTTAAGCTGATTGTTACGAGTTACAAGGCTTCCTGGACATGGTTGTGAACCTGTGTGCTGATAATTTACTGGTTTTAAGCGTTGCTAAGTGTTGTGTTATTACATTCGGTCGGAGGAAACATCCATTCCTATATGAATACAGAATACTGGGTGAGTCACTGCAACGTGTGGATCAGAATAAAGGATCTTGGAGTTTTATTGGACAGTCATATGACTTTTAAGCCCCATTACTCTGTGGTACTAGAGAAGGCCAACAGGATGCTGGGATTCATTATACGCCTGAGTACAGAATTCACCGATCCCGTCTGCCTGCGAGCTTTGTATTGCTGACTGGTTCGATCAATATTGGAGTCTGTAAATCTGGTATGGTAGCCGTTTGAGGCTTTGTGGGTTGCGCGTTTCGAAGCAATTCAACGGCGATTTGTGCGGTATGCTCTCCGTGAAATACCTTGGGAAAACCCATTAAAACTACCGCCCTATCCACAACGATGTGCTCTTCTGCTTGGACTCCATACGCTGGCGGATCGTCAATCCATTGGTCGATCACTGTTCGTGGCAAAGATCCTGAGAAATGAAATTGACTGCTGTTGGCTACTTTCCCGTTGTAATATTTATGCTCTAGAACGAACCCTTCGTAATCGAGACTGGCTCTCATTGGAACCACGAAGTACGCGCTATGGCAGTAACGACCCCCTTCGGCTGATGTCAAGCTGAGGCGACAAGCATCGCTTTGCGTTATAAATTCCAATAAGAAAGCAATGCAACGCATTGGTATGTCATGCTGGTGCGCCATGGCGCTTTCAAAATTCACTACACATCACATTATCATTTCTCTACATCTGATAATGCTTGAATCGTCTCCTTTCTTTAGGGAGCAATTAAAAACTCATCAGATCATGATCCGGATTGCGAAAAGGACGAAATTTCAACCGACAAAATTCTTTGTTTTTTTTTCCGGGAATTAAGAATTTTTGAAAATTTTCTCGTCGATTCAGATATTATTTAGTTTATTATCACAAATCTACGAACCCGAAATCACTGCTTTTAACCGAGAAAAAACAACATTCCCATTGGATTTTCTACTTGTCGCGCTTCAAAACACCCTGGCATCAGCTTTGACGCGCTTACCAATGCGCTCAGCTTGACAGGTCTGCGCTTTTTCCATGGAGATCAAATGAGAGCAGGTATGTCGTGTGAACGTGTTGCGCTGCTTGTCGCCTCAGCTTGACATCAGCCTTCGTTCCGCAAAAATATGCTTCCTCCGTTTTTATACCCTATTCGATTTTAATGTGTCCATTGCGACTTTCAAACAACGGATTGAGCAAAGCATGAGTGAACGGTTAAGAAACTAGCAAACGATTTATGTAAACCTAGATTTAGATTTTAATCATTCAGACACCCACCTTTGTCAGATGATTTCAAGATAATAAACAAATAAACAAATTATACAAAATTTAAGTACCCACACCATAAACAAAGCACAATATTGGTTGAAAAACAAATTTAGTTGGAAAATTTCAAACCTGTAGTTTCATTTAAAAAATCATTTTGAGAATACTAGGGGAAAAAATCTGGGATTTGTGCCATTCTGGGAAATGTTCCATTCTGGGGAAAAAAAATCTGGGATATGGTCGATTCTGGTAAATGGTGCATTATAGGGAATTTTTTCCTGGAAAAAGGTTCATTCTGGGTTTTGATTTCGGGTATTTGTCATTCTAAGGAAAATTTATTTTGGGCAAAAGTTTTCGGGTAAATGGGATACAATCATTTTTGCAGTTTATTCTTATCACTAATTCGAGATTTCCGTAACGAATAATTTTATCCTTTATTTTTCTTAAAAGTATGAAGAAAACGCTACATTTGTATAAAAAAAAAGATCTTGAATTCAATAAAAAGTAACGGAAATAAGGCAATTGTTTTAATTACAATTCTATCTGAAGTAAGCTTTATACTCAAATTTATCATGATCTTCGAAAACATCCCCAGGCAGAGCAGAACTGAAACTTGAGAGGAGACAGTCTCATGGTACGGATTTGATTAGTGGGAAAAGCCATAATTCAAATAATCATAATTCAAAATAACTACACAGAATTACTAGACAGTGTACTGATCCTATTTACAGAGGATATTATGAATGTAAAAATTATCTTTCTGTTAAATAATGGCATGATTCATGTCCTCAAGAAAAAAAAATGGTTGGGTTCTTCAAGAAAAAGAATAATTTTCCGTGTGAAAGTGATTATCAGAAGTTTGGATCAGTCCTTGGGCTACAAACATGAAAGATACGAAGGAACTTAAAGATTAACAATTTTTCAGTCGACTAGAACAAAACTCTTGGATAATCCAATTGAGTCAATGCCAAACCAAATCTTTGGCACAATTTTAATAATAGTGGAGTAGCTGTTATTACTGTTAACAGTTTTTAGTTTTTTAATAATTTTTTCGATGTTTTCTTAATAAAACAAGAAGTGAGCTTATATGAAATTCCCCCCCAAAAATGAATATTTTTCAATATACTCAGATAACAAAAACTCATGATGAGAATGATCCTTTAAAATGTGTGTCTCGTCTTCTTTCAACTTTTAGTTTTGTTTTGGAAAATTTAATATTTTTTTCTAAAATTAACGAGTAAGATATTTATGACTCTGGAATCGATCATTAAATCGTTGTTGTGCCAATTTATAATTTATCTAAAGCAGGGGCAACCGTTTAAAGCAACGGGCCACTTTGAATTTGAAATCTTCTCGGCGGGCCGCACTCAAAAATTAATTTTCTAATAGTTAGCAAAGCTATGCGAAAATTTTAATAAAGAAATTTATTTAACGAAAACATGACTGAATAAGGGGAAATAAAACGAATTCTTAAATTTAAAGACAACGGAAATTAAACCCGTTTTTTAAATATAAGGTGGATAATAGTAGCTGAAGCTCACTAAATCTTGATCATTTTTAAATAATTTAAATTTTTAATCGATTTGAACTTTTTCGCGAATAGGTATTGATTTTTACTAACAAAGACATAATATTGCTTCCCTTTTCATTTGAAACAAAATTTTTTAAAAGGTCTTTCTGGGAATGTTTGAACCGTTTTCTAGTTAAAACCCTGTGTAAAAAACTGTCAAAGTTACAGTTTGCATTCTTGATTCTAGAATTTTTTTAAAAGATTTCCTGAATGTTCTTAATTTAATTCAGATATCACTGAGATAGGCTTTCCTAAGCTGATTTATGAAAATCTTATGATTTTGGGAATGAGGACTGCTTGATTTCAAGTAAAAATTACACAATTCATCGATGTTTGGCTTGATCTGATATATTTCTGAAAACAGCATCATAGATATTCGTATCAAACTTTTTGTGTTGAATCACAGAATGGCATAGTATATTATTTTGTCAAAAATTAAGAATTTTTCTAGGATTTAATGCTGAGTCATGTCGATAAGAAATCTAAAATCGTTAACAGAGTCTTTGTTAATCAACTTTTCTCTAGGGCTTGTGATATAGCTCAGTTGGCACGTCAGTTGCTTTCTGAGCAGATGTTCGTGAGTTCGAGCCCAAGAGTAAACATCGATCACAGTTGTACCGTACAAGTACATCGTATGATACAACGTTGTCATTGCTTAACACGAAAGAATAATAATCTCAATAACGGACTTAGAAATGTCTGTTATCATCTGTAGCCTCCGAATATATTGTTTGCTCTCTCGATCCGCGTTCATGGGTTTGAATAAAATAATATTGCATACATGACTTTAAAAGAACACAATATGAATGATTGCATGAAAAATGCAACTACGAACAAGTGAAGTGCAGATTTAATTAAGTTACTAAAATATATATTTTTTAAAATAGGTATGGACAAGTATTTTGGGATGATTAAAAATCCGTGTTGAAAAGAAGTCAGGAAAAAAAATAATTTGAGAAAAGTCTCGCGGTCCGCACAAACATGCCTCGGGGGCCCTGATCTAACGAAAGTTTCCTGCTGAACAACTCGATTACCGTAACTTATTTAGTATCTCTCTAGATATGGAGAAGATGAGCACGGGTTGAAGAATGCATTTTGAACTGATAGAAAACCCCTCCAGATTGTTTTTTATTTCTTTTTGTTTTTTTTAATTTTCCCGATTTTTGTTGCGGACTTTTTTTTTTCTTACGTTCACCGCTATTCTGCTTGCACTTCACTTGAACTGTAAACCATGCTTGAGAAGTTATTCTAGGCCAAAAATGAAATGAATACTACATGAAATACAGTAAATTTCTGAAAAAAAAAACTATTTTTATAGCTTTCCTGCCAAACAAGTGATTTTTGAATGTGACAAGTTAATTAATAAATGCTAACAGAAACTATTGACGAAATTGGTAAAAGTTCGGTAACGTTTATTTATTGCAAAAAACCAAATAATATCTATCTAGGAGTAAAACTTAATTCAAAAGTATGGCTCGTCTAGGTTTCCAAATACAATAAAGCAATTGAAAGCAAAAACTTAATTACAAAAAGAACGGATCCAGGTTTGCTTTCCACAAACCCAGCGGCAAACGGAAATCCTCTTTCATATCCTGAAATGTGCTCAATGAGTCAGATGCATAACAATCACGACTCTGTCTGGTACTTCAGCTCAGCAAATCTCGCTGCATACCAATTATATTTCCTAGTGCATATTGTGTACATATATGAGGTATAGGGTGCGAGATTAGGTTTTGTACGATAATGTTGTGCTGAATGTTGTTTTAGTCAAAAAAAAAGTCTAGGTACCATGAATTGCATCTTGTTCCTTTTAAGGTTTCGGTAGCTAACTATTTTTGAATATTATATATTACAAATTAAATTATTAAATATGAACACAAACTAATTCTAAAATTAAGTTTTCGCTATTTATTTCAAATTTCTCAATTTTCTCAAACATTACTGATTTAAAAAAAAATGAACCTGTCTGTTTAGACAAAGTTAAACTGTACCAGAGTAAAATACTTCACTCAATTGACCCTATTGTCGGTCGTGGAAACTCGCATAGTGATACACAATCTGAAAAAAAAATCCGGCGACTCCTTTACCTTGATTCGTCCCGTGGTATAGTTTTATGTTACTCGTTTTCCAACGAGTAATGCAGCAACAGCAGTGTGGTTGGTTCGGAAGGTTGCATGAATTCTTTCCTCTAGCCAGCGCGATATCCTCTAGCTAGCGTTCACTCAATTTTCCTGCTCTTAGCTCGAGAATCTTGTGGTAGGATGCCGCTGCCGTATCAATTATGTGCAGATTGATTCAAATGTATTTGTGTAACAAACTGGGTGGTTTTTCTCGTGGAGAAGCACTTGACTCGAGCAAATGCCGTAGCTAGCTAGACACAAACAAACAAAAAAAAAAAGAAAAACCTTATAGCGTAAAAGTAAACAAGCAATCAGGAGATTTTTATTTTATCTGGTGTGTGATGACGGGGGATGTTGGACGGTGGAACATTGTTCCAGGCCCCTTTGTGCATACATATGAAAAATCCTTAGGGCGGAATTGTTAAAAAAAAGATGTTTCAAAGAACTTTGTTTGTAAGATTCATAAATAAAACTCGTCAGTTTAGAACACTACAAAAAGTTTTCAATTTCATTATGAAATTATTCTATAGCTTAACAAAAATAAAATATTTTTGGTTCGCTGGATCAATCGTCGGGTTTTTCTGATTGTGAATATTTCTGTACGTCTATTTTAGTTGACACGATGTATTTCATTATACTTGCTAGGTTATAATACCTATTGCCAAAGTGGAATTGTTTAAAATTACACCGACATTCAGCCAATTATATTTGTAGAATTGTTGATAAATGAGGATTATAATGATATTTTTTTTAGTTTTGCTAAAATAAAAGGTGCCTTAGGCTGATGTCATGCTGAACCAACTAGCAACGCAACACAACGCAACGTTCCAATAAGATTGCGTTGCAACGCATTGGTATGTCATGCTGGCGCGACCTGTCACTTTGAAATTCCCTACAAATCATCACTTCTCTACATCTAATAATGCTTTGAATCGTCTCCTTTCTTTCGGGAGCCATCAAAAACTCATCAAATCACGACCCGGATTGCAAGAATGCCGAAATTTGAACCGACAAAATTTCTTGTTTTTTTTGCCGGAACTAAGAATTCATGAAAATTTTCTCGCCGATTAAGATATTTTTTAGTTTATTATCACAAGTTCGGACAGATCTTCGTACTATTGTGCTTAAAACCCGGAATCACTGCTTCAAATCGAGAAAAAACAATATTCCTATTGGATTTCCTACTAGTCGCGCTACAAAACACATTGGCATCAGATTGGTCGCGCTATACAAAGCGACCAGCATGACAGGTCTGCGCGATTTCCATGGAGATCAAATGAGAGCTGGTTAGTCGTGTGAACGTTGCGTTGTAGGTCGCGTTGCTAGTTGCTTCAGCATGACATCAGCCTTAATGTCATACACTGGTTAAGATGTTCGAATTGGCAAGACAATATAAAAGTGGTGTTGTGAGTTCGATTCTCACTTTCCTACGGCACTGTTTTTTTTTCTATTTCTGGGATGAATTGGATAGTATGAAAATGTCATAAAATGTTTTCCTAGGTTCGCTTGAATGTAGTGGTCATGAATCATTTTGCTTGGGAGCTCGAATCCTTATGCCAGTAGTGCTTTTTCAAACATATCATCCTTGGCATAGTACACTTTTCAGCGCATGTATTCCGCATTCCTATGTTTTATGTGCAAGATATTGGTGAATAAAGATGTATCGAGAAGTGGTATTCGGTCAACGGCCGAATATCGAATATTGACCTTTTAAACTATTCGGCGAAACGAATATTCGGTCGAAGATGTAATGTTGCACTAAATGGTGAGGCGTAGATTCATCAAA
This sequence comes from Uranotaenia lowii, assembly GCF_029784155.1. Lineage (NCBI taxonomy): Eukaryota > Metazoa > Arthropoda > Insecta > Diptera > Culicidae > Uranotaenia > Uranotaenia lowii. Next base: position 153,248,120 of record NC_073693.1, on the reverse strand, counting down.
CAAAGCAATAACAAAATAATCTAGGTCTGTTTGTAGAATTCAAAGGATTAACACATGCCCATACATTATGTTTCTGATGTTTTGTTTGACGGATGATGCTACTAGCCGTATAATCTATATATATAAAAATGAATGTTTGTCTGTCTGTCTGTTCCCTATAGACTCGGAAACTACTGAACCGATCATCGTCAAAATTGGCATCTGAGGGTTTTTGAGGCCGGGGATGGTTTCTGTAATAGTCAAAACTCCATCCGACTTAAGGGAGGGGGAGCTTCCATACAAAATTTGTAGTTTTTCGAAACAAATTAAAGTCATGACATCCATTTTCTCGAGATTTTTTCTTCCTTTGGGCGGTTTGTTTTTCGTCTCCATGGTCGAGGTCGAGGCGTCGCGAGCCAACGTCGCGAGGATAGTAACCGTGGCATAGCATACTGATCAGTGGGAATATTTTGGCGCATATTTCACAACCAAGAATATTTTCAATGCAAGGGGTGGCGATATGAAGCCTTGATGAGATTTTTTTTCTACTTAATTCCTAGCTCATTTGTAAAGCACATGGTTATGAATGACGCCTAGATGAGACCCAGATTGAACTTTTGCCGATCGCATAAAACATTACATTTTTTTGCCAAAATCTGAAATTGAAAAGTCATGGCATCCATTTTTAGAGATTTTCTTTTACTTGAGGGGTTTGTTTTTCGTCTCTATGGTCAAGCATACGTCGTCACAAGTGGATAGTAACTAAAGCATACTGTTCATTGATCGCTGGACTAATTTAACAAACAGGCGCCTGTTTCTCAACCAAGTACCTATGTTTCTTATGCACGTGGGGGCGATATGCAACCTAGATGTGTTTTTTCTTGCTTAATTGCACGTGGTAATAAATAACGCCTAGATGTGACACGGATTGGTATTTTATCAATCGAATCGAAACCAATTGAAAGATTTGCAAAAATACTTCAAGGAACATTAGAACATGTTCAAACGTTCAACTTTTTCTGTTAAAAAAAATTAAAAATTATGTTTTATTCTAGAAATTGTTACTTCGGCCCAAATACACAACGGAAACGAATTTAGAAATGAATATGTGTTTCATGGGTGCATAAAAGAGACTTTTGATTCGCTTCGTTTTTGAAAAGCGAGACTTTAGAATTGATATTCAACTGGACGCAAATTTTTTATGAAAAAGTTTTAGTAAACCCTTAAAGTGATAAACACAATATTCCCTCCTGTCAACTTACACGGTGGGGCAAGGGCAAACGTCGAACTTTTAAGAAATTCATCTTCAAAATGATTCAATATGTTGGAAAGACCAGAAGGGGTATTCCGAATGATGAAACTGAAGCGGATATTGACAATTCTTAAATGTCTTAAATTCTTAAAAGTAGAGTAACAAACATAAATTTATACTGCAGGAATACTGCAGATATATCAGCAAAACTTGATACGTATTAAATGCATTTTAAAGCCATTACTCTGACGCATCTGTAAATAAGCTTTGCATTGACACTTGCCCCAATATACGGGACAAATGTAAACTTAGAAATTTGATTTTGCCAACATTTTTGAATATTTGACTTTCAAAAAGAAAATTAAAAAAAGCGCTGAGAACTTATTTAGTGATGCAACTGATATTTTTTTTAAATATTTATATTTTTTGCCATAGTAAATTGATTAAAAAAAAAGAAATTTGCACTGTATTTAATAGGTACATAACAAATTTAATATATTTTTTATTACCATGATAAGTGTTGTTTGGGAAAACTTCAAGCTATAATGTCTCATGTCCACGAGTTTGGAATATGGCGAAACATTTTTTAAACATAATTTTGGCGCAAAAAGGATAGATATTCAAACTGCTTCGTAGGCGAGGATGGTGAAAAAAGCTGTTTGAAAATGGTTATTTAAAATCCTTTTCATTGTTTTTTTTTTTTTTAATTTCTATAGCTTATTTTTTCAACTCCAAAAAATACACCATCTAAAGCTTATCAGGAGCTGGAAGTGCATATAATACAGAATATTAGGAATATACCCAAAAAACCGTCTCGATTCACGCTATCCATCGGTTTTAGAAATTCTATCTCCATAAAGTACAATTTGCAATACATTCCAATATGCGAATCTTTTTCTTTCAATTAGTAATTTATGTAAACTGTAGCCGGTTAAATTTGCCTACCTTCTTCAAGCAGTGGGGGACAAAATTGGAAAAGATGGGGGAGCTCCCATGTAAATTTAAGATAAAGAGCTTTTCAAAGAAGGGACCATATTTAAAAAGTTTTTTTTGGGTACAGAGTACAAATTTCAGATCTTGAAGAACGAGTTTAGAGATCAAGTCTCAGTAAATAATATATACCATCTTTGAATTGCAATTCAGAACTACAGCTGAGGCTCTCATTTCAAAGTTGTTGGTTCTGAAGTATGATGAGGTTTGATTTGAAAAAATGCTCTCTAAAATGTAAATTTGAATAAATTACAAATTACATTTATTTTCGGAAGGTGTAGCAAAGCACAACGGGTCAGCTAGTGTAACAATAAAAAAATCAATCATGAATGGTATGTGCAAAAAAAATCCCCTCGAACAGGAATCGAACTCGAGTCTACTGATTACCTCTCTGACACCTTAGGGGCCGTTCACATACCACGTGGACAACTTAGGGGGGGGGGGGGGGGGGGGGGTGGTATGGAAATGTTCATGCTTGGCCACGGAGAAGGGGGTAGGGGTTTGGGTCATGTCCTCGTGGACATACTTACTTTCAAAATATTTTCTAAAGGTGAATAAATATTAAGATGTTTAAATCAAAATCTTTAAATGTTTAAATGGCAAAGATTTCCAGTTTTAGTTTAGCAAGTGATAAATATGATAATTTAGAAAGATATTTTTTTTTTAAATTATTTTATATCAGTACATTTTTATTCGGTTTTTTCAAAATCAGCCATTTCCATAACAAAAAGGCAAAAAGTGGTGTTTTCTTACTGTCAAATTATAGGTATTTAAAAAAACTATTTCAAATCTGTCCACGTGAACATCCAGAGAGGGGGGTAGGGGTTAGTCAAATGTCCACGGTTGTCCACGGAGGGGGAGGAGGGGGTCAAAAATCTCATTTTTCTGTCTACGTGGTATCTGAACGGCCCCTTACCAATAGGCCAAATCGACAGATGAAACAAGTCAAGCTGTAGCTCTACTATTCAGTTGACTTCATCGAGTTGAATTCGCTGCTAGAATATACGGCAGAAAACGCTCATCTGGCCCTGATTAGTAGTTCTCTGTTCGCCCCAGGTCAACAAATTTAAGTAAAAACGCGTTTTAAAATGGATAAAAATGAAAAATTAAAATTTTTATGATGATGAAAATTGAGAAACAATGTGTAAATAATGTAACAGTGCGTACATTTCAGATCAAGATGATTTAAAGGTCAAAAAAGCTTATTTGGTGGTGCTCAAAAATTATAATATTTTCGTCACTTGAAAACCTAGCTGGTTATTATTTAATATTTCTGTAAAGATGAAAAGGATATTTCTTTTTTGGTGAAAAATTAATACTATAGGTAGTACGAAACAAATCCTCATGAAAATTTGTTTAAGAAAATACGTACTTTTTGTAGAAAAAAGGAGTGCTTATTATGCCCTGGGTGCTCGTTATGCCCTTATCTCCCCTATAATACATCAGATTTTTTTCAAGTAGGGTGTCTTTGATTTTCAAAATGTCACCATTAGCTGAAAGAACATCAGATAACTTGTCGCTTCTAGGACGTTAATCACCAAAGATATTGGGTTCCAGTGAAATCTGACACAAAACATGTCAAAATAGGTGCCAAGCTATTCGAAATTGCTTATTTGGTATCAAATAAGATAAAGGTCGAATTTCATCTAGATGTCTTCAATTATGCAACGATCGAGTCGAAATTTATACACGGGAGTTTTTTGACATGGTCAATTGATTCCTAATATCAAATTCAGTATCAGACGACAGAAAAAGTGATCGTCCAATATTTTTGCAATTATTACTTAACAATGAATTCTGAAGTGCATCTGGAAAATGCTTTGGAAATTGACTTTCTTCAAACTCATCTTTATCTGAAATGTACGCACTGCAACATGATCTACACATTGTTTCTCAATTTCCAACATCATAAAATTTTGGATTTTTCACTTTAATCAATTTTAAAGCGCTTTTTTACTTTAATTTGTTCACTAGGGGCGAACAGAGCACTATCAATGAAGGCATAATGAGCATTTTCTGCCGTATAATCTAGCTCAATGAAGTCAACTGAATAATAGAGCTACAGATTGACTTATTTCGTCCGTCGATTTGGCCTATTGGTAAGGTGTCAGAGAGGTAATCAGTAGACTCGAGTTCGATTCCTGTTCGAGGGGATTTTTTTTGCACATACCATTCATGATTGATTTTTTTTTTGTTAATACGGCTTATAGCATCAAAGCATCATCCGTCAAACAAAACACCAGAAACATAATGTATGAGCATGTGTTCGTTCTTTGAATTCTACAAACAGACCTAGATTATTTTGTTATTGCTTTGTTTGATGAATCTACGCCTCACCGTTTAGTGCAATCATGATCAGAGCTGGTAATGGTGACTGTTAACGACTGACATTTAACGAAAATGCCAGCTAGATCGAAATCATCATCATTTCTTGAACCCAAAGCATGCCATCATAACATGTGGTCTATCAGTCTAGAGCGTTTTCGTTGATAGCTTCGACCCATACCCAACCACTTTCTTAACTGTAGTGACGGGGTCAGTTGCTGAGATTTAGCGAGCAAACGTATGTAAATGTGCTACTGAGTTTGTGAATGACATTTTACGATCACAAATTATCACAGAAAATGGGTACCGTGATATTTAGTAAAACTCGTGTTTACATTCATGCACACGTGACTGTACGTTAAAATAGAATAGGAAATAAAAAAGGGGGAAAATCCTTGCTCTCGGAACCATGTTGCAGTCGTTTTATGCGCTATCTAGTTAGCAGCTCGACTATATAACAATAATATGAAGATTTCGCTGTTGCCAGGTTAGATGAGAAATAACAACCTATAAATATAAAAAACCGGCATGGAAGCGGAATTTTAGCGGGCTATCATCTCAATGGAAACCAATGATATTGAATATTTACTATGCTAGCTTTCATTGAGAATCAAACAAAGAGGATTATCAGCCTGTTGATGATCGCTGACTGTGGCTCGGTGCATAGTTGGAGTTTTGGGAAGTGATGATGGTTGGAAAAAAACAGTAGCCATCTTTAACTCTGTCAATTTTTTCCAGCTCTGATCATGATCTTGAATGATAAATGAAAAAAAAAATCACCTCGACCAGGAATCGAACTCGAGCCTACTGATTACCTCTCCGACATCTAACCAATAGGCCAAATCGTCAGACGATACAAATTAAGCTGTAGCTCTATTACTCAGTTGACTTCATCGAGTCGAATTCGCTGCTAGATTCCGCTGTAGCTGTAGCTCTATTACTCAGTTGACTTCATCGAGTCGAATTCGCTGCTAGAAAACGCTCATTATGCCTTCATTAATGGTGCTCATACTGCCTCGGGAGATTTCTCATTATGCCTCTACAGTAGAGTGCCTCAAATGACCCGACTTTTGAAAAAGTTATGAGCTGCAGGCTAAAATTAATCCTAGGCCTAGTGCAAGATCTCATGCCAAATTTGGGCCAGATCGGATCACGGGAAGGGGTCGCTCAACGAGCCTGAAGTTTGTATGGGATTTAGTGACATTTTGTTCGGGAGAAACATGAAAACCCAGTTTTTCATAGATAACTTTGATTTTCCTCGACCGATTTCTTTTGAAAACGGGGTTTCTTAAAGCCCAATTTATGACAAACCTTTTATCCGAAGACTGCAAATCGATTTGAGTAAAAATAAAAAAAGTTATTAGGCTACAAAAATGGGCTAACTTTTTTAGGGGTGGCGTTTCATTAGGCGTTTTCAAAAAAAATCGGTCGAAGTTATTGATGAAAAACTAGTTTTTCATGTATCTCCCGAACAAAATGTATCAAAATCCCATAAAAACTTCAGGCTCGTTGAGCAATCCCTTCCCGTGATCCGATCTGGCCCAAATTTGGCATGAGATCTTGCACTAGGCCTAGGATCAATTTTAGCCTGCAGTGCATAACATTTTACATGTTTGGATTTTCCCATACAAATTTGGGGCAGTCTACTCTACAGTGACTGGTTTTCAGCTTCCGGCAAAAATTTTTAAAATGCATTTTTAAACGTTTTTATCTACTTTTTCAAGTTACATCCAATTAGGCAATAGACTATTTGAGTGTCTGAACACGAAACAATGATGTAATTCACATATTACAGCTGTTCTCTATGGTTAAATAAGCATTTTCCTTAAGGTGGCCATTATGCCCTCATCTCCCCTATATGCCTGTCCAGCTGGCAATTGATTTAATATTCCTATTTTTTTATTCACAAAATCTCGTGATGGTTTCAATACATCTACCAATCTGCTGACAATCTGAGTTCAACTCATATTCATGAAACAATCCAAGATTCAAATATTACTACCGACATAAATTCAATATATTCAATATTATTCAATATATTCGATAAAATACTTTATTTCTTAAAATATTGTATTTTATTTTACTTTTCGAGAGTTTCAAATGATCGAAGGGGGATAGATGACAAAAGAAGAATTTGTTATTTCGGTATCGATTTTTGAATACGGCGAATGCGCCAAGACCTTTGTTTTGAGAAAAACGCATTCCAAGTTTCAGAAAATAAAATCAATTTCCTATTTAGCTGCGTACAATCATTTTCCTAAATAAGTCGCTAAAACGCTTTCAAATTGATTTAATTTTATCACCCGATCGATCAATATAGCTTTTCCGTACTAATTACTTCAAAAAATTAATAATTATAACTGTGGGCCCTTTACCACAGACTGGTGCTCTCATTTTGTTCATTCGCCAAATTGAAGCGCCCTCTAAAATTGCAGAATGACTGTTCGCCTTTTGGATCGCTCATTAAAGAAGCAATATTCAAGCAAATTTCGGCTTGAAAGCGAGTCCAAATGATCACAATAACACATTAGCACATTCAACGATCTTATAAATGCTGATTTGTGTTTCTCCTTGTCCTGGGAAAACAAATTTCAAAAACTTCAATGCCCTTTTTCCATCTCGAAATAACTATTGGCCCTTTTGTTCGCGATGAAATTTTGAGGGGAAATAGGCGAATGAA